>NC_088791.1:323273199-323576681 GCF_011386835.1 Chrysemys picta bellii
GGCTCTCTGACGGGGTGGAGAAAATGAGAGTGACGACTCCTCATAACCACCAGTCTTCAGAAATCAGGGCATGGAAGCACTATATCCATTTACCTTTAGAAAATAGGGCTGAAGATACACGAGGAAGTGAACCAAGTGGTAGCTTTTGTTATTTAAAAAAAAAAAAAGTCAACCTGTCTTCCCTCCCAATAGGGCCACACACAAAGATATCAGTACAACCATAGGGCTGGAGTAACTTGACTGCATAGCCAATCTGTGACTGCTAGCAGCAAATACCGCCCACGACCGGTGATGGAACACTAGATAGGGAGGGCTCTGAGTTACTACAGAGAATTCCTTCCCAGGGTCTCTGATCATTATGCTTGGTGTCGGGATGGAATTTTCCCCTGGGTCAGATTGGCAGAGACCCTGGGGGTTTTTCGCCTTCCTCTGCAACATTGCAAGTTTAAACTAATGTAAATGGTGACGTTTCTCTAACTAGAAGTCTTTAAATCATGATTTGAGGACTTCAGTAACTCAGCAAGACGTTATGGGTCTATTATAGGAGTGGGTGGGTGAGGTTCTGTGGCCTGCAACGTTCAAGAGGTCAGACTAGATGATCATGATGGTCCCTTCTGACTTTGAAATCTATGAGCCTTTGAGGATAAGGAGTTTAAGTAGAAAACTCATTTTTCCATGTACTTTTTTGGCTGGACAGTTCTGTGAGAGACTCCTGAAGGTGCAGAAGTTGAGTTTCTGGAGATGTGGTACAATCCTTAAAGGGCCTGATTCTGCTTCTATTGAAGCCAATGACTAAACTCCCACTAACTGCAGTGGGACAGGATCATGCCTAAATAGAAGGTCAACCATTATCCTGAATATATCAGATTGCTGCAGAGACAGTATCTACAGCCTGTCACAAGCTAAGCTACTTCGAAAACCACATAAAAAGGGGGCCAGATAAGATCAGAGATTTTTTCTTCTTCTTAAACCCCACAAGCTCTGGGTGGGCACTATATCATGATATATAATTCGTGTTTGTCCTCCTCCAACTTATATTCATTTGTTTCAGTAAAACAATTGTTAATATAAATCTGAGTTTTCTGAGCCATTACAATATTAAACCAGTGTGAAAAAAGTATTCTTCAGGGAATTGGTCTGTCCATGATATTTCCTGTTACAGACAAGAAACATTCAGCCTCAGCATTCCATAATAGATGAATGGGAAGGAAATTATGCCAGACACTTCAGAGTTTGTCAGCTCACAGATTCTTCACCGAGGAAAACACCTGATATTTTGATTTTCACAGCTGTATAACCATTACACGTGGGTGGTTCTGTGTGGGTGCTGAAATAAAGGGTGGTACAAGGAAACGCAATCGACTTGAGAATACAGCTGAAACTCATTAATATTTTTTCTTTTGTATTGTTTAATAAAAGATATGGCAAGGTATCTGCCTAAATAAGTTCAGCATTTGAAAACTGAATTCACTTTCATGAAGTATTTGCTATTTTCTTCTTAACAATGTACAGCCACAAAGAGTTTGTACACCTCTACCCCTATATAACGCTGTCCTAGGGAGCCAAAAAAATCTTACCTCGTTATAGGTGAAACCGCATTGTATCGAATTTGCTTTGATCTGCCAGAGCGCGCAGCCCCGCCTCCCCGGAGCGCTGCTTTACCGCGTTATATCCGAATTTGTGTTGTATCGGGGTAGAGGTGTAGTACTAATAAATTTTAGCTGCTATGCCTATTTTGGTCCACATTTTCAAAGCTGACTAGTGATTTCAGGTGCTCAAATCTGAGACGCCTTAAAGGGGCCTGATTTTCAAAAAGTGCAAAGCACCAGGCATAGAATCATAGAAACTGTAGGGCTGGAAGGGACCACATGCTGAGGCAGGACCAAGTAAACCTAGTGTTTATTCAAGTCGGGCACCCACAAATTGAGACAACCAAAAATTGCTAGACACTTTTGAAAATGTAGGTTACTGCCCATGGAGTGTGCTAGGTTGACAACCCTAAATACTGAAGTCTTTTATATGCTCACAGAACAAGCATATCATGGGCAGCAAATGCTTCCCAAAACTCTGGCCCATCAATAATCCCCAACCCTGTTCAGTAGGGACCACTGCTAAGGCTAAGATTGTAGCTTTTTTTCTCCATGGCCATTCATATTCATTGTTTGACACCTCTGTTGAGACTGTCTGCAGCCTATCCTAGTGGTGTCTGTGGGAGCAATAATTGGGCTGGGAAAGATATGTGAATGGGCAGGGAGAGGGGAGTTACTGGGAGATCTGAATTCTCAGAGTCCTAGGTTTGGGGGAGGGGAGAGGAACAGAATAATCACATGCAACCCTAAGGTAACAGGGTAAGGAGCAAAGACCTCCCTCCTCCCAAAATATGAAGTAGAAGGTAGCTGAGAAGAGGCTGGAGGTTCAGAAAGCAATCCCCTTGGCTCCACAATTAGAAAGAAGGGCCTTTGCTGCTGCTCTATCTCCCCTGTTCTCCCTGCTTCAAGAAGAGCTGTCCCAGCATTTCTCTGACTATCACTGTGGCAGCCTCCTTTTGAGACATCAGAAGGAAAAAACAGAGCTGTGGACCAAGCTCTCCTCTCCACTTCTTTCTTCTGTTGTGGGCATTATGCAAGATATCCATCCACAGGCATCTGAGTGCTGGATTTATCTGCTTCAAGAAAAACTATTAAGAAGTCCTAAGGAAACACAAGTGTCATTTGATTTGATCAAGTATTAATTGGGTTAAAATCAAATATGGCAATGGTGGAAAGAGAATTTAATTAAAATTGCTTTTTAAAAAAAAAAAAAAAAAACATTATGAAACACACTTGCATGCAGATTGCCTCTAACAATTTGTTACTGTTTACCTTCTGTAGACTTTAAACATCCTGGCAGAAGTTACCAGGAAATCAATTTCATGATTCAGAAGACCTTTTACCAGATTCCTGCAAGTTACCTTTAATTCCCATTTGTTTAGATGTCTGATTTACATTAACTTAACTCATTCCCTCCACCTCCCGCCCCAATTTATAAGATGCCCTCATCAGCACTGCTAGGCAGGTGTACTGCACATTAGAAATCCCATGCAATGAATCCATATCTGAAAGAAGCACAATGTCAAACCCAGAAACATGCCATACACATTCTAATCCAGGACTCAACCCCTCCCCACTCGTCCAGCAAAGCCCTCAGTAAATACACAGCTCTTGCAGAATGCGCAGAAGGTCAACAAACTTGGACTTTACCTTAGCAGCAAACAAGTAAATTCATGGGTTGATGGCTCTGCACTGACAAAATCCTGCCACCATTCTGAGGATACGCAACCGTAGGTGAAGTGGCTTTTCACCCTGTTTTCTTCCTGGTTTCAGTAAGGCTGTTTCATTGGTATTTCTGAATTCATTCATTGCTTACATAGCAAAGCCACCAAAGAGACATGGATAAGCACTTTTGAAAGTTTGTATACAAATTTAAATAAAATACTTTATCACATGAAGTTTTAAATCTAAGGGCTGTTAGTTGAACATCCAGCGGATCACAACTGTTGGGGTACAGCATGATTAAAGGGGCATCCTCTAAGAAATCTGTGACCCAAACTGCATACAGCTCTATAGAATCTAAAAATCAACTGCTTAAACAACACCTAGAAAAACCTGGAAGCCAGAGCATTCTATAAAGCATCGGTATAACATGGTTGGAATTTGAAATGCTCCTCAACAGGCAACCATACTCTGAATGTGGTGAGATTTCTGAGGAGCCTTCAAGAGTTGCCCCAAGTAGAAAGCACGTTAGTAAATCAATTTGCAGATTGCAAAGGCATGGATAATTTTGTCTAAACTCACAGTAATTCTTCCTGTTTTAGGAATACACTGAGTACAGAGACAACTTGAAAATCATATTTTGCCCTAAAAATGTTGTGCCTAATATTGTTTTAAGCAACTTCTCAAATTACTATAACTGACAGACAAGAGAGAAATATTTTCCTTCACCTCCCTTTTCTTTTTACCTTGCATTAGACATTGTATAAAGTCAATTTCTCCTGGTTTTGTTTATTGTTAGTTGCAAAACACTAATGTGCAGCTCGGGGTGGGAGGGAGTATGCTCTTTCAAATTCAGCACCAGCAAAGCTGAAAATAAAAAAGAAGCACATAGGTGGGTTCATGGAAAGGAAGGGGAGAGAAGTGTTTGAATGTTTGGTACGGTCGCTCAACCCTTACAAACACAGCGGTGGAATAAGAAAAAAAAATCTTTTTAAACTTTGTTTAAATGTCAGGATATTGATGATTATTATTATTTAAAGGGTGCTCTTTCCAAAACCTGATTTTTTAAAAAATTAGTCAATTTTTAAAAGTTCAAGTTGGAAGTGTCCCTTTAAGTAAATCATATTGACCAGTTATATAGTATAGGATTACCAGTTCTGCACACTACTAATTACCAGCAATTTTATCACTCCATTAACAGCTTCAGACATGAGTCAGCAAAGATCATATAAGTCATAATCGCTAACAGCAAGATGAGAATTCTCTTCCAACAAGGTAACTATACCATATTTCTGCACATGTTGCTAATTGAACCGCTACAGCCAGTTAACACAACTGTCATAGTACAGTTCTCCGATACCCTGTTCTTGACTGAAAAAAGATTAGTTAGTCAAAGGGTGAAACAAATGCCTTTTAATGTTCTGTCTAGACTGCATCTTACTAAAATAAACAGGGATAAAAAAAAAAAGCCATGAGCCAATGACCAAGATGTGAGTTTACAACATTTCTACAACTTTTTTTTTCATAGAATTTTCATCCTTCCTCTTGGCATCCTAGTTTCTGTCCCTTTTGTTTCTAAGAGCCTGATCTTCCACCACTCACATCAGTGGGAGTTTTATCTCTGACTTCAGTGGAAATAGGATCATGCCCTAAGCTCTTTAGGGCAGATTCTGGGTGGAGTTTTCAAAAGCACCTACGTGACTTAGGAGCAAAGTCCCATTGACCTTCAGTAGCATCTGTTCTCTTCTGTCACTTAGAGCTTGTCTACAATGGCACTTTACAGCGCTGCAACTTTCTCGCTCAGGTGTGTGAAAAAACACCCCCGAGCGCTGTAAGTTTCAGCCCTGTAAAGCAGTGGTCTCCAAAGTGGGGTGCGCGCACCCCAGGAGGTGCGCAAGAGGATTCTTGGGGGTGTGCAGCAGGCAGGGGCAGCTCTATGGTTTTTGTTGCCCCAAGCAAGGCAGTCAGGCAGCCTTCGGCAGCACGCCTGTGGGTGATCTGCCGGTCCTCAAAAAAATTTTGAGCACGCACCCCCTGCCGCGCCGGCTCTACTATTTTTGCCGAAGCGCCTAAAACAAAAAACAAACAAACAAACAAAAAAGTGTTCCTCCTGCCGCCAGGGGCGGTTCCAGACACCACCGCAGCAAGCGCGGGCCTGGGGCGACAAGCCACGGGAACGTCAGACCTCCCGCAGACATGCCACCGAAGGCTGCCTGACTGCTGCCCTCGCGGCGACCGGCATGCCGCCCCCCACGGCTTGTCGCCCCAGGCCCACGCTTGCTGCGGTGGTGTCTGGAGCCGCCCCTGGCGGCAGGAGGAGCACTTTTTGTTTGTTTGTTTGTTTTTTGTTTTGGGTGCTTCAGCAAAAATAGTAGAGCCGGTGCGGCAGGGGGTGCGTGCTCAAAAAATTTTTACTGATAGAGATGCACGATCAAAAAAGTTTGGAGACCACTGCTGTAAAGTGCCAGTGTAGACAGTGCAGGTGGAGGTGGTATTTTTAGAGCGCTGGACAGTACTATGCATTATGACACAACTACACAAGCCAGTGAACATGTTGCCAGTGAAGACGTGCCCTTAGGTGCATTTGTAAACCCCATGTTCTCTCATTATCTGTGTGTTTGGTTCAGATCTAAGCACATCAACACTTTAACATAATACACCTCTACCTCGATATAACGCTACCCGATATAACACGAATTCGGATATAACGCGGTAAAGCAATGCTCCGGGGGGGGGGGGGGGGGGGGTGTTGCGCACTCTGGTGGATCAAAGCAACTTTAATATAACAAGGTTTCACCTATAACGTGGTAAGATGTTTTGGCTCCCAAAGATAGCGTTATATCGAGGTAGAGGTGTAATAAACTCCAGTAAGAGGCGGATATGAATTTGGGGGGGGGGGAGGGAGGAGATGGTAACAAAAAGATCCAACTTTATTGGACTACCTTAATTACTAAGTAAATAAGACTTCATATGACATGGGTATGAATCCAATAATTTTTAGAAGTAATGAAGTTGCATAAAACAGGAAAAAATATTAAACTTTAAAAAAGCAAAATTGCTCGCTCGCTCTCTCTCTCTCGCTCTCTCTCACACACACACACAATTTTTTTTTCTACATCCCATTTGTGTGGCATGCTAGCCTACAAATGTAGGAAGTATTGCTAGCCTCAAAAGATCAAAAAATCACAAGTCAGACCCCCAAAAAATCATGAGATTAAAAAAAATAATCTCATGGCTTTTTTGGCCAAAGACTATTTATTTTTGGTCTATCTTAATTTTTGGGGCCAGAGCCTTCCCAAAAGTGGGGGGCCAGGGTTCCCTGCCCCCTAAGGCCCCACCCTTTCTTCCCCAGCAAGGCCCCACCCCCACCCCACCCCTTCCCCCGAGGATCCTCCTCTTCCCCCCAAGGCCCTGCCCCTTTCCCCCCCAAAGCCCTGCCCCGCCCCTCCTCTTCCCTGGAGGCCCCACCTCTGGCCAAGCAAGAAGCTGGAGTGGGGCTGGGGAGCCTGCCCCCCCTGCCTGGGACTGAAGGGGGCCAAAAGCAGCCCCTTGCCCATGTCCCCACCCCCCAGCTCCTCCACCCAGGGCAGGTGGAGGGACCCAGGCTCCCCACAGCTGCCCGCACGGCTCTTACCCCAGCTCCAGCCGGGGGGGCGGGGCCTCAGAGTTGCATCCCGGCCGTAATAAGAGCCACGCAGGCAGCTGTGAGGAGCCACGGTGTGGACCCTCCACCTGCCCTGGGCAGGGGACCCAGAGGGCAGGGATATGGGTCGGGGGCTGCTCTCAGGCCCTCCACACCCAGGCAGGTGGAGGGTCCGCTGCAGCTCCCCACAGCTGCCTGCACGGCAGCCTCTTACCATGGCCGGGCTGCAGCTCCGAGGCCCCACCCCCCAGCCGGAGCAGGGTCAGGGGAGAAGCCATGCGGGCAGCTGTGGGGAGCTGGGGCAGACCCTCCACCTCCATCTGTCCTGGCCGGGGAACCCCAGGGGGCAGGGATACTAGCCAGGAGCTGCTCTCGGGCCCCCTGCACCGGGGGGTAGGTGGAAGGTCCATGCGGCTCCCACAACTGTCCGGGCTCACCGGCTGGGCTCCACCAGCTGCTGGCCTGGTGAGGTGGTGGGGCCTCAGGGGGAAGAGGAGGGGAAGTGGGCCCTGTTCTGGCGCCACTGGTTAGGAAAGGGAGGGGGCAGATGGGAAGATGTGACAATTAGTGTTGGCCACTCCCCCAAATTTATTGGGTAAGGTGATTTTGGCCTCTGCTGCAGGAGCTATCACCCCCACATCTGCTCATCCCCTGCCCAACAATTAAATTCTCCCCCATCTAGCCCCCACCCCCCAGTTCCCACCCAGGCCCCATCTCTGCTTCCTCCTGGATTTTTCACCCCTCTCCCAGATCTGAGGGGGCTACAGTGGGGCTCCCTCTCCCCCTTCCAGGCGGAGCGAGGCAGTTACAAGGGCTCTTCACATCCCTACCCCTTCCCAGGTTGGGTGTTGCAAGGGGAGCATCAGAGGTACCATTTGGTTCCTGATACTCACAGGAGTGGAGGGGGGAGTGCAGCCACCCTCAGCTGTCTGGCTCCTTAATTCCCTCCCCTCTCCCCCACTCTCCCCAGCCCCGCAGTCTGTGAGAATGGCTTTGGATTGCTATGAAGAAGGGGAAAGAGCTCTGCCTGCAGCAGCTCTGATTGATTACTCTGCCCCAGGAGACAGGCAAGTGTGGCATGCAGCCAATCAGAGGCATCACATTCGCTAGAGGGCTGGAGCTTCACGCATCATTGCAAGACTGGGCTCCAGGTCTAACCAAAATCATGCCACTTGCATACACGCGCTAGCTCCACTCGAGTCAGCACACTAACTATAGCAGTGTGGCCATGTGGCAACAGCAGCAGCTCAGACTAGATGACCAAGTACATACCTAGAATCTCAGACGGGGCTGTACTTGGACAGCTAGCCCAATCCAATGCCCACGCGGCTACAGCCACGGCCACACTGCATGTATCCAGGGCCAGCTCCAGGCACCAGCTTAACAAGCAGGTGCTTGGGGCGGCCAAGGGAGAGGGGCGGCACCTGTGGCAATTCGGGGGCGGCAGGTCCCTCACTCCCTCTAGGAGCGAAGGACCTGCCGCTGAACTGCCGCCGCCAATCGCGGCTTTTTTTTTTTCTTCCAATTGCCACCGCTGATCGCGATCACGGCTTTTTTTTTTTTTTTTTTTGATTGGGGCGGCAGAAATGCTGGAGCCAGCCCTGCATGTGTCTCCACCAAAGCTGGGAATTACACCTCCCAGCTGCAGTGTAGACAGACCCTTAGTGCACAGGATTGTATGCACACAATTATTTTGACATTAGCAGAATCATGAGGCATGCCTCAGGTACAATTGATCACAGTGTCATTCATTCACTTTAGATTCTTTATCCTTTGAACAGTAGCTTTATTTCAAAGGTGACTAGCTATAAGCGAATGCAAGACGATGCATCTTCAATATCCAAGATTCTTGGCTCTTTGTCATCCTGTGTTTGTTACTGAAATTTGGAAAGATGGAAAAAATGCAGCCATTAAGGATAGGAAGAGTGACTTATATTAAATCGCCAGTCTAATGCCTTCCTAGGTTACATTAACACATCAGTATTTTTGTACAACAACTATTCAAATTGTACAAAACTACATTGTAATTGATTTGCCTGTCACTGTGACCAATATCTATATCGTAATATTAATTAGTAATATTACTGCTCTTGTAATGCTGCAGATGCTGTCACTGCATTTCAAAACAAAGACAATAATGATCATTGTTGTTTTTTAAATAATTTATTTTCCAAATCCAAGAAGATTAAAACTAGGGAGCTTTATCTCATGAATCCGATTTGATTGCAGCTTTAAAAGAAAAACTTGTTCCAATTCTCTACGGTACAAATCCTTCGATATTTAGTGCTTTAAAAATCAGATTATCTCTGATTTGAAGAACAAGTGATTCTATTTATTTGAGGGAGATAGGAATACATTTTACAGCCTGCACATAAAATGCCTAAGTGATTCTGAACTGGGACATGGTAATGTTAAAAGTGGCTGTACAAAGCATTAAGTTAACTTTAATATTCCCCCCAACAATGGGGAGAGAGGAAAATGGAAGCATGGTACAAAGCCATAAATAGCTTATTATATACGTTTGGTAAATAAGCAAATTAACTTCTGCACTACAATCAGATATTTGTAGATAAACCTACAGTATCTTGAAAATTTAGGAAATACAACAAGAAACTGTTAAGAATCCATTAACCAAAGTAAAATAATAAATAGTCCAATGAAAAAAAATGTGTGGCTCAAACATAGTCTAAGGGAATAGCAATAGAGGGTCCTGTGGCACCTTTAAGACTAACAGAAGTATTGGGAGCATAAGCTTTCGTGGGTAAGAACCTCACTTCTTCAGATGCAAGTAGTATAAGGGAATGTTATCCTATTTTAGCTTATGATCTAAAACATGGGCTCTTGAGGGTAACCTCCTCCTGTAACAGAACTAAACTTATCTTTACCTAGGCCAGTGTGCTCAGAGGGTGGGAGAGAAGCTATAAAACACACACAGATTCCTGTACAAATATATACACCTAGGCATGCCTGCCTACCCTACTTGCCAGGATTATCTGGGTCTCTCTCCCTTAATCATTTCCCTGCCCTTGCAGGAGCCTTCAGCACCCAGTCCCTCCTGTTCTCTGCCTGTGGCAATAATAGTCTGGTCTTCTGTGCCCTGTAATACTTTGGTCTAATTTTGGTTGTTAGCTTTAGTGGGCAGATGCTGGAGGGTGCTGGTGGCCTGTGCTACACAGTAGGTGGTAGGAGGTCAGACTAGAGCAGTGGTTCTCAGCCAAGGGTACATATACCTTTGGGAGTACGCAGAGGTCTTCCAGAGGGTACATCAACTCATCTAGATATTTGCCTAGTTTTACAACAGGCTACATAAAAAGCACTAGTGAAGTCAGTACAAACTAAAATTTCATACAGACAATTACTTGTTTAAACTGCTCTATATCCTGTTTATCTACATCAGGGATTCCCCCTCTCCTCTTTAATCTCATTGAGGAACAGTTCTGCTTGACAGTCCCTAGCCCCAACTCTCCAAAAGAAGCCTCACCTGTATCAAACCGGCACCATAACAAATGTATCCTATATCAAGGACAGATTGAGGGACACTTTCATTGCGAATATTCACCACTTTATCATTTGTGAGCAGAAAGAATAATCAAAAGCCTTATCCAACCATCCAAACACTTCTTAGTCAAGAAACAAGTACTCTCCATACAATAGTATATTCAAAGTCAAGTTGGTATTGAATCCTATCCTGAGACAATAAGAATGGACTTTAACAAAAGAGAATTAAAAAGCCTTATCACAGAAGCGTCATTAGATTTTAAGAAAATGCATACAATTTGTGAATTACGATATCTGCAGTTATGAATCTGACCTGCTATTATGCTATAAACTATATAATTCAATACAATACCATAAATACCAGAAAGTGTTGTGTTTTTTTTAATTTAGATATTTTCAAAAAGTTTATAGATGGACATTTTACAATACTGCCATCTTTTGTGGATGGTAAGCCTTGATGCATGAGATTACGTACATATAGATCAATGTAGAAAAAAATACACAGCAAAGACACCTGCTCATCTGATATACTAAAATCCTATTAGATTAGGCCATTGCTATATGGACTGAAGGAGAAATGGCTGGCCACTACATTTTGAACACCATCACATCACTCCAAACACTCATTCAAAAAGAACATTTATACAAGTCTCATTTGTATAGAAAATGGATCAATAAACAAAAATAAAGCATATGAAATTGTGGTTTTGTAGGACAAACAATGTATGATATACATACAAAAAAATTGTTATTCTTGTTACAGTCTCGGCAACTAACACGTAGCAAGGGTTAGAAAGACTGAGATAAGCAATTCTAGAATCCCTCCTCCTCCTCCAGCTTTAGTGGGTTTCCACTAGGCCTGTCAAGCAATTAAAAAAATTAATTGTGATTAATCGCACTGTTAAAGAATAATAAAATACAATTCATTAAAATATTTTAGATGGTTTCTACATTTTCAAATGTATTGATTTCAATTTCACCACAGAATACAAAGTGTACAGTGCTCACTTTATATTACTATTTTTATTACAAATATTTGCATTGTAAAAAACAAAAGAAATAGTATTTTTCAATTCACCTAATACAAATAATGTTGTGCAATCTCTTTATCATGAAAGTTTAACTTACAAATGTAGAATTATTTTTTAAATAATAATATTTTGAACTTCTTGTTCAGCCAATCGCTGAGACAAACATGTTTGTTTACATTTGCAACAGATAATGCTGCCTGCTTCTTGTTTACAATGTCACCCTAAAGTGACACCAGGTGTTTGCATGGCACTATTGTAGCCGGCGTCGCAAGATATTTACATGCCAGGTGCACTAAAGATTCATATGTCCCTTCATGCTTCAAACACCATTCCAGAGGACATGCGTCCATGCTGATGATGGGTTCTGCTCCATAATGATCCATAGCAGTGCAGACCAACGCAAATTCATTTTCATCATCTGAGTCAGATGCCACCAGCAGAAGGTTGATTTTTTTTTTTTTTTTTTTGGTGGTTCGGTTCTGTAGTTTCTGCATTAGAGTGCTGCTCTTTTAAGGCTTCTGAAAGCATGCTCCATACCTCATCCCTCTCAGATTTTGGAAGGCAATTCAGATTCTTAAACCTGGGGTTGAGTGCTGTAGCTATCTTTAGAAATCTCACATTGGTACCTTCTTTGAGTTTTGTCAAATCTGCTGTGAAAGTGTTCTTAAAACGAACAATATGCACTGGGTCATCATCTGAGACTGCTATAACATGAAATATATAGTGGAATGTGGGTAAAACACAGAGCAGGAGACATATAGTTCTCCCCCAAAGAGTTCAGTCACAAATTTAATTAACGCTTTTTTTTTAAACAAGTGTCATCAGCATGGAAGCATGTCCTCTGGAATGGTGGCTGAAGAAGGAAGGCACATAAGAATGTTTAGCATATTTGGCACGTAAATACCTTGCAGTGCCAGCTACAAAAGTGCCTTGCAAATGCCTGTTCTCACTTTCAGGTGACATTGTAAATAAGAAGTGAGCAGCATTATGTCCCGTAAATGTAACCAAACTTGTTTGTCTTAGCGATTGGCTGAACAAGAAGTAGGAATGAGTGGACTTGTAGGCTCTAAAGTTTTACATTGTTTTGGTTTTTTGAGTGCAGTTATGTAACAAAAAAAAATCTACATTTGTAAATTGCACTTTCACAATAAAGAGATTGCACTTCTGTACTTGTATGAGGTGAACTGAAAAATACTATTTCTTTTGTTTACAAATATTTGCACTGTAAAAATTATAATAAAAAATATCAACATAAAGTGAGCACTGTTCCCTTTGTATTTTGTGTTGTAATTGAAATCAATATATTTGAAAATGTAGAAAAACATCCAAAAATATTTAATACATTTCAATTGGTAACCTATTTTTTAACAGTGCGATTCATTTTTTTAATCATGGTTAATTTTTTTGAGTTAATTGCATGAGTTAACTGTGATTAATGACAGCCCTAGTTTCCACAAACACTTGCTGACAGCAGAGGAATGGTGACTCAGGAATCTTGAGTTCCATTCCAGGCTCTGGAGGAGTGTGTGTCTAGTGGGCACAGAGACTCTCCTATCAGTCTCCCCAAATATGATCCCTTCTTCCCAATCCCCTCTAACCTGTCCCAGTCCCGTCTCTTGCTTATCCCCCAGTCCTCAACCCAGTCCCATTCTCCTTAGCTAGCCAGTACCAGTCTCCTTGCCCAGCCAGTCTCAGTCTCCAAGCAGCTCCTCATCCAATCTCCCTCCCTCTACCATCCCTGGCTCCAGTCCCTTCCCTGCCCATCGGCTCCCCGTCCTAATCTCCTTCCCTGGGCTCCTCATCAAATATCTCAGTGTCGCATCTTCCCTGGCTCTTTGCCCAACTAATTGCAATCCTGACCCCCAAACACCTTAACTCCTTGTCACATCTGTCTCCTCCCCATCTACTCCCCCCTCAGTCCCAGTCTCCTCCCAAGAATCTAATCTGATTTTATCCCTGCCAGCACCCAGTCCCATTCCCAACCACTCCAATGCCAGTTTCCATTTCCGTTTCCTTGCCAGCTTCCAATCCCAGTCTCCTCAACCTAGGCTCTTTGTCCCAATTTACTCTCCCTCCCAAACCTCCCCACTGGTCCAGGTCTTCTCTCCTGTGCATCTGAATCAGACAGCTTCCTTTTCCACACAGTGTAGGACCAGCAGAAAAATCACTGAGAGCACAGGAGACACAGTTGCTTGCATCTACCAGATGCACACCTGGCATGACCTATAGCAGCCAAAATATGCAATTGCAGGGGAAGTCCTGCTCAGCCCAATGCAAATGGAATCTTTGGGGAATTTAGATGCTAAAAACTAAGAAATCTCTACTGAGCATGTGTGAACTTCAAGACTTTTCAAAGGCTTATTATTATTTCTCTCAGTGCAACACAACAAATTCAGCTCTGGATTATTCACCTCTTCACATCACTTCAGTCCAAACTGCCTGTAAGAATCCTTCAGAAGCCATTTTTTAACAATCTAGATAGTTAACATTTATCCTGTGACAATTCATTTTGATTATTGTATTCTCATACCAAAAAGTAACCTTCAAAAGAAAATGATTGCAGGAAAGAGTGTTGCAGTATGTCAGATTTTAAATATATATATCTAGCAAGAACCTCAATAAAGAACAAATAGACTAAAAGACAACTACATTTCATAACACATTATCACTCCAGGACATCAAGGTCTTTTATTGAAAAAAGATGTACAACAGTTAAAAACAGTCTGGAAGGCCTAGTTAACAGCTGATATTCTGGGAAAAGCAGCAAGCCTTCAGTTTGGAGTCAGAGCACCCTAATATCTCTCCCTGAGAAAGAGTGCTAAATGACTGAAGTAAAGCTACCCAAAGTGCATGTTTGGTGGGTGACTGAACCTGCTGTTTTGATCCCACAAACAGTAGCTCTGCTTTAACTACATTAGCTATTGTAGAAAATGTGTAGATATAATGCCTAGATATTAGGCAACTAAACAGCTCAGAGTTACACAACAAATATTCCCAGACCACAAAAAAAAAAAGATAAAATATATTTACAATACAACATTCTAATTGAAAACACTGAAGAGATTTAACTATAGATTAACCATTGGAAAGTGAGGTAACTGATCAATAACAATTCCACAAAAAAACTTTATTCTGGTCCTATATCCCCTGCTAGATCTGATATTCTTACAGCCACCCCACCTACATCATACGCAGTTCCAACATGGGCCACAGACCCTTGGTCTCACCAACAGCCTACAAGTATCAGAGGGGTAGCCGTGTTAGTTTGTATCCACAAAAACAATGAGGAGTCCAGTGGCACCTTAAAGACTAACAGATTTATTTGGGCACAAATAAATCTGTTAGTCTTTAAAGTGCCACCGGACTCCTCGGTTTTTTTTTTTTTTCCCAACAGCCTACAGAATACCAATCAGCTAATTCACTCATCATGGGCTAGTGGGCTAGTGACACCACTGCCATCTTGCCTCTATATTTAAAAAACCCAACTATACCTTCTCCAATCTACAATTTTATTATAGTCATAATATTGTTCTTATTCTCTATACACCAACTCCACCACAATAGCATGCCTACAACAACACATCTTGCCACAATAATTTGAAAACCTCATTATTACTATTTCAAATTTTACATTCTCACTCTAAGTCAGAGACTCTATGCTTCAGGATACATACACATGTAGTTCTCTTAACACATCTTTATAGAACCCACTATGCATATTAAATCTCATAATATTCCAGTCTCCACATTATTTACCATAAAGGAGATATAGGAGTCAGTATGTTTATAGAACGTATTGCATTTTCATTTGTTAGATTTTAAAAAACCTGAATTTGTAAGAGTTAAGGTTTGTAAAAGTTTGTAAGGTTTGTAAGAGTTAAGGTTATTTGAAGAACAACAAATTTACTCATTTCCAATTTTTTAAACATACGCAGCAACCTTAAAACTAGAGATAGTTGACATTTTTTAAACAAAAAAGTTTTGTCCTCCCAACAAAATAACCCTACTTTTTTGAAAGATTTTTTTGTAAAAAAAAAAATAATTTATTGAACTATTTCGTTTTAAAAAAATATTATGACATCAAAAGCTTTTTGAAGTTTATCAAGGGTTTTCTGGAAGTGAAATTTTTCAATAACCACTTCAAAAATATTTTTAAAAAAAGGCAAGTGGAAACAAACATGTTTTACTTTTCATCCAGCTCTGCTTAAAATATTTCCTCCATTTTGAAAATAATTCTACTGATTTGAAAGACTCCTTCTGCTTAAAATAAGCACTCCTGCCAGAGCTCATAATACTGTTGTGCATCTCAACACGGAAGAAACTTTCAAAGGTGATCATTGTGCACACCTCTTTCATAACACTGTTTAAAATTAATTGATATATACAACCTATACTACTTGAACGAAAATTCCTTGTAACGGGGTTGCCACTCACTGCTAATGTGCCTCTTTCTGTCTAGGTCTGGGAACGTAACTCTTGTGGCACCAGATGCCCCCTTGCTGCTCGTTTCTCACGCTACAATAGTTTTTCTTCCGATAACCTGGCCATTTAGTCCACCCCTTTCAGGGTTACAAAGTCCAGCAAGACAACTGTCCAAATGCCATCTCCAGACAGCATTCAGCCTCAGCTCGGGGCTCTATGCCACTATACCAGCGGCTTGCAGGGGAACCCAGGCTCGCCTGCTACATTAGGTTCCAGCCTATAAACAGCAATCCAGTCCTCAGCCTTCATCCCTGTTGCTGCTTCCTTGGGCTCCTTCCTACCAACTCTCTCTATCTTCTCTTGCCTGGTTCTGGGTTTACCACAGGAGCCTACTCTAGTCCCTGTGGCTACTTCACTACCTTCTAGCTTCTTGTAGCTTCTTACCAGACTCCTTACTCCAGGTTAGGATATGAAGGCTTACTCTCCCTCTGTACTTCCTCCTTGTTCTTGATGGCCTACCTCATCCCAGGGAATGACTGAAGCCTCCTTCCCTTGAAGCCCCCTTCTACTTTCAGCTTCTTGGCTTTATTGTTCTGGTCCAGCCCTTCCCCAGCTTGGCCTCACTCTTAATTAACCCTGGTCTTCCTTCTCTCAGGTGACCTAATCGGCCTCTCAGCCTCTTGTTAACCCTATCAGGACTGATGTGGGGAGCACACCACATTACATTCCTATATAGGAATTTTCTAGATTTTTGTAAAAAGCAATTCTGCACATTAGATTTCCTCTAAGCACAATATATATATATATATAATGAAATGGGAGTTTCTAGATCAAGATGTTCTTGAGGTACGAGGATCTAAAGCACATTTAAAGAATGAAAAGTTATTAGTTTTTCCCTTAAAAGTTTTATTAAAAATGGCTTGTGCAACTCAACTCAAATCTTCCCATCCTGTCTTCTTTCCTACGGTACACATAATGAAATTTGGCAGAAAGGAGGTTTGTTTAGAAAGTTTCCAAGACTGGTCTTACAACAGAATTTTTTTCACAACATTAACCAATGGAGTCACTACCAAGGGTCAATAATTATGGGGCAGTTGATATTCTGATAAGTGTGCAAAGACTTTAGTGATACCGGGAGGGTTGACCCTAAACAAACAAAACTGAACTCTCAAATAATAGCAGCTTGGGAACTGTAGAAACAATAAAGTAGTATTCTTACCAAAGAGATAAAGGAGAGGGGAGGCAAAGATAGTAGGATTCATCTGTATAAAGCTGTCTTTGATGATGAGCAAACATCAAGCTTGTAGTGGCATGTAAAGATATGGACCAAATTCTAGGTCACTGCTTTAGGGAGATCAAAAACTGAGGCTTATTCTATAATGGTGCACAATATCACCTCAAGCCCTATTAGACTGAGATTCAATTCCTGCCAGTTTACATTTTGCTCCTGTAAGCTTCTTTGATGCATATGACAATCCACCAGGAAATGACTGCCTTGGAACGTAGAAATCCCGTCTTTGAAGCGCAAAGTGAAATAAATCAGCTGTCAAACATCTTGAACTTTCTGGTTCTTCCTAAATAGTTTTAAATGCCTGTTTAACATCCAAATAAAATACCCTTTTCTCAACACATTTAGGATCCAGACTAAGACCAGTCAGGACCTTCTTTTAATCACTTGAGGCTAAAGTAATTCAAAGTTGTTGGTTTAGGGGTTTTTTCAGTTAAATATTGACTGACTTTGAGGTTACACAACTTTGAAAGGTACTGTAAATTTTAAATACACACTGTACATATCATACACACCCACAAGCTAGACTTATCAACCATAAAAACATTGCCAAATACAGTGTGAAGGAGAGAGGACAGTGAGACAGACAAAAAAACAAAAAGATATTACAAAATAGGCCACAATTATTAATGAGGATAACCACAGATCATCGCAAGAGAGTGTAAAATACAGAAAAGAGAAAAATGTTTGGTGGCCCCGATAACCAAAATTATTTTCTGCTTTGTGAATATATCAAAACGTATAAAGGCATATAAAATTCAGATGTGAATAGCCACAATACCTCTTGGGATGAATCTGCCTATGTCTCATACTCATATGAGTCATAAGTCATATGTCATAAGTATGGCTCTATTTCAACCTTATATTGCCCTGCAATTTCTGTAAGTTTATTCTATTGGCATACTGTAAATCTGTAAGGGATGGTCGTTTATCCACTATGTAAAAATAAATTAACTACTTACTGAAAGTGTTAATCTCAAAAACATTTTTTTTATGTAGATAATTTTCAGGCTTAAGTCTACCAGTAAATTTTGCAGATCACACTGTTTAAGAAAGATTTCAAAATGCCACATCTATCTCACTGACAAATAGCGACCCATTAAATAGAGGCACTAGACTGAAGTGGTTTGAATTGCCTTCCTAACTTTCAGCCCCATCAGGACTCAAAATATTAATATTTGGCTATCCATCTGCCACCAGAGGGTGTAGACAGACTCTAAATGTTCAGTTCAGACACAACTCTGAACCAATGGAGGAGCTAATAAAGGTATGGGAGTTGGGGGGGGGGAGGTGTTGACAGCTCCCATGGCAACTTTTAGGTGAACATGTGACACCTTTTCTCATGGGGCTTGGTAGCGGTGGCTCCCTGCTGCGGTTGTTGCAACATGGCACACGGGTTCATGTGGTGCTGTGACCCTGTACGCTATGTCACAATGACTCTCACTTACATTTGACTCGACTGCCCATCAGTCATGATGGTCAGCAGCCAGGCGAAACCTGAATGGCCGTGCAATCCCATGTGCCAATTCACAATGCTCGGAGTGGGGAGATAGTCCCATTCCCACAGGACAGGAGCCACTGCTATTAGGTGAGTGTGGGGCAGCTCACTCTCCAGCCTCCCACCCTCGTCAGGGTCTCCCTTCCACACCAGACTGAGATTAGATGGTGTGGGAGAGGATGATGCTGTGTGAGTGGTCAGTGCCCTGATTGCAAAACCTGGGTCTGCCATTTCTCTGAACACCGCCTCTAAGATGAGGTACCTCAACATTTCACACATTCACTCTGGGTCCTTTCCCAAGCCCACTAGATCACTATGAAGAGCTGAACCAATCTGAGATTCTGAAGATAAGGGTTATATAAGGACATGGAAAGATGGTACACTGGGCCTTGATTATGTACAATTAATGTTAACTGGGTTTTTTCCATTGACTTGAATTGGAGCAGAATAAAGCTTTTGCTGATGAAATTCTCAGAGCTTACTGAAATAGACTGGCAGTTTGGTGTGATCTGTACAGGGAAGTCAGTCCACTTGCAGTTATGACCACTCTGGCACATAAGTAGAATACTTTCTTACCAAGCTACAGAGGAAAATACAGCTTGCCAGACCACATGTAAATCTAAGTCCAGTGTTCTACCGCTCACAGTTACCAGTAACAGATGCTTCAGAGGAATATGAAAGAAAACTTCAAGGACAATTATAATTAACTTCCCATAGGGGAAGTTTCTTTCTAAGCCCTAGTGGATGTCTTATGTCTGAATCAGGATTTTGTTTTAAATATACTTTACAGAGAATGTTATATTATAACTGTCTGTATAAATGTCTAATCCATTTTTGAAGCCTCTATCCTCAACAAATATCTTGCAGCAATGAGCTCCACTGATTAATTATGTGCTATGCAACAAAAAAGTATTTCCTTATTATTTCATGTCATCTGCAAGTTTTCTATCTAATTTTTCACTCCTTCACCAAATCATTAATACATATTAGTACAGAACATTGGCGAACTACTCCTGATCTTTTCCCATGCTATAAATTGACATTGTCCCCCTTCTTTGTTTTCTGTCTCTTAGCCAGTTTCTAGTCTATGACAGCTCTTTCTCAGCACTCTGAGTACTTAATAGTCTATTATGAGGGACTTTGTCAAAGGCATTCTGAAAGTCCAAGTAGATGCCAGCTGGTTCTTCACTATATATAGCTTTACTGACACACAAACCTGCGCCCATCTGAGCGAATTATTATTTACGTTATTGTGCGGCTACCTGAATCACCATTATTTCAACTGGGTTCTTTTTTGACAACTCCATTAGCATATGAGCTTTCATTCCTAAGCAGGGCTACCACTTTGATGCGGCACATTTTAGTGCTTGTGTAATGCTATTTATTTTCGTTTGAGCAAGGAACTGCACCTTGAAAAGAGAAAACTAAGCCATGGTTTCTGATCTTGGGAGGAGACTCCCTATTCTCCATGTCTAGAAAATTATTGATCTCTTACCGTTATTTAAAGTGTGTCCATCCTAAACCCTATTAGGAAGGAGCTTATAAAACTGTATGAATCACCCCTCTTGGGCTGAAATTTTTCAAGCCTGATGTCTGCCTGAAGCAATTTATTTATTTTGTTTTAGTTTGAGAAAAATCAGTGTTTATTTTTTCGTCTTTGCATGTAAGGAAAAAAAAAACCTCACTGCACATTTTTCCCATTTAAAAAAAAAAAAAAGATTTTGCCCTTTATTTGAAAAGGTCTAGGGACAAAATGATCGCAGCAAGAAAACTGAAAATGGACAGGAAGCTTGTTCCTAGGGAATAGGGATGCCTTTCAATGGCCCAGTTAAAACTGGTTTTCATTTAGAAGAATCAGCAGGGTTTGAAACAAATCATTCTTGACTCAGTGGCATTCTAAAGGGGCTGGGCTACATTTTGCATACGCACACAGCACATTTTGATGTATAAAGATAAATGAAGTGTTACAACAGCTTTCCAGGGTTTTTCTCCTACATACACAACTAAGCCCTGGTCTGCATATAAAATTTAGATCGATGTAGCTATGTCACTCAGGGGTGTGAAAAATTCAAACCCCCAAGCAGCACTGTACTTAAGCTGACCTAACCCCTGCTGCAGATATGGCTAGATCAGTGTCAGCCTAGTTACTGCTGCTCAGAGAGATGAATTAGCTACAGTAATGGAAAAACCCCTGTACCACTGTAGAATCTGTAGCATAGACATACCCTAACTGCATGAACTCTGAAAGAGTGTGTTGTTTACACCTTTATTGTTATAATCAAATCTTTGACATTTTGTAAACATGGGAATATTATTGGGCTGGAAGTACAGAACACACTTACCAATGTTAATTTCATCATCTGTTTCAGCATCTCCAATACACTCAAACTGAAAATCCTGTAGCGACTGGGAAAATTTTTGCACTGCCATGGATAGATCTATGATAAAGAAAAAGGAAACAAGTCTTACAATTATTCCAATAACTATACCACAGTATATGCAAGTTTTTCTAGAAAAATAATCTCACATACAACAAGAGAATACCATTCAAATCAAATTGCTTGCTATGCCTCAAAAAAGTCACTGAAGCAAACTAAATTCCTAAATCTCAGCCATAACAAAGAGAATCGTATTCATACTGACAAATAATCCTCAGTTCTCGTTTTCCTGAAGCAAGAGAAATTGATTCATGATCTGAAGCTTCAGTGGTAATAATTAGTCCTAGTGCAGGGGTGGCCAACCTGTGGCTCTGGAGCCGCATGCGGCTCTTCAGAGGTTAATATGCGGCTCCTTGCATAGGCGCTGGCTCCGAGGCTGGAGCTACAGATGCTAACTTTCCAATGTGCTGTGGGGTGCTCACTGCTCAACCCCCTGCTCTGCCCTGGTCCTGCCACCATTCCACCCCTTCGCCCAAGGCCCCCGCCTCTTCCCCCGAGCCTGCCATGCCCTCACTCCTCCCTCCTCCCCACCAGAGCCTCCTGCGCACTGCAAAACAGCTGATTGCGGTGGGCGGAGGCATGGGGAGGGAGGGGGAGGTGCTGATTGGCGGGGCTGCCGGTGGGTGGGGGGCACTGGGAGCGGGGGTGGGTGGGGAGCAGATGGGAGGCTGCGGACATATTACTGTGGCTCTTTGGCAATGTTCATCGCTAAATTCTGGCTCCTTCTCAGGCTCAGGTTGGCTACCCCTGTCCTAGTGTATGCAGTGGGGCTACTTGCAAACAACGACTTCTTACATACACAAGGGTTGCAGGATTGGGCCCATAGGTTACCATGAGTTTTATTTTAATATACGTCTCCCACAGATAAAGTTTTCCATAGGGGCTTACCAGCTATTTTAAAAATAACTAAATAGAAACACAATACTATATAATGTTCTGAAGAGACTTTTTTTTAAAAAGATAGCTTTGTGGGTTTTCACTGGTTTTTAGCTAGCTCTTTTGGGGCAACACTGAAGGAAGTGCATACTTTAAGAGATACTTGAATGAAGAGAGGGTTTGGGGCATGGCAATCTGGAACTGGGGTAAATGTATCAAAACAATAGTGGGAGGGGAGGACACAAAAGAGGAATAAAAAAGGGAAGGGAGGACATAAGCATTAGTGCTGGTATTTTCCTTTGAATTTCGCTTACGTATTAGTTAATTTTAATGTGCCTCAATGATAAAGAGGATTTCAATATATTCACTGAAATCAGGGCTTAAATTCCAGACAGCTACAAGCCAGGGATCAATAATAAAAAAAAGAGTGAGGATGCCAATCGATAGAAATACTCCCTTTGTCCGAGTTGCTGGAATTCCTACTAAGGTGCTGCCCCAATCCTTGGTCAGTGCCTGGTTCTTTCAGATCGGCCTCTGGCTGGTAGGCATTAAATTCTTTAGATGCCACCACCACACTCAATCTCTCATTATTTATTCATTTTTGCTTACAGCTATGGTGTGCATCAGCCGTAAAGAAAATAAAGGGCCTTTTTTAGAAAAGGCAGACATGAATACATTTTCTTCTATTCGTAAGGAATGAAATATGATTATCTAATGCACAGTTGTAGATATATCAATTGCCTACACAAGTTATCTTTGTAAATAAGAAAAGTTTTGGGACTGTTCAATCCTTCATTTGGATAAGCTATTTTTCCTATTACCAGATGGTTGACTCTCCTGGAAGACTTAATTTGATATAAGATTTTAAAAGAAAACACAGAAACTCGGAAGATAATGACTTTACAAAAGTTATATGCTATTGAAATATATTAAATATTATTTCCCCTTGTCTTACAGTTTATTTTAAATACAGAAAATACAATTGCTATGAAGTAAGACACAAGCCAATAAATCCGGATTATTCAGCCATTATTTAAAAAACATAATTTGGCAAAGCATTTTCATTAAGCACTTTTACCATTCTGTATCTACAGTGTAACTATATATGTTTGTTTTCGATTAACAGCTATTCATTACTTACATGCAGTTTAAAATACCACCACTTGCACTTTCCTTCGGTGAACAAAAGAAAATTTCCCCAGACATGAAGTCTCATCATTTTATCGTTATAAATTCTATTTTCTCTTCTATAACTGACTCTCTTTCCTTCATATCACTCTGGCACTTGTTGCTCCAAAAAAAGCATATCAGAAGTAGAATTACAGTTATTAAAAAGAGCAGCTCACCTGGTAGTCCCCCGACATGTTGAGCTACTGTACTGTCTCCATAATACACTGAATAATATGTTTTCTATTAAGAACAGAGTTAAGTATACACTTGTGAATGTACTGCAAGCTTACTGAATGTTTCTTGTTCCTAGGTGTATGAAAATCATCTAACAATAGCAATGTATTATTTTAACAACTTAAAAGTAGTTCTGCTTTGTACATCTGACAGTATCTTGTGAAGTTTATGCAGTAAAAAAACGGTTTTTGTTTCTTCTAAAAAATCTGAATCTATTACATTAACTTCTGACACTTAATCTTAGGTGTCAATTGTTCTGTAGCTATGAGAAGGATCTATTCAGGTAGTTTATGTAAAAGCAAAGGACAAAGACAGAGTTCTTGGGTTCTACTACAGGCTCTTCCACCAAATTACCATAGAGTAAATCATTAAAGCCCTCGTGCAAACTAGCACTGAGGCATGATGTGAGGCTTAAATAATACTTGTAAAGGACTAAGATTCCAGAATATGAAGTGCTACAGAAGTGCAAAGGATTAACCATTACCATAAATAGTCTATGTCTGTAAATTCCCATGGACAGAGAGAACACATTGTACTGAATGTCTGACTTGGATATTAGTAACTCAATGCATAATTTTAGGACCAGACTGTGACCAGCTGTTGATGTAGATGTGCAAGGGAGGAAGAGGGTGCATGGAACCTCCCTCACCCAGTACTCCTCCCAAGAAAGCCTATTCTGCCTCCTAGAGCAGTGGCTCTCAACCTTTCCAGACTACTGTATCCCTTTCAGGATTCTGATTTGTCTTGCGTACCCCCAAGTTTCACCTCACTTAAAAACTACTTAAAAATCTGACATAAAAATATAAAAGTATCACAGAACATTATCACTAAAAATTGCTTCCTTTCTCATTTTTACCATATGATTATAAAATAAATCAACTGGGATGTAAATACTGTACTTACATTTCAGTGTATAGTATATAGAGCAGTGTAATGGATGATTTAGTTGGTGTTGGTCCTGCTTTGAGCAAGGGGTTGGACTAGATGACCTCCTGAGGTCTCTTCCAACCCTAATATTCTATGATTCTATAAACAAGTCATTGTCTATGAAATTTTAGTTTGTACTGACTTCGCTAGTGCTTTTTATGCAACTTGTTGTAAAACTAGGCAAATATCTAGATGAGTTGATGTACCCTCTGGAAGACCTCTGCGTACCCACAGGGGTAAGTGTACTGGTTGAGAACTACTTTCCTAGAGGACAGAAATAACTCCCATTGAAATTACTCCTTTCCCTCAGGATAGAGAGCCTAGGGCTTCAAGTACAAGACAAGCAGTACTGACCACTTTAAATCCTGATTTAGACTCACTAATTCTTGTTTGGCCAACTGCCTCAGAAGATCAGAATTCAAAATCAAAGAAGATGGCAAAGTGATGGGAAGGAAAGAGAGAATACTTCCCCCCCAAAAAAAAGAGAGAGAGAGAAAGAGAGAAAGAGAAAGGAGTCATTGCTTTGCTCAGACTTCTAAAAAGGGGCGTAAGTCCGTTCATCATCCCATTTCTTAACTAAAGAGGCTAAAGAAGTTGGGCTTTCCCAGATCCAGAGAATAAGCCTCAGGGGAAAGCTAGATATACTTAACTTCTGTTATTATTTAAGATGTTTTCTCTGAAGTGCTTTTTTATATCTAAATAATATTTTGCTTGAAGGTTATTTGGTCTCTTCTTATCACTGCCATTGCTCCTAGAAGGAACAGAACCGCAGGGTCTGAGCCTAAAGCAGACTGCTAAGGCAATCACAGTGAGTACCCGGGGACGGCCACCCGGTCTGAGAGTGGGAAAAATCAGGTGATTCCATCCCAAGAGTGGTGACAGCCCGAGGCTTGAGACCAAGAGGGTCAGAGGTACAGTTAGCCCAGTAAGTGTGACAACCGCTAATGTTTAAAAATAACAGAATAGTCTAATCAATATATTAATTGATTGGGATTCTGAGAGGGAGAAGATAAAGAAACTGGAGAAGATGATAGGTACTAAGAGAAACAATTCCCTGCCTGAGTTTTGGCTTTAGACAATGATTTTACTGAAGGAAGAGGTTTCATTGTGAGTACACATTGCGATTGCTAGATTGTAAGGCACAGAATAATAAATTGATTAATACAGCCACGTCTCAATCTATTTCAAAATCAAGGACAACTTAGAACAGGAAAATGTATCCATTCTTGCCTGAAAACGTCCTTTCTTTGAACAATAAGGTCCACAGATTCACTACAATGGTACTCCAACTTGCTTTTGCAGCTCAGGGACAGAAACAGACCTATCATTCACTGGCAGGAGGGAAATGTCCTACCTCCTGGAAGTTCCTTCCAGCTGACATAACTTCCAGTGCCAGGGAAACTTAAATCCACTTTCTTAAAATTACAGATTGTATTAAATATACTTTGAGGAAAAAGGACAATTTCTTCTAGGGCAGGGCAGGGCACATTCCACCTAATGACAACAAACCCTAATCTATGGGTGTCAATTTCCATCTCTATTCTGGATGATCCATTTGTATCCAGGATCTCTGGGCCTTGTTATTCAAACAAAAGGAATTTTTCAGATAGTTTGAAAAATAGGAAAACGTATGATCCATTACAATGGGATTTTCATAGCACTGTGCCTCCAGGGCATGAAGCATGATCATCGTTTAAATGTGAACATCCAAAATGAGGTAAATTGTATATAAGTATTCCCCTCATTTTTCCCTTGACATTAGGGCATGGAGAAAACTTCTGCCAAAAGAAAAAAAAAAGGGAAAGGACATTGGCTAAGACTGAATGAATTAGAAGTACAATACTGGTCTCGCTACAGAAAGCTCACAATTTCTAATTTAAATAACTTCTCATCTGACTGGAGACTGTAGCCCTAAGGAGATCTACTCTAATGAATCAGAAGTACACTGATGCCCCTTGTAGTGGTTCAATCTGAGTAGTGGCGCCAAGATCAGAGTGAGATTCCAAAGTCATGTTCTATGATCTTGTGGTGCTGAAATAAGGTCAGTCCTTACAGAAAATTTTAATGCTGGATTTATACAAAACTTACTTGTCTTGAAGGTGCTGAGAACGTTATACTACAAAGAGTTGATGTTTTTGCTTGGACACTCCTATGCATACAGAATAAAGCCCCCCTGGAGAAACTTAAGGTTAAGTTTCACTGGTTTAACATGGGAGTTAAAGTATGGACTTTGGACCAGCTAACAGAAAACAATTTATTTGCTAACTTCTCTTTTGGCGTACACTGAATTTGTTTTCAACTTTTCTGGTCCCCAGAAAGGCATCCAAATACCCAGGTGTAGATTAATCAGGCTTGAGAGCCAAAGCCTCTTCAATCAGAAGGACATCAACAGTATCATTGCCACTTTCACGCCTATCATTTGTACTGTCCTGGGGAAGCAGTGGAAGAGGTGGGAAGACACATAGCAGGGGACTTGCCCAGCTTTGTGCAATATGTCATTCATCACCTCACATTCTGGGTCCTGACAAGTACTGAGGTCACAGGGCACGTTATTTACGGTTTCCAGATGCACAGAGGCGGATCACGAGCCACCAAATTGACTTACGATTGGTGAGATTTTTTGCGGTGGAGGAGCCACTCTGCTAATATACAAATCTTACCGTGTGAGTCCTGGTGTTCATCTCCCCTTATGGTATGTCTACATGGCATTTTGAAGCCAGCGGGAGCAAGCTTGCTGGCCCAAATCAGACTCAGGTTAGCCGGGCTTCTGCTAATGCTCTAAAAATAGCTGTGTAAGCGTTGCCTTGAAGTTGTGGCTCAGTCTAGCACTAGGCTCTGAAGCCTAAGTGGGGGAGCTTCAGAGCCCAAGGTCCTGCCCAATCTGCAACAAAGTGCTGTCTACATAGCTATTTTTAGAGTGCTAACAACAAGCCTGGTTAACTTGAGTCTGTCAACCCAGCCTAAGAGGTTGACTACGAAGGGTTCCAAAACGCTGTGTATTCATATCCTCTGTGTGTAGTGCCCATAGAAATAGAAAACTTTGCTCCACCTAGGACAGGAGAATTTTTCTCTGGGGGTAAGGCTGATCATGTTCTTTCCAGTTATTATAAAAACCCTATCCGACACATTGACTGCCACAACCTGGAAGGGTCCATTATCCATGGAAGGAGCAGTGCTTCAAGACCTTAATGAATCATTGTGTTTCAGCCGGAGGATACTGTGCTCTCCTTTTGGTACCTGTTCTATTTGGATCCAGCAGAAAAGGCGATAGAGACAGACCCAATGGGAGCTGATAGAGACAAAGCTGTCTGTAGTGCTCGCTTTATTGTTCAGGCAGCAGAAGCTGAAACTAACACGAAAGTGAGGCTTTCCACTGGGAAGTGGAGAGTGCTCAAACATTTAAAGGGACAGGACATCACAGTACCCACTCCCTGAACTAGATCAGAAAGATCCCTTCAGGGGGAGGGGGGAGGGAGAACAAACCAAAAACAAAAACAAAAAAACAATCCACCCACATTCTCGGCATTCAGGAGTTATGGGAATGAATACAATACAATTGGAGCTAGACCTGCCAAGAGTTGAAATGCAGAGGGAATATCTAGATTTACTGATAGGAGCCATAAAAACCTCAAGATCACTGAAACATGCCTCTGTATGAGATCAGAATTCCCCCAGTGGACTCTCATAAGAATTGTATTTTTGTTTTATGTGACACCACCTGTTTTCCTTCATGGCGGTCTTCTGTTAACATTCTACTGAGATGAAACCTTGTATCTGATGACATTCATCATCAGTCCAGGCCTATGACTGACATCTCTGGCACCATGTGTCTGCATTTGTCCTGAATCCAAGATACTCCAGGAACCATATCGCTCTGTGTTTGCTTCACTTTTCTCTTTGTGCAGAACTCTGATCAGAGAAACTGTCCAGGAAGATAAGTGAATTTCCTTCTTCCCTAAAGTAAATATTATTGCTACCATGATACTGGAGAGAGACCCTGGGAGAACATATCAGATCAAATGCTGAGAAACTGAAGCTGAGAAAAGAAAAAGGCTGCCATCCAATGGCAAAACATCAGAAGTATCTGAGGATGATAAATGGAATGTTTTGAAGACAAGCCTCCTTAATGGAACGTCCTTTGATGCTTCAGACAGGGCCTCGCATTGCTTGTCTTTTATTGTCTGGGGCTAGAAATAGGAGAAGGAGTGGGTTATAATCCTCTGACCTGAAGTTGATGATGTTGTGTCCTTTCCATGGGCTGCTAAAGGTATGTCTACACTTAAACAGCTACAGCGCTTCAGAGTAGACACTCACTACAGGGATGGGAGGGATTCTCCCATCTCTGCAGTTAATCCACCTCCACAAAAGACAGTAGCTAGGTCAACAGAAGAATTCTTCTGTTGGCTACACCAGTGGTTAGCTCGGCATAGCTACATGTCTCAGGGGTGTGGATTTTGATGTAAGTTCACAGTGCAGACCAACCCTGAGATTGGGAATAGGATAAGGCCGTTCCTGTAGCTCTTCCACTGCTCCATAGGGTATGACCCTCTGGACCAATGTCCATTCACCTCATTTGATCAAAGGTACAGGAAGCTCTTTTTGCTTCCAAATTGAAAGAGCCTGGCACCAGTCAGGGATCTAACTCCAGAGAGGGCTGGATGGGAGACCTATAGATAGCTCTGAAGTAAGAGAGGACAGCTACTGATCCTCTATTTGTTCTAGCTACTAGGTACCTAGAGATATTTTCTCCTGTTGTACTTCATGGACTACTCGACTTGCCACGTGACTTGTATTCCTTTCTATGGTGTCTGGCAAGAGCCAAGATTGTAAGCTGAGTTTTCTGATTACTCTGAATAGCATCAGCTTTCCATAAAGTTTGCCACTGTATCACTAAGATAGCTGGGAACCAATTTGTGTGAGTATTGGATCCCAAGGAGCAAAGGGCCATATACTTGTATAAAACAGATTTGATTCCTACTTATTTTTTTTGCTTTCCAGGGCAAATTCCTTAGGCTATATTGGTTTTGAGGTGGGAGGGACCATTTCCGCAATACCGTCCACCTATGTTAGCATTGCTTGTGAAAGCACGCAGGACACTTAGGGTCTCAAATGGCAGTTCATAATTCTTCATTTTTGTTGGCCTGATGCCACGAGAGAGTTATTGTGACTAAAGGAGGAGGCTGAGATGATGCCTGCCTGGACTTGATGCCCTGTGAGACTGTGTAGTGAGGAGGCCACAGTTTCAGGCAAAAGTCTCCCCCATTTAGAAACACCATGTCCCTGACCAAGAAAAATAGCCACATTAATCTTCAATATTGAGTCATATGGGTCTGTGATTCTCCTGGAGGTCTCAGCTGGTACGCCCTGGGGTGGGGACATAAGGGAAGGGAGCTGGGCCTGAAGGCCCCTAACCACACTCTGGCATTGGCATCATCTGTGCTGTGTCCAGTGCCTGCCATACATGACCTTAAGGAGAGGAAGTGGCTGATCTTTACAGTCAGAGGCATGGCTGCTGGCGCAGGGTATAGGGACTCTGACACAATCTTCCATCTGGCACCTTGCCCTTTCGGCTTCACTTTCCTTGTGGAGATTGGGCTGACCTACCAAGACTATGCCAACCATTTATAATTATGGAATGAAGAGTTTATCCTGAAGTGCTATATTTTCCCCAATTCTTTCTGTCCCACCTGATATCAAATTGCCTACAATAGCTCACTATGAGTTATAATAAAGAATAAATAAAGAATACAAAAGAATACAAGATGAGTGAGGTACTCTAGGTAAGTAAATGATGTAGTCTTAAGGAGTGATTAAGTTTGAGAATGCCACAGTACAGGGGACAGTATGAAAACTGTTGACTAGTTTTTCCCCTTGATACTTCTCTCACTGATGGATATTCAGGGCATCAAAGAACCACTTCCTGTTTTAGGATTTGAAGAGGAAGGGGCTCTCTGATCCCAAATGAATTGCAATAGGGCTAGGAATGTCAAAGATTTCACTCATTGGAAGAGGTGAGATTTAGAGTGTCAGGTCCAGCACAACCCTTAAGGATAAGGATTAAGCTCTAGAAGAGACATCCAGGAAGCCTGAAAAGCTTCCAGAGGTTAGTAGGCACAGAGTCTTTTCTACTGGACTGACCTTTGGAAGAACAAAGAAAAGCCAAGGCCAACTAAATGAGAGTCAGACTTGTTCTAACACTCCACAGTTGACGCATGTGTAATGTAGCCACATGCACACAGCGACAATCTTCAAGAATCGATCCCCAGTACACACGGTACCAAAGGCAAAAACCCCTACCCACTTGATCTAAAGGAGGAACTCCATTAGCTGACAGTAACAGACCTTTCTTCTGACGGTAATCAGTCACCAGACTGGGCTCACGTATTACACAGGGCGCAGAATAAAGGGAAACTGACCTTGAAACCTAATCACAAGAGACATGGGTTAAACCGCAGTGAGCACTGTGGAGGCAGAGAAAGGTGAACTGGACTACTAAAAAGGAAGCTCTGGCTGAAACTGCCTGGGACAGGCAGACAACACAAGGGACCACTGAGGGGGCGGCAGGAAAGGAAAGAGGAAGAATTGCACAAGCATAGTTGCAGATGTGGAACAAAATTTCTAGTGTACTTAGTAAACACTTGGATCATTATTACATTATACTTGTCTTCTATTTTACGATACTCTATTCACCGCCCTGTCCTCTCCTGCGCCGCACCTCCCTCCCCATACACACACACACACACAGACAAACACTGTTTTAATTAAAGCAAATTAAACTGGTGACTTAAATTTAAGTTAATTACTACTGGACATTCTGGGGGAAACACACCTCTTGCCTTAAGGGAAACAGAAGCTGAGCATAGGTAACAACGTAAGCCCTTGATTAAAAGGGCAGATGGGGCCAATCCCCTAACGCTGCTGCTACCATCACCATCTTCAATCAGTTGAAGTTGGGGAAAGTCCAAAGACCAAGAGGGGTGCAGACAGTTATATCTGCTATTTCACACTTTTGTCATTGACTCTCCATGCACCCTCTCCCTAGTGAGCCCATGTACTGCGGTTCAATGCTGGATGAGCTGCCAAGGTCCCATTCAGCTGCGTATTCTCTCATGTACAATTAATCTTGGCAGCTCCAAACCCCAGTTTCCAAACCACAAGACTGGAGCATGGAGCTGCCCTAAGTGCACAAAAAGAGGTAGCTGGAACTGGCTAATATAGTATCAGCCTAAAGATGAAATGGTGCACAAACCCTAAAATTCGGGGAACTACTTGTCTAGTTCAGAGACTTTTATTGTTTTGCCCTCTGAGAACTTCATATGGTATCACCGATTTTTAAAAATGTTATTAAAAATAAGTTACTCCTTGGCCTACTATAATCAAGGCCCACAGACAATTTAATGTCCAAGTTATACAAAACCATGAGAAAGGGCATTTATAATGGAAATGCTGTCGTGACTGTAAAACAGCAGCTACAGGGGCTGCCACTGTAGCATTTGTATTATACGAAAAGCAAGGAGCAGAGAAACATTTTAAAAGATATACCCCTAAGTGATGGTTTTCAGTATTATAAATCCAAATCTTAAGAATACAACTTATCTGAGAAAATAATCACATGAGGTAGAAGTCCTTAAATTAAATACTGTATGCTGTCCCACATCTTTTTCTTTAAAGATAAACTGGGAATTAACTTGACTTCATTACTTCATATCAAAAGAACCGCAAAACAGGCAAACTATATCAATAGCCCGTAATATGCTGTAGCAACGAGAATGTCTCTCTGAGAAGCGCTGAACTTCAACAGCTGCTGTGTTTGCTACAGTCAATTTGATTAAACGAGAACATGTCACAGTGAGACAACTTTTTTCCACATCATAGATTGTACACACAGCAGCTGGCAATATGATTATGCTTAGGAAGTATGAAAGATTAAACAGTAATAATACAAGAAAGTAACTAGGAAAATTATATCTGAAATTTCTAATCCTATCTTTTGGAGCTTCCCATTAAAAAAATCCAGTTTCACAGAGGCTGACACTGATTCAGGAAACCAGCAAAAGTTGTTGTTTTCTTCCCACCATTTCAAGTGGAATTCTCCTTTTTCTATTCTGATTTTTATTTCCCTCTCCTGTCATATTTCTGCACGCATGTACCTTTGATGCTCAGGGCATCTTCTGATATCTTCACATCACAGAAGACGGGTCCTAATGAGAAGCAATTCAGCCCACCCAAGGAAGTCTTTAAAGGTTTTACAATCCCTCAACGTAGTATAAAAGAGGATAACATCGAGTGTGCGAATATTGCCATCATAACACAGGGAGAGAACCCTTCCCCTTAAATGGTATTTTAAAACAGCCCTGTGCTTTGCCAGTGGAACAGGTACCCAGCTGGTGATTTACAGATGTGTAGAGTAGTTAATCACCTTTCATCAGTTTGAAAAACTTGTCCTGAGACTACTTAGGGAGTGAGTGTTTTTGAACATAAAGAACTTGGCAGAAAGCGGACAGCATGTTAAGGTGCACTTTCAACGCAAAGAAAAACTTGCATAATATAGTTAGCCAAGTTGCTTATCCTGATAAGGAAGCCAAACCCAGTTTTTAATTGTTTCCACAGCTCAGGTCTTTTCTACTGAGTATGGCCCTTAGAATATGAATATGAACTAAGCCATGCTATCTGATAAAGCATGGTCGTATCTATTTTTAGAAGCACATTTGTATGTTTTATTGATTTTAGACATTTGTTATTCTACTTTTTTCCAACTGATTTACTTTCCAGGATCAAATTAACTTTAATGACCATTCCAAATGAAATGTATCTTTCCATCTTATTTTAACTATCATCTTCAAAGTTCTGAAGTAGTAATTCATTCACTATAAAAACAGGGATCTGGCAAGCTGGCACAGAAAAGAGGCTGCCTGCACGAACAGATGGAACTAGTTCTGGCTGCTTGCCTACCACCTCCAAAAGAAGACACAGCACGACAGGAAGGACTGCACTGAGATACAGGGTTAAGTGTACATTGCCAAGGATTTAAGGGCACAAGGATCATTAGTCTATTCTGACACAGCCTTTTGTTGTCATCTTCAATGAACTCTTTATCCCACTTATTTGTTAGATTAATCATGCTGCTGGCCTTTGCCAACTTGCAACCAATGGAACAAGAATGTGCAACATGAAAAGAATACAACTCTTTTCCATGTTGCAGCTCAATATTTTTCTCTTCAACATTTCGGGAAACTAATCTCCGCTTTGTCATTGGAAGGGAGAGCACATCACAGCAGACACTAAAAAACTGCACTTTATACATTATATTATGTTTGGGCCGAATACACCTTTGAAGCTGCTTGAAATTATTTATGAACATTTTCATGAGAACTTTTCACTATTTTAAGTCACTTTAGTAAGTATGTAGAAATCCTCCTGCTCAAACATTAACAGTATCACTATGATTGAACAGTGATTAAAAAAAAAAAAATTCGAAGACATCCAATTTGCAATTCCTTATTTCTATTATTTTCAAGTGTCTCCCCCCACTCTCCTTATATTAGAGTCATTTTAATTTTAAATATTTTGGATATTCTTAGTGGTTAAATAATGGACGCCCAAGTATTCTTGTAGAAGACAACTGAGGCACAGTCTCAGGATATCTAATGGGAGGAGATTTTTAGTGACTGCAAGTCTCATTGAAATATACCACCATTTTAACCACACCATGCCACACCTCCCAAGAGTGTGGCTGTTTTAAATGTACGATATAATACAGGGAGAGGTTAAAAAACTACAGTTCCCCATCTCATTTCTCTTTTAACGCTTTAGCCTCTTATCCACTTTACGTTTTTCCTGTCTACTCTTCCAATAAGGTATTTTTGCATGTCTAGGAAAATTAGTTTAGAATGCAGAAAAGAGAATTCACATTCAAAGGTTAGCCCACTGTGACTCTGACCAGCATGAGAAAACATGTACAGAAAACCCCTTGAAAGTCAAAATGTTTGCCAAAATTAATCTCACAATATAAACTGTAACTCTGATCTTTAGGGTATCAACACACTCCTTACTAACATTGCTTATCTGAAGCTTTTGTTTGGCAACCAATTGTGAAGGGTTCCATCTGTATTAAGTGGTGCAGCTCTGTCTGTTTGTACAGCCTCCCACATTCTCTGCTGAATTTTATTTCTCCTGATCTTATTGCTACAAAGAAAGAGTCCTTTCTTCCCAAGATTTCAGGTGTCTGCATAACAACAGGGGTTTCTGCATTTAATTAGAAAGCAAATAGACTATGCAGGGAATGATTAGATCATTGTCTATGCATATAAGTTGCAACTCACAAACAACCATAACATTAAGGTGACAAAACAAACCTGTACAAGTGAATAAGTGCAAGGTCAAAGACAAAAAAAGGGAGAATATCCTCCCATACCAACTTCAACGATTTGGCAATTTTCCATCATGACTGAGACTTCCAGGATACACGCTATATTACATTTTATTCTTTAACTGTAAATCCTGACTCTTGTATACATAATTACTTTCATAATATAGAATGAAAAGAGTTTTATTGGGTTTTTTAAAATAAAATTAATAGTTCTACACCACATAAGCCTGCTTAGGGTTGCCAACATTCTAATTGGCAGAAAACTGAACACCCTGCCCCGCCCCTTCCCCGAGGCCCCACCCCCGCTCAATCTATTCTCCTCTCCCTCCATCTCTCACTCTCCCCCACTCTCACTCACTCACTTTCACCAGGCTGCGGCAGGGAGTTGGGGTGCGGGAGGGGGTGAGGGCTCCGGCTGGGGGTGCGGGCTCTGAGGTGGGCCAGGGATGAGGAGTTTGGGGTGTAGGAGGGGGCTCCAGGCTGGGGCCGAGAGGTTCAAAGTGCAGGAAGGGGCTCAGGGCTCGGGCAGGGGTGCAGAAGAGGGTGTAGGAGGGGGTTCCAAGATGGGGCAAGGGGTTGGGGCCCGGGCTCCAGGCGGTGCTGACCTCAGACAGCTCCTAGGAAGCAGTGGCATATCCTTCCGGCTCCTAGACAGAGGAATGGCTGGGGGCTCCACACGCTCCGCACCCCCACGCAGGCACGACCCCCGTAGCTCCCATTGGCTACTGTTCCCGGCCAATGGGAGCTGCAGAGCCGGCACTCGGAGCTGCACCTGCAGGTGGGGGCAGCGTGCGGCGCCCCCCCAGCCAACCTTTCGCTTTGGAGCCAAATGGGACATGCCGTCCGCTTGCCGGGAGCCACATGGAACTGGGCACAGGGCCTGCCTGCCCCATTGCAGGTAACCGGACTTTTAGAGCCTGGTCAGCTGTGCTGACCAGAACTGCCAGGGTCCCTTTTCAACCGGGTGTTCTGATCGAAAACCAGACGCTTGGCAACCCTAAGCCTGCTAGATGCTCCCATTTTCATTCACGGATTCAGGGAAAAAAATCTGTTCTCACATCCACATGATGATCTCCATTCCAATATTGATAGAACAATAGAAGTTAAAGAGGAGAAAGACCTATTATATTTCCAAGTGCATTTCCATGCAAATACAGGTTTTCTCTGACATTGGAATACATTTCCTAGTTCTCTGGTATTTTTAGAAGTCTCAGTACAACAGCGCTTTCCCCGCTAAATAATTCCTCTCTCTCTCTCTCTCTTCAGTGTTATCCATTGAAATATTTGAACCTTTATGTAACCCCTTAGCAAGTGCTTACCCAAGTTAGAGATTTATATCTCAATTTCTTCTCACAAGCCAATCCCTCTAATCTTTTTTGGCGCCCTTCTCTGTACTGTCCAATTTGCCAGTATCTTTCTAGTAATTCAGTGCACAGGACGGAATGCAATATTCTAGTTCTGGTGGCATTAGACAGCCTATTACTACTTGGCCCCATGCCTTGAAGTCTTTGCGTATTAACACCCAAACTTCATTGGTCTTGGGTGTACAACAGTAACTCTTCCCCTGTGTTTGTATGCATTAGGGTAACCATCAGCTATGTCATATCACATTATTTATTAATTACCAGTAATTTGATGTACTATACAGGTTCTCTAAAACCTTAGATAAAAATGTGCAGCACCTTTCTGTATTCTGTACCACTATAGTGCATGCCAAAGAACACTGATCAATATCTTAATAAAGAAACGAGTAACTATATGGAAAACTGCTTAATACACATGACACCACTAGTGTGTGACACCCTGCAGCTCTTTCTGCAAAAGAACTGCCACACTTCTTAATTTATAAATTATTTAAAAAGCATAAGTAGTTAAAATCAGGACTCTTGGCATATGGGAAAGGGAGATTAATAAAGACATTATGTCCTGGAAAAACTAGCCAAATTTTATTATTTTAATCGCTATGTCTCCTGTTTTCTTTTTCTTTTTTCCATGGGTTCAGTTTTGTCACAATATTTTTCTCCTTTTTCTTTTCTGCTAAGCCTGTATATTCTTCTGTAATTTCATTACCATCTATTTGTTCTCTTCCCTGCTACTCGGCTTTGTCCAGGGATGTTCTGTTACGCTCTCCCTCCCCTCCGCCCCCCTTTTGGTCTTCTACCTGCTCTTGCCCTCCCCTAGAATCTTTTTCCTCATCCCAGGGATGGCTTCTCCCCTGATGTCCCTCCCCTCTCTCTGTCATGCCCTCTGTGCTTCCTCTACTGTCCCCCAGATTCCCCTCCTTTCTTTGAAACCTGGCGTGTCAGACATGTTGCTGCTACCTCACAGACAGTGCTGTTGTAGAGTAGTCTAGGAAGCACTACAATGGGGTGGGGGGAGAGAGAGAAATTTAGAAAATCTAAAACCAGAGGTAGCCAGTGGTTGAAACAGCCAAGAGAGAATCTGTGCATTTTATTTCCTGTCTAGGAACCTGGGAGTTTCCAGAAAAACATGGAAATTCCTATGTTTTCTCAGAGTAATACAGGATATCTGTATGCCAGACTTTGAACATCATTTACATATTTAAAACATACACATTAAAAGTGTTACTACAGATTAAGTATAATAATAAAAAACTTGTTCATATGTTTAGGTTGCTTATGTTTGTAGCAAGACTTGATTTGCCGTTAGCAAAGACAGCTATGCTGCTGGTTGAAAATAAAATGTACGCTACATGGGTATTTTTACATTTCAGACTGAGTTTTCTCTGTTTGTTCTTAGCCTGAGAGTGAATTTTTGGCAATGTTTCAGAAAAAAAAAAGCATTCCACCATGCTCAAGTAGAAAGAGTGAAAAGAAAACACAAAAATATCATATAATTAAAGACTATGTTGTAATGCATACTCACAAGGGGGCATAGTTATGATTGTGTGGGCAATCTTTACTTTGCTGTTTCCTGCCGGGCATAAGTACAGAACAAAGCTGTTCTTTTTTGAGGACACAATTTTTTAAAAGCATGCTTAGCGTTGATCAGTCTGAATCAATGTGAAGCTGCAATGAACTGCATCTAGACAGAGCATCCACAAATCACTGCAAGTGTTCTTGTGAGTATCAGGGAATGTACAGAGGGACGTTTATGTTTATCCATTCAAAACATCTTCAAATATGCTCATTTGTCATGATTATATGATAGGTAAGATCTCCAACAGTGGTAAGAAGCTGTTAGAATGAGGATCAGACAGATTTTACTGCATGGAGGGGGAGGGGTATGAAAGGAATGAAAGCAGTTATCAAGGCATTTCTAAGTAGTGAGCCCTTGGAACAACATTAGAGTGGGGGTCATGGGAAACAGAAGCTTTGCTCACCCTTCTTCCGGGCAAAGTTTTCTGCACTTGGGCGGTGAGCAAACTGTTTTGCAAGAAGGGGGAGGGGGAGAGGGGGTAGAGACAGCAAAGTTAAAACTGTGTATATTTAGCTTGTTTAAAAAAATACTACCACTTGGCTTTAAAGGAAATGAAACACATTCTATAAGCAATTCCTTTAAGCCCATAGCACTTAGCCATACAACACTTGATTAGAATCCTTTGATCAGATGCTGGGATCACACTCACATGAACCTCAGCCATGCATATAACAGTTAACTATTCTTAAAACATACACAAAGAAACTGATGTGATCAACGGCTGTTTATAGAATCATATATGCACTCACTCCTGGACATTAAGGATCAAATTCAGTCCTGGTGTAAGCTGGGGTTTACCCACTGAAATCAATGGCATTGACTCCACTTGCCCCAGGGCTGAATGTGGCCTTAAATATCTTTTGAAATCAAATATTCAACTCTACAATTGACCATTCACTGCTGGAAAACTAGATCCTTACTCCATAAGTAGTGTGAAGTAACACAAAACAACTCTGAGGGTATGTCTATACTGCAATTAAAAGTCTGCAGCTGGCCCATGCCAGCTGACACGGGGCTCAGGCTATGGGGGCCTGGGCTGTTTATTTGTAGCGTACACAATGTTTAGGATCAGGCTGAAGCCCGGGCTCTAGAACTACTGCAAGGGGGGAGTCCAACAGCTTGGGCTACTGCCCAAGCCCAAACTATATACCACAATTAAACAGCCCATTAGCCGGAGCCCTGCAAGACCAATTCAGCTGGCACAGGTCAGCTGCGGGTGTCTCATTGCTGTGTTGAAATACCCATACTAACTTCATATAACAAAGACAGCCAGATACATTAGTAATAGAGCTATCCTACTTCACAAGAAAAAGCCATGAATACCTGCACGGTGTTCAGACATCGTGGTGATGGAACCATAGGAGAAACTAGATAGAGGCATACACACCCCTCCCCCACCCCCAGGAAACTAAATGTACACTTCAGAAAGCTGCTGAAAGTAAATGATTCGTTTTACCTAAAACTCCAAAGCCAGCAATCTAAGTATTTACACTTTTGTATAAGGGAAAAAACCATATCCTATGATGGCATTTAAACTGTCAAATCCAGTCCTCATTTATTTCAGCCTATAGTTAATACGACTATTATTTTTAAAAATTAAAAATGTAAATGGAGTGTGTATTGTGAGCCCAGAATATAGCAGAAAAGGGTCTGATTTCCACAGGTGCTGAGCAATCCCAGCAATTTAGGAAATCAATCCAAACTACACTATGTTTATAACACAAGAGTTGTAGGGGAATGATATATCCAAATGTTTAATAATCAGGTGGCTGAATACATGAGTGCGGCACTGCCATATTAACACATGCTCCTTCAAATAGGGAGTCAACGGCTTCAGAATGCCTTTGAGTTAGGCAAAACAAATTTGCAGGTATCATTACTTCCTTACCATTCTTTCTTTCTCACTGTCCAAATTCTAAGGCCTGGTCTGCACTACGATTTTAGGTCGAATTTAGTAGTGTCACCTCGATTAAAGCCTGGAACCATCCACACGACGAAGCCCTTTTTTTCAACTTAAAGGGCTCTTTACATCGATTTCTTTAATCCACCTCCAACGAGGGGATTAGCACTGAAACCGGCCTTTCCGGGTCGGATTTGGGGTAGTGGGGACGCAATTCGACGGTATGGGCCTCCGGGAGCTATCCCAGAGTGCTCCATTGTGACCGCTCTGGACAGCACTCTCAACTCAGATGCACTGGCCAGGTAGACAGGAAAAAGCCCACGAAATTTTGAATTTCCTGTTTGCCCAGCGTGGTGGAGAGCCCAGGTGAACACGCAGAGCTCATCAGTACAAGTAACCACGATGGAGTCCCAGGATCGCAAAAGAGCTCCAGCATGGACCGAACGGGAGGTACGGGATCTGCTCGCCATATGGGGAGATGAATCAGTGCTAGCTGAACTCCGTAGCAGTAAATGAAATGCCAAAACATTAGAAAAAGTCTCAAAGGGCATGAAGGACAGAGGCCATAACAGGGACGCACAGCAGCGCCGCGTGAAAATTAAGAAGCTAAGGCAAGCCTACCACAAAACCAGAGTGGCAAACAGAAGGTCTGGGGCAGAGCCGCAGACATGCCGCTTCTACGCTGAGCGGCATGCCATGCTAGGGCGTGCAGCCACCACTACCCGAACCCTGTGCTTTGACTCCGTCAATGGAGACTCACGAAACACGGAAGCGGGTTTTGGGGACGAGGAAGATGATGATGAAGACATTGAAGATAGCTCACAGCAAGGAAGTGAAGAAACCGGTTTCCCCAACAGCCAGGAAACGTTTTTCACTCTGGACCTGGAACCAGTAACCCCCGAACCCACCCAAGGCATGGTCCCAGACCCTGAGGGCACACAAGTGTACCTTTGTAAATATTACATATGGTTTAAAAGCAAGCGTGTTTAATGATTAATTTGCCCTGGCATTCGCGGCCAGTACAGCTACTGGAAAAGTCTGTTAATGTGTATGGGGATGGAGCGGAAATCCTCCAGGGCCATCTTCAGAAAGCTCTCCTTGATGTACTCCCAAAGCCTTTGCAAAAGGTTTGTGGGGAGGGCTGCCTGATTCCGTCCTCCATGGTAGGATACTTTACCACGCCAGGCCAGTAGCATGTAGTCTGGAATCATTGCATAACAAAGCATGGCAGCGTATGGTCCTGGTGTTTGCTGGCATGCAGACAACATCCATTCCTTATCTCTCTTTGTTATCCTCAGGAGAGTGATATCATTCACGGTCTCCTGGTTGAAATAGGGTGATTTTATTAAGGGGACGTTCAGAGGTGCCCGTTCCTGCTCTACTGAACAGAAATGTTCCCCGCTGTTAGTGATCATCCCAGAGAATTGGGTGTGGGGGAGAGGCGAGGGGGCTTAGTTGGGTTTGTGCTGCACATTAACCCGGAAACTGGAGCCCCTCCTTTTAAATTGCAAACCCATTTTAAGTGGCCAACCCAACGGCCGCTTGATATGGGAAATGAGGACGCTGCTGTCTGAAACCATCCCCACATGTTATGAAGATTAAAAAAGCCAAAAGACTGTGGCTTACCATGGCTGCCTGCAAGCCTAATTCTGTTGCCTGGCACTGCGTGAGTGATCTATCACACCAAACCGGCAGGCCCTCAATATAAGAGGAAAAATGCAACCTTGTAACAAAAGCACATGTGCTGTGTAATGTGAACAGCACGATTTAACGTGAAAGAGTGTACCAATTATTCTCTAAAATGTGTCTTTTTAACTACCACCTCTCCCTTCTCCTCCACCAGCTGCAAATGTTTCTCCTTCGCAGAGGCTAGTGAAGATTAGAAGGCGAAAAAGACGCACTCGGGATGACATGTTCTCGGAGCTCCAGATGTCCTCCCATGCTGACAAAGCACAGCAGAATGCATGGAGGCAGACAATGTCAGAGTGCAGAAAAGCACAATATGAACGCGAGGAGAGCTGGCGGGCTGAATCGCGGGCTGAAGAGAGCAAGAGGCAGGCTGAAGAGGATAGGTGGCGTCAGCTTGCTGATAGAAGGCAAGAGTCCATGCGCCGGCTGCTGGAGCATCAAACCGATATGCTCCAGCATATGGTTGAGCTGCAGGAAAGGCAGCAGGAGCACAGACCGCCGCTACAGCCCCTGTGTAACCAACAGCCCTCCTCCCCAAGTTCCATTGCCTCCTCACCCAGACGCCCAAGAACGCGGCGGGGGGGCCTCCAGCCACCCAGCCACTCCACCCCAGAGGATTGCCCAAGCAACAGAAGGCTGGCCTTCAATAAGTGTTAAAGTTTTAAAGTGCAGTGTGTCCTTGTCCTTATCTCCTCCCCCACTCCACCCGGCGCTTCCCTCCTCCTCCACCCCTCCTGGGCTACGTTGGCAGTTATCCCCCTATTTGTGTGATGAATTAATAAAGAATGCATGAATGTGAAGTAACAATGACTTTATTGCCTCTGCAAGCGGTGATCAAAGGGGGGAGGGGAGGGTGGTTAGCTTACAGGGAAGTAGAGTGAACCGGTGGGGGGGGGGGGGGGTTCATCAAGGAGAAACAAACAGAACTTTCACACCATAGCCTGGCCAGTCACGAAACTGGTTTTCAAAGCTTCTCTGATGCGTACCGCGCTCTGCTGTGCTCTTCTAACCACCCTGGTGTCTAGCTGGGCGGCCCTGGATCCCAGTGCTATGGCGTCTGGGCTGAAAAAAGGCACGAAACAATTGTCTGCCGTTGCTTTCACGGCAGGAAGGGAGGGAGGAAGGGTGGGGCCTGACGACATGTACCCAGAATCACCCGCGACACTGTTTTTGCCCCATCAGGCATTGGGATCTCAACCCAGAATTCCAATGGGCAGCAGAGACTGCGGGATAGCTACCACAGTGCAACGCTCCAGAAGTCGACGCTAGCCTCGGTACTGTGGACGCAGTCCACCGACTTAATGCACTTAGAACATTTTGTGTAGGGACACACACAATCGACCTTATAAAAACGATTTCTAAACAACCGACTTCTATAAATTCGACCTAATTTCGTACTGTAGAATACGTAGTGTACCCTACGATACTGAGAAATTACAAGCACTTGCAGAAACAAATCAGATTAAGTTTCAGGGAAGAACTAGTTCAATAAGAAGTAGTTCAGAACACATGCTGTACATATTCAGCAGGAAAGAAGCGGAAGTGTCCTTCAGATTCACTTTGCTTGAAGGTTATTAATTTAGCCTGTCAGACGAAATATAGAGTGCTAATGAACTTGTCTTGTGCTAAAGTTAATGGAAACTTTTCTCTTTCGAATTCCTTATAGGCAAGACAAAGGTAGGCTCCAGTCCACTCCATTTGTGGGTATCTAGTGTCACTTCAATTCACTGAATTTTCTCCTACTGCCCGCACCTCCTGTTGCTCCAAAAAAAAGAAAAAAAAAGTATTCAGGTACACACTACTGCATTCAGGGGCATGTGTTCCATGAATATTACTTTCCTTTGATATTAGTAGCAATGTACCCTAATTTGATGTAAGTGACTTGCTCAGCCTCTCATGGAAAGTCTGTGGAAGATGTCTCCTGTGAGGCATTCATATGCCTGAACCATGAGACCATTCTTTTTCTTCCTGCAGTCCCCTGCCTCATTAAATGCATACTTTCTGACTTCTGCAACAAATGAGGCAGGAGTGCTACAGACAGCCTCATTCACTGCACAACTCTGTGAGCATTGTCCTTCCTGTGCACTGAATGAAACAGGGGTCCTGTGAAAATAGTATGTGATCATTAAGGCTATGATTTAGTCATGGGTATATTTAGTAAAAGTCATGGACAGATCACGGTCAATAAACAAAAAGTCACAGCCAGTGACCTGTCCATGGCTTTTACTGAAAATACCCCAAACTAAATCTTAGGTGCTGGGGAAGGGGAGAGCTCCTGCGGACGCTGCTGCTCGGGTGTAGCCCAGGGCCCTGCTACCGGTGCTGCTCCAGGCGGGGGCAGCCCAAGGCACCATCGCCGCTGCTGCGGCGGGGCGGGGGGAGGTGCAGCTTGGGGCACTGCCGCTGCTCCCGGACTGCTGCTCCAGGCCGGCCAAGCAGCTGATGCGGCGGAAGTCACGGCGGTCCTGGAAAGTCACAGAATCTGTGACTTCTGTGAAAGACTTGCAGCCCTAGTGATCATTTAAAGATTATCATAATGCATACACACAAGGGGGTGCAAAATGAAGGTTAACACAGTCAACTTACATTCTGCCATTTCCTAGCTTTTGAGTGCTTGACATTGCACTCTGAAAAGCTTCATTTTAATGTAGTTTTGTATACAATTTCCTAGAGTTGTCTTTTTTTTTGTTTTGTTTTTAAAAGATATAAATAAACCCTATTACATAAGATTATAACCAGCAGCACCCCTCATTAGTAGGATTTGAACCTTGACCCTCATCACATGTTGATTTACAGTACTATCTACATCCTGGCAATAAGACAAAGTTGTTGTGGGGAGAAGGTAGCAGAAATGGATCCCTGGGGCTGCATGCTGGTTCCAGGCAGAGTCTGGCCGGGATTTTTCTCCCCTTTACTGGGGGAGAAGGCAGGATAGGGGAAATCCTTCCCCATGTGGTGTCCCCAAAGTGAGGAGCAGGGAACTGGGACCATGTGCTGAGGTGGGCTGTAACTTATGCCTGGTCTACTCTACAAATACTGTGCTAGTATAGCTGTACCAGCAGACCCCCCGCTGTAGATGCAGTTTTCTGTTGGCATAAGAACTCCACCTTCCTGACTGACATTAGCTACGCTGACACAAGGTCTCTTCTGTCAGTATAGCTGTGTCTACACTGAGGCTTTTGCAAGCTGGGAATGTGGTTTTTTTCATATCCCTGACCAACACAGCTATGCTGAAAAACCTTTATAGTATAGACCTGGCATTATTCCCAGAACTATACCACTATAAGCACTTTTATATCAGTATCATTGCACCCATATGAGAGGGTTGTATAGCTTTAACTATGCCGATTTCTACACTGATTAGCTACAGTGGACAAACCTATGTGTACACAATCTTGAAGGGTAAGGGGAGGCATTTCTCTAACCCCAGGACTTTCTCCCTGCTGCGACAGTGCCTAATACAGTGGGATCTTGGTCCACAACTAGGGCTCATGGGCACTCCGGTAATACAAATAGTAAGCAAATAATCTTGTATAATGGAAAGCGTTACACAACCAACTACCAGCTCCTTTTATAATAAAAGGCAGTTAGAGCGTGTCAACACTGCTCTGTAGTTCAGACCCAAGTGCTGCGCTGGAACTCCTGGATGCTGCAGGTTCCTAGTTCATGTTAACATAGTCCTCTTCCAACAGGACAACATTAACACAGACTAGGAACCTTTCCGTTAATTCTCACAGTGTCCACACAGGGGAGTGCCAACGCAGCACCATTTACAACATGTAGTCCAAATCTCAGGGCAGTAAAGACACAGCCTTAGTGTCTAATCAGCACTAATCGAAGCTGCTCTTCTTGTCTCACTTCTGAGGAAACTGATTCTGATATAGAATATTCCACATTTCCCATAACAAGCTGGGACTCCTTAGAAAGCTTTACTGACAAGCTTAGATAAAAAAAAAGTTCTGTAAACCATAATACAATTTCACAATCATTAAAGTCAGAAGACAGTTCAAGTTCCTTATATAATTAAAAGACAGTCAAAACAAAGGATAGCCATTTTTAAAATACTAATTACTCTAGGAAACAGATCTACAGAGGTACAGTTATACAATCAGTAATTAAGTTCTAATGTTTAGAACACGGGTACGGCTGTCAGAACTCCAAGATTCCATTCCCAGTTCTGCAACCTTGTTCAGAGACATGCTCCTTTGTTAATCTGTAAATAAAGTGTAACACTTCCTCTCAAAGGACAGTTTATCTACTTTACAAGTATTGCATTCTGAAGGAAATGGTCCTGTTAATGTTATATGTATTTCTATTTTAACCCACTACTGGATCTTTGTTTAAGACACAAATTACTATTATTAATGATTTTTGTGTTACTGAAGAGGTTGCAAAATTCAAATGCGCTACTCCCAGAATGTTCAACAATTACATCATCAAATAATTTAACATTAAGGAAAGTCATGTTAAGATATCACACAGAAAAAAGGAAGAGGACTAATAGTTAAGAGAAAGAAATCATGATTTTGAGACGCTATTGTAAATAAAAGAATAAAAGCAGATAACTGAATAAATGAGTGGCTTTATAGGCATCTCTGTGTACACTCTGTATAATAATGCATAGCCTCTCCAAAGAAAGCATTACAGTTATTATGTCAATGGTTTTTAAATTAAAGACTCCCAATCTACACATTGACAAGATGGATCATAATAGTCCATTGATTAAGGGTAAGTAGTATATGCTATGTATAAGATAGTAGTCTACATAGCACAGTATATATAAGTAATATATTTTATGTCATGTCATGTCATTGCATAGTAGTAAGAAGGTAATATTGGGTGTTCCACTATCTTTGCTTTCTCACTGATGTTCTACTAAAAAGATCCCTGGAGAATGTACATTATAGTCTATATATTGATTGTTTTGGACAACAGCGTTTTCCCGATTGCAGTGGCTGAAATATGAAAGACTATGTTGCCCTAGTGAGTTCTGAGCAGTAGTTATAAATGTTAACTAATATGAATGAGAACAGTAATATGAAGGAGCATATGGATAATCTCACTAAATGTCATTCTCCTCTAGTTTTGAAGGCACCAAAAACAGACATGCAATATTTAACTATGAAATGAGAGCACAAACTAGATCAACGAAAACAACTGAATTGCAGTGCTGAGTTATAAAAGCTTGATTGTTGTTTGCCTGTTGGTTTTATTTGTTTGGCCCTGGTATTAATAACTTATTTTTTCTCTGGCAAAACAACAGAAACAAAACACTGACCTGGCATTAACAGCAATGCTTGGCAAGGTTTTTGGTCGAACTATCCTAGTTATTTTTATGGCTTTCCAGTTACAGTAAAATTTAGCACAACTGCAGTAGCTTTACCAACATGAATATAGGTTTCCAAAGTTACTTGACAAATTGATTACATTGTTGTTTCAAAATTCATGCTCCTGTGCTCTAAAAAAATCAAAAATCAATGAATGACTCATGGACAAGTTTCTTCAGAAAAGCAATGCCACAGGCTTTTGGGAGTTTTAGCTACATAAAACTATGAGATTGATGAAGATTTGAAAAACTGAACTAGTCCCCATTTTTCAAGCATTTTGTGTGTGTAAATAGCCACTACAAAAAAAGCAAAATATAATGTTATTTACAGCAATGGTACAGCTATCTAGATACTTGCTCTTGACAGTAGTCTACAGAAAGATCTGATAAAACTTTTCCCTGGAAAACATTATCATTGACACAAGTTGATTGATTTTAAAATTAAATGCAGAAGACTGTGCAAGACAGATGAAACAAGCCACAAAGTTGAGAAAAGTGAAGATATAACTTCTACTTTCTACAGTAATTGTAACACTGCTGTAATATGTTACCCCTTGTCTATACTACAAAGTTTTGTTGACAAAAGGTAGCTAGCCTTTTGTCGACAAGGAGCTAGTGTGGACATACAACAGCGTTTTTAATTAAAGTGGCATAACTTTTGCCGACAAACTTTGCAGTGTAGACCAGGCCTAAGTGCTACAGCAGCATCCTTGCAGCTGCACAACTGCATGTGTAGACAAGCCTTAAGAGTATCACAGCTAAATACAAGATCAAACAGATAGAATATGTGCTAACTACTTATGCTAAACAAAGGGATCATTCAAGGTGAAGTGGCCCAATGTAATCATAGGACAAAAACAGGGGGTTAGTGGGTTACAGATTGATGTAATAAGATGTAAATCCAGTGTCTTTATTAAGACCATGATTTTTAGTGTCTATCACAGTCCTCATTTGGTAAAGACAGTTTTGTTTGTGTTAAGGTATATACCCTGTACTTTATCCTCCGAGCATATTCTGTGGTATCTGAGTGCCTGGCTGTAGATAACAGATTTCTTGGTGTGTTTGGGGTGGTTACTGGATCTATGAAAGTAGGTGTAGCAATCCATGGGTTTCTTGTACATAGTTATCTGAAGGATTCCATTGTGGAAACTGATTGTGGTGTCCAGGAAGTTGATGCTAGTGTGGGTGTGCCCCAGAGAGCGTGTAATGGACAGGTGGTGATTGTTAAAGTTGTGGTGGAAATCATGAGGGAGTTTAAATCATCTGTCCAGAGGATGAAAATATCAATGATATACCTGAGATAACTCAATGGTTTTGTGGTGCATTTGTCCAGAAATTCTTCTTCAAGGTGGCCTATGAAGAGATTGGCATCTTGAGGAGCCATCCTAGTATGTACAGCTGTTCCTGTGTTTTCGATAAAGTTTTTGGTGTTGAATGTAAAATTGTTATGAGTGAGGCTGAAACAGATGAGTTTGCTGATGTGTTTGCTGTGGATATCTGAGGGTTGTCCATTGTCATATAAACATTTGAGGCAGGCAGCTATGCTGTCAACAAAGGATGCTGGTGCATAGGGAAGTGATATCTATAGTGGCAAGGATGGTGTTCTGAAGGAGGTTATTAATGTTGCAGAGTTTGTGGAGGAAGTCAGTTGTGTCCTGTAGGAAGTAGGCCCTTTGCATGGTGAGTGGTTTGAGGATGGTTTCAATAAGTCCCTATATTCCCTCAGGAGGAGTGCTGCGGCCAGATATGATGGGTCTGTCTGGGTTCCCTTGTTTGTCTATCTTGGGAAGCATATTGAAAGTCCCTGGGGTGGGTTCATAGGGGATAAGTTTGTAGAGTTTCTCTTGGAGTTCTTTGGGAAAGGATTTGATGATATCCTTAAATTCCTGTGTAAACTGTGGTGTGGGGTCTTTTCTGAGTTCTTTATAGTAAGTGGTGTCAAAGAGCTGTCAGTTGGCCTCATTCACATACTCATCACAGTGGAGGACGATGACGGTACCCCCTTTGTCTGATAGTTTGATCACTATCTGGCAGTTAGATTTCAGGAACTGTATAGTTGTCCTCTCCACAGTGGAGAGATTGTGGTGGATGTCATGTTTGTTAAGGATTTCACAGGCCAACTTAACAAATAGATGAAAAATTAAAACTGATAGCTTTAACAAGGAATAGTTTTATATTAAGGTAATGTGTTTTCTCCTCTGTCTTGCTAAGTCCTATTTTTGTTCAGCCTCTATTGCTACCTTTACTAGCCTGTTACCTATGTTAGTATCTTCTATGTTATGAACTTTAAATTTAAAGCAGCATAGTGCACCTGTCCAATTTAAAGTATGCATTCCCTCCTAAAGTTTAGCATACATTCCCTCCTAAAGTTTAGCATACATCTTGAGAAGCAGTCAAGCACCTAAAGGGGAAAGGGGGAGATTCCAGATATTCTAAAGGGGGGGAAAGGAAAAAGAGGAAGAAATTTACTTAATCTGAATGTTCTTATTTAAATTTTCTGGGAGTTTAAAATAATGCAATGCAAATGGTAAAGAAGCTCATTTAACTTGTATGACTAGTCTTTAGGAGATTACACTTGGTGTATCCTTTGCCAACGTAATTCAGTAGTCACAGTTTTACATAATTCAGAATCCATCTCCATGCCAGTTGGAAACAGTCCCTTACAGTTTATTTCCTACCAAAAATTCCCACGCAGGATTCAATTCTGCAAGGTGCTGCGCACACTTGCCCTGATCCAACAAAGCATATAAGCAAGTGCATTATCTCAGGGACTTCAGTGAGATTGCTCAAATGCTGAAAGTTAAAAGTGTACTTAAGCGCTTTATTAGATTATAGCCAGAGCATTCAACACCTTGTAAAACTGAGTCCTTAAGTGGTAGTTAATGCCTTATTGCTTGGACCATCTGCACTGGTTGTTAAGTCATTTGCAATGCACTGGGATTGCAACTAGTGCTTTATTGTTATAGTGCAATGCAAACTAAAGTCTAACTTGGTGCCCACTATCAAACCCAAATCTCTGAATATTATTCTTTTCCACATGTCCCCTATAGCACTGATCCCTGCACCCCACCTCCCTGTACCTATTGGGGTTCAGGAAGTGGGCAGGCATAAGCCCACCCACTGCTAAAGGGTCCCCCCCCCAGCCTAAGGGGAGGATCCACAGGGCCTGAAACTCAAATGATTACGGGGGACCTCCCTGTAGCGGGGTGGTTACCCCGCTCCTGCCCTGAAGGGCTTAAAGCAGCCCTGGGGGAAGGTTGTGGCTGGGAGCTGCTAAGCTGGGCTGATTGGGAAGTGGCTGCAGCTGGGCCACGGGCCAATCAGGCCACAGCTGGCCTGTATAAAAAGGCTGTGAGCCAGAATCCAAAAGGTGTCTCTCTGTGTTCAGAGGGAGACGGGCCTGGCTGCAGGGAGCTAGAGACAGGGGACCGGACTGGAGCAGGGCTGGGGAAAGGCAGAGGAGCCGGGGAGCTCCAGCCTGGAAAGCCCCAGGCTGTGGCCTAGCATTGGGCTAATAGGTACTGGGGGTTGCAGAGGGCAGCCCAGGGGTAGGCAAAGGCAGCAGGTCCAAACCCAACCTTGCCTGTGATGAGTGGCTGACGCTGCAGTCTGCCCCAGGGCGTGGGGGCTAGTTGGTGACTGGCAGTAGCCTTATACTGAGATGAGGTGGGGACTAGTGGGTGGGGGTTCCCCTGGGAGGGGGAGACCCAGAACTGTGTGGGGGTATTGCCTGGGGGGCAGCGCCCCAGATAACAGGGCACTGAGTCTGGGAGGGACACGGGGGCCAAGCGGTAGTGGGACACCGGCCTGCAGAGGGTGCTCCAACGGCTGGAGAGCTAATTCCCAGAGACGACCAGCAGGAGGCGCCGCAGAGGTGAGCCCCGCTCCTCTACACTCCCCAAACTCAATACAGTGCTATTTATCATTAACTTCTTTTTTTTATCCACAGGACACTGCTGATATCCAGTGTTATTTATCATTATCCTTTGTTGTACTTCAGCCATTTTTCCAACACAGAGGGCTCATGTCCAATCCAATTTGAATTAATGATGTAAAATGTTAGAAATTATCCAATTTTTAATACACAAATATACAGTATTACATTTACTATAGTCACACCATCCACTAATTCCACCCAAAGAAAATAGTTTGCCTGGAAAGGTTTTTCTTTATAAAGCCATTCTACTCATGATTCAATTCTCTTTTAAAGACTCAGAGGTTCTGTTAAGTGTACATTGTCAAATTACAATTTTTTTAAAATGTGAGGGTTTTTTTTTAACACTATCCAAGATTTCTGTAACTTAAAAACATATATGAAGCTATTTGGGGAGGGGGGGGGGGACAAATAATGGTTCAACATAAAATATGGTATAAGGAAGAACTAAAGACATGCCTTTCTTTACCTTTTGCCTTTTACCATTTCACGAATAGCTGTTCCAGGTCTCTGCTTATTAAAAACATAACCAACCCAGTCAGAAATTCAACTATCAGGATTATTTGTGCATACAGCATCTCCAAAAAGGTTTTGTTGTGGGCTGAAATATTTTAGTGAAGCCACTCATATTCCATATTCATGTGAAAAAGTAGTATTTAGGTCTGGATCTGTGCATCTGCCAAAGTTTAAAAGCCTCTTTAGTTTAACAAAAAAATGTGCATTTTAGCACACTGCACAACTTAACACTGGTCTGCCATCTGAAAATTGCTATACTGAAGCTTCAGGGTGGAATTCAGCCCTCTGTAATTCTAATAGAGATTTGTGATTTAAGTACATTAGTGATAAGTAGATACAGGATAATTTAAAATAGCTTTAATTTTCTAAGGCTAACTTTTGATGCCACAGTGGTCTTATTAGTTTTGGAGCAAAAATTTGAGATTAATTTGTTTCACATGGAGTTACTCAAGTTTTACTGCAATTGAACCGGACCCTATTTTTATTATTTTTTGAGCTCATATTGCAATTGTAAACTAACTTTTGAAAAGATATAAAATTACATATTGTAGTTATGGATTTTCTTGTTAGATCAAAAAAAAACAAAAAACAAGAGATCCGTTGACTGGAATGAATGGGCACTTTGGGAGTTCCAAAGAACATAAAGAACCAAAGTAATTTTTAGTTTAATGAAGATTACCAAAGCAATTTGGTAGCATAAGTCTTCAGATACAGAAACAAGGTAGCTCAATACAGTTTCAAACATTGTGTTATATGAACAGGCAAATTTATTACAGGTAACAATCCTACTCTATTTCAGTTCAGAATGAATAATTAATGTGGTTGTGCCATGCAATGTGCTGAACCACTTCTTTGCTATAAACAAAGCAAACAAGATGAATGGCAAGAAATATTTGGTTATATGAATCTTCTAAAGGCGTTTCTCCCAGGTAAAATGCTATTCAAATTTTAAAATAAAATAAAAAAATAAAGTAACACTCCCAATAAAAAGGAATAGCAAAGATTTTAGAAGTATATAACTCACTAGCTATCTATAGACTTATACTTCGTTATTCGTAATATCACTCTGTGTATTGATAGCATTTTAAAATAAAGCCATATATAAACACACAAATACTGAATTTATATTTAGAAGACTGGCTATTTGTAATGCCTGGAGGCCCCAACCAGTATCAGGGCCCCATTATATTAGACAATGAATGAACAGATAGACTGTCCCCACCCTATAAACTTATAATCTACAGAGACTAGAAAAAGAAGAAATATCACCATTTTACTGATGAAGAACTGAGACAGAGTGAGATTAGGAAATAGATGCTGGGCAGGTGTAAATCCATTTACTCCAGCTGAAGATCTAGCCCTAAGTGCCCTCCCCAAGGTCACATTGGAAGCCTGTGACATAAGCAGCATCTGAAACCAGATTTCCTGATTCCCAATCTGGCACTTTAACCGTAAGGTCCGTCTCTTGGTCTGCAGTAGTTTGGAATTGTGTTTACAATCTCGCTTATGAAATATACAAGATAAGTTTTTAAATAAAGCAGCCAAATTGAAGCTTTGATACAGTGTCAAATAACTGCAGCCCTCTCATAATTGCACAGCCCATACAGATTGAACTAGTAAGAAGAACAGCTGTCCAACCGATACTCTAGGACCACACAGAGAAGAGTCCTATTTGCCAGGAAGATGAAGAGTTGCTCTAAGGAGTGGCTGCATAGGAGTGGCTCTAGTTAAAACAAAACCACAACAAAAAATAACTGTAAACTCCACAACTCCCTCTCTCTTCAGGGATTGCAGCTCAGGCTTCCAAAATCCTATCCCTACATTTGCTGTGCACAGTACTTCTGCCACAGAATAGGCCCTCCACACCCATAAAGGAAGAAGACTGGATATGGGGAATATGGCCTGTTGGGAGAGACAAAGCAAGTCGTCACAGGGGTGTGGTATGTGGTTATTAACACAATAACTCCTGAAACTGATGTTAACAGTCCATATTCAAACATATTTCATTCCATGTGCATTAAAAGTAACTCTGCTCTGCAAAAGAGAATTATTTTATTTATGAAGGGACAAGAGATGTTTGTCATATTACCAATAAATTCCTTGTGTACAGTAAACAATACTGTGACAATAAGGCAGATGTTCAATCAATGCATTGTTTGTAGCACAAGAGAAACAAAAGCAGACATAAAAGTGAGCTTTTATTGTGTCATAGCACAGTATATTGAAAGCTGTATTTTGCAAGGAACCACAAGAACCATGAGGATGCTCTCATGTGGCAATGATGACAGGAACTGTGACAGTTGAGTATAAGGTAACTTGTACTCCAAACCTTCTTTAGAAGTTTGGGAGTTGTTAGAAAGCTGGTGAGAATAAAGACTTTATGAGCTGACATTTTACTTACGTAAATATAAGATGACAGCACCCAAAGAGAGGAGAATGCCATCAAGAAAGTTCAGTACATGCAAGAGTACAACTGCTGAATCAACAGCTGAACAGGATGTTTGAAGTACTATGTAGGTTATTGCAGTCAAATAAAATAAAGGATATTCACCTTTGGGACCAGTTGTATTTATCTTTCCCTGGGAAGAGTGAATTAGTGTGAACAAAAAGAGTGGCATGAACTATGAGCTGAACAATGAGTCCTGCCAGACAGGATTCATAAAAGCAGCAAGTCCTTCCTCAGGCCCTACGGGACCTAAGACAGCAGATCAAGGAGAGTGCTATAATGGCAGGGGAAGGGAATGGAAGGAAAGCAAAGGAAAGGCAGTGGTTTCATGTAGGTATTTGACTGAGGGCCCATCTTCACTACGGAGCTAAATCGGCACTGCTGCAATCAATGTGAATCACACAATTAGTGGTCAGGTGAAGACACGCTAAATCAATGGGAGAGCGCTCTCCCGTCAATTTCTGTACTCCATCTCCCCGAGAAGAGTAAAGTAAGTCGGCGGGAGAGTATCTCCCCTCAACACAGCACGGTGTAGACACCACGGTAAGTGGATCTAGCTACGTAGACTTCAGTTATGTTATTCACGTAACTCAAGTAGTGTAGCTTAGATCAATAGACCTGGCCTAGGACGGCACACAGAGACAGTTTGGGGTTTAGATTTGCTCTGTTACATTGAGTTTTGGCTGCATGCTGTGCTGCTCTCCATTATTTTTTGTTGTTGTTTTTTTTTTAAACTCAAATCAAAAAAAGGAAGCCTATGCTACCCATAGAGAGGTATTTTTCTAATTCTTCTAACTTCCTTTCTAATAGTGATGGTGCCTTAGTGTCTTCCCAGTGCTGCAATAGCAGTCACTCAAAAACTGCATAATGGGAAAGCTTACTCATATTATATTACTCATATAGCAAAGGTGATGTACAAGGTGCTTTACACATGAGCAAGAGACTAATCACCATCATTTTCAGAAAAGAAGGGAAGCTAATCCACACTCTTCCTTTCCACCCCCTCCAACTCGTTTTCCTTTCCTTTCTCTACTTCCAAAGTTACTGCCACTCTTCAATAGAACACTATCACTAAAGCACACTTGCTATTTACTTCACAGGCAAAATGGTTCAGAAAGTGATCACCCCTCATTAAAACTGTAATTGGCATGAATCTTGTTAATTCCAAGGTATTGTGCCAACCTCTCGTCCCTGTACTGGACACCAGTATGGGTAGATGTCAGAGGTGCAGGCTTCCTACCCTAGTCCTCTCCGGATAGGGCAATTTGCCCCCCTTTGTTTATGTGAGTCCAGAAACTCCTGACACAAATCCCAATTACACATGGACGAGTTTTGTAATAATTTACATAAACAAATGTTAGGCAAGGGAATGGGTACAGACCAATGGGCTGGAAGGGGATGGGAATCTAAAGGAATTCAACAGCAACAGGGAAATAATAGTACAATTCCTTCCTCCACCTCCGGAGGCACTCAACATTTTTATCCCACCCCCCACACTAGGCCTCTATCCCCCACTGATGGTGCACACAAAGCTGAGATGTGCTGCTTGGTGGCTACTCAGTCTGGGGCCCTTTCTGGATGGAGGAATGCCACTCAGTTGACAATCAGAGATAGCAGGCACTAGAATACGACAGTCAGTCAAGGATCATGGCCCTGGAGACAGACACTCCTGTGAGGATTTAGCCAGTTGAGAGACACCAGAAGGAGTGGAATAAAGGATTTGTGGGTGCAGTGGCATCCAGGCCATACAAGGTGATTGTGCAAGAGGGACAGGTAATCCAAAGGAACAAAAGACACTTATGAGCCAGCAGATACAACATCCAGAGAGAGCCTGAGATCATCACAGATCGCAGACACAGAGAACCATCCAGACGCCAACTCCACAGGATGGAGAAGACTACACCGAGACAGTATTCTAGACTCAGTGACAGGGAGACAGAGATAGGTCATTCCCAACGTGATCACCTCTTGAGGAGACCAAACTATCTCAAAGACTATGTAACCAATTGAGTCTGTGGTAAAGACAGGACTCCAACTCAGCTATATACTAGCCACCTTTGGCCAAAGGCATAAGGTTGGGGGTCTCAGCATCAATTATTTGTTTTAAAATGATTATATTAAAATGTTGGTAAAATAAAGAAGATGCATCATGATCAGTGGAACTGGAATCGGAGGGTCCATGTAACCTGGAGGCGCTGTCATTGACAGGACACCAGGGGAAACAGAAACAGGTGGAGTAAGACTGGAAGATCAGAACTGAAAAGTGAACTAAGATCTCTGAATGGTTCTGAAGAACACTAACAGTGTTTAAGACTGGACCGGACAACACACAAGAAAATACATTTTAAGGAACAATCTTGTATTGGAAGGATGATGAAACAAATGATCCAGTGGGTCTTTCTCATCTCTAATTTTTAATAATTTGCCATCAGCATAGAATAAGTTTGCTTTTTACCTGACCGGGCAGGAAGGAAGAAGAGGTGTTAGTTTATGAAGGCACCTGGTTTTCCAGAGACATTTTGGCAGAGCATGAAATTCAGTCCTGTTAAAATGTTTTGTTAAATAGCATCTGAAATGTCTATTTTTGTTTGCAGTTTTATACTTTGCAAATCTATGGATAAATCAAGATTCCGAAAATTTAGATACACATTACCTCCTTTGTTTTAACAACATGCACATTTGTTGCATCACCCAGCAAAGATGCAGATAAAGATACCTTCAGAAAACTACAAGAAGAGTCAAACTTTAGAAATAAAGCACCAACTCAAAATTTTAATTAACAGGCAAGTCAGGAAATCCCACAGCATAACAACAGAAGTTCAGGGCTATTTAAACAGGAAACAGTACCAAAGTGCCTGCACCCATGTTCATGAACTGTATTTTGAACTTATCGTTTGACCTCAGGCTGCAGAGCAAAATGCAGATACAGAGACTAAAATACTGAGGCTTGCAAACAGCAAACTGCACTGTCTGTATATTTGCATATAAACTACGGCCTCTAATGTAGACCAGTAGCTTAATGAAATATAGTTATCAGAATCATCCTTACTTTTATGCCCATAAAGCCTCCATTTCAAATGGAGTTTTTCAACTTTTAAAAATATATAAAATAATGTTTGATTTATGAAGAAATCAGAGACTTGGTTGTTTTGCTGTAAATTACCTAGTGATAATCTTTAAGTAAACAAAAACTGAGACCCCCAACTGAACAAAACATTTAAGCATGTGCCTAATTTTAAGCACACAAGTGGCCCCATGGATTTTAATGAGACTACTCGTGTTTAAAGTTAGCAACACATGCTTAAGTGCTTTGCTGAATCCACGTCTCTCAACTTGACAGTTTAGTGGTGGCCATGTGAAGTTCCTCAATTTGCTGATTACAGGACTGACAGTGGCTGGGAATACTGCAATACTACAGTACCCTGGCATGCTAATCAGCAGGCCAGGTTGCTGCTAATTTAACAATGCTGTCAGGTTCTAAGCGAGTGCCCATCGCTTCACCTGGAAGAGGTCATCAAAACACATAGAGCCCGATTCACAATGGTATTTCAGTTATTTCAATGGAGTTAAGCTACTGTAAAACCGGAGTGTAACAGAAGTGAGTCTCAAAAAGTGGATGTGGGGAGCAGAAGTCACTCTTCAGAGTACCAGGGAGGATTTCAAGGGTGGAAATTTAACTACACCTCTACCCCGATATAACGCTGTCCTCGGGAGCCAAAAAATCTTACCGCGTTATAGGTGAAACTACGTTATATCGAACTTGCTTTGATCCACTGGAGTGCACAGCCCTGCCCCCCCGGAGCACTGCTTTACCGCGTTATATCCAAATTTGTGTTATATCGGGTCACGTTATATCGGGGTAGAGGTGTACTTAGAATCATATTTTTTGTCACTGCTAGTATTAGTTCCTCCCAAATTTTAGGATTCCATGCTCAGATTCTGATAAGTGTCATGTTTTTAGAACTGATGTCCAAGCAATATTTGGTCCATAGATGTTAAGGCCAGATGGGACCATTGATGATCATCTAGTTTAAGCTCCTACACAACATAGGCCATAGACCTCTCTCCAATTCATTCAACCACAGCTATTAGATTTGAACTAGAGAAACATCTAATCTTGATTTTGAAGCTTCCAATGATGGAGAATCCACCACAACCCTTGGTACGCTGTTTCAATGGATAATTACCCTCCCGGGGGGGGGAAAGGGAGGGGCAGGGAAGTAGCTTTTATTTAAAAAGTCTGAATTTGTGAAGCTTCAACTTCCACACACTGTCTTGTTAAACCTTTTGCCTGTAAGACTGGAGAGACCGCTATTATCAAATTTCTGTTCCCAATATAGGTATTTAGAAACAGATCAGGTTACCCTGTTGTATTAATTTAGATGGAAAGTATAGGCCCAAAGAGCCAAAATGCTAACATTGCCCTGTAACTGTCCAACATTAAAACAGCTTTAAACAAAGTTTGGGAGCTGGCATACAGAGACGCCAGCCTGCTTAGTACCATGGCAAACACATCATTAAAATCTTTTAAACCTTTTATTAAAGGTACATTGAAAACTAACAAAGCATTTGAAACGTAAAGTCTTAAAATAGGGCTTTCATTTTAACAACATCTGTTGTTCCCTTTAGCTGTAGAGAGCTTTTAGAAGGAGGGGGAAAAAACCTTGTTTGACAGTCTCGTAGATGGTATTAAAGATGGTAATAACTAAGCTTTTGGGGAACAGAGAAGCAGCTAGCTGAGATGGACTGGAGCTGTTGTTGAAGTCCAATCCCTTTTCCTAGAAGGCAAAGCAAAACAACGCACATAGAGAAGGGGAAATTAAAGAACAGCAAAGATAAAAAATGCAGCTTCTGTCTCTGGTGTAGACTCCCAATTGCAGCCTCAATGCTAGGAAAACACAGGCACAGCACATAGCCTTCTTGGCCACGCCAAGACTTGGCAAATTTGTAACAGAACTAGACCATTTAGGGCATTGTGTACAGCTGCCTCTCTGGTCACAGTCTTACAGCATTGTTGTAAAATATGCAGTCTTTGCCAGCTAAGCCAGACTCTTATTAGACAGAACTAAAAAGGAGACAGATCGGAAAGAGAAGAAATAAGGTAGGGAAGGAAAAGGAAAAATGGTGGGGGTGGGAGGGAGGAGATGAAGTCTCACATCTCAGGTGGTGGTCAGGATTTAACAGGGGCTGGAAGTGTCATCTGGTCCCTCTTTCTGACCCAGTCTGGTCAGAATATCTCAGGATTAGGACAAAGACGATCCAGGGTCCCGGGAGCCAGGGGAAACCATCACGGTAAAGCTTGCTCATTCCCTTCTCTCGTCTTTCATGTAGTCAATATTTGCATCCCCTCCTTTCAGTCAGCCAACATCATAGTATCCTGCTTTCCCCCAAAGTCTCTCCCTCTCTCTCTTTTAAAGGACCCCTAAAGGGAGTAATACAGGGGTCGGCAACGTTCGGCACGCAGCTCGCCAGGGTAAGCACCCTAGCAGGCAAGGCCAGTTTATTTACCTGCTGACGCGGCAGGTTTGGCCGAGCGCGGCCCCCACTTGCCGCGGTTCGCAGTCCCGGGCCAATGGGGGCGGCGGGAAGCCGTGGCCAGCACAGCCCTCGGCCCGCGCTGCTTCCCGCCGCCCTCATTGGCCCGGGACGGCGAACCGCGGCGAGTGGGGGCCGCGAACGGCTGAACCTGCCGCATCAGCAGGTAAATAAACTGGCCCGGCCTGCTAGGGTGCTTACCCTGGCAAGCCGCGTGCCGAACGTTGCCGACCCCTGGAGTAATAGTTCATCTCATTATTTTGTCCACCAATTAGGCCTAATTTCTAAAACACCAGTTTTGGTTCACCAATTTCCAATCTCACGTTGTGCTTGTTTACCAGGCCTGATCTTAACACAGTCCTGGAATTGTATTTGTAGATCTTTTGTTTGGACTAATTCAGTCCCGGTCTCTTTTTTGCATTTTTTCCCCCACAAACATTTGTCATTATAGGTTATTGAACCTATACAATTTATGAACTTTCGCTCACTTTTCCAGTTAAGCTGACAATTAGGGTAAATTTGTAGGCCCAAGTATTTCACTACCACCCCTTAACCTTCTCTTTAATAAGATAAACAGACTGAGCTCATTGAGTCTATCACAATAAGACATATTTTCCAATACTCTAATCATTTTTGTGGTTCTCCATCTCCTCTGAACCATCTCCAATTTTTCAACCTTCTTCTTGAATCGTAGACACCAGAAGTGGACATAGTATTCCAGTGGCAATTGCACTGTGTCAAATGCAGAAGTAATAAAACTAGGCTTGATAGAATTTGTTTTTTTATTTTTTTATATAATTTCAACAAGTAATATCAATGTTTATTTTTAAGCATTTTTTTCTATTTAAGTTTTCACAGTTGTCCAAAATTATGAGGATCTGACAATAATTGAAATTACAGTAGACATTAAAAATCAAAAGTTGAAAGCTTTCTATAACTATTAAAACACAAACTGTCAACATCACATGTCAAAATATACATATATATAAATATACTTAAATCAAACACTAATAAGTGTTCAAGCAGCATTTTTCTTACTTTGCCTTGCTGTAGATTTTGATTATCATCAATAAGAATATTTTTTCCGTCACTTTCTGCAGTGAAATCGATGCTTACTGATATTTACCGCTACAAATTGAATCCATACACGCCTAAATGTAACTCCCCGGCTGCCATGATATTCATGTATCACTTTTACTCCTAACAGCCACAGTGCTGTGCTGAGAGTTCATGTTCAGCTGACTATCCACCATGATTCTCCAAGCCTTTTTTAGTCAACTTATGTCCCTATGCTGTAAATACCAGTCTGATCATGGTAGAGAGGGCTGCTCTGTAGCTGCAAGGGGTATAAATACCCCACCTACTCTTCCAGTCAGCAAGAAGGGCACTGCAGTAATGTTGACCTGGCCAACTGCATCCTGCTCTTCCTGTCCATTCCTGTAATTCTTTCCCTTCTCCTCACTCTCTCAAAGAAGCCCTTCAAGGGACCCTGCCCCTTTTCTTCCAGCTAACCAAACAAAGGCACATTCACATAAAGGTTGCAATAGGCAGTCTCTGTTTCTGGATTTGTGGCTGACACTGAAGCCGATTAACCAAAGAGGATTGCAAATTTAAAGTACACAAATTTCATTAACAATAATATTTAAAAAAAGGAAACTTTAAAGATGATCTAAGAATTGCCCAAAACACTAGTCTATCAACACATTCCAAAGAATAAAAACTAATGACAGAACTGTGGAGTATGAGACCTATCAAAACGTGCTGCTGGCTGTCAACGAAAAAGAAATTTGAGATGTTGCATTACATCAAGTTGCCTATTGTCATTCAGTATAATGCAAGTAATAGTGGATTTGTGATATTAGTGCCATATTATAAAAACACACCTATTCCGTAATACCTAGACAGAGTTACATGAGCCAAAAAAATCTGTTCTTTAGACATTCCTGCTACCTGGAAATAACTGCATTCGGTTTTGGTTCTCTTAGCAGGCTTGGATAATAAGATGCAAAAAAGATAGCGATATGCAGCTCTCATTCTATTGAATTTTATTACTATTAAGTACATGTAGCTTATCGAAAAATAAAGTACTCCTGAGGATTTTTCTTACATAGTTTGTTGTTTAATCCTGACTGACATAGCAAGAAGTCCTGTTTTGCTCTTTCCAGAGCAGTTGGAGGACAGCATTTCTGGAGCAGATCTTACCCTTATTTCAGATCTGTTCTGGGCTTAGTAACGAACCATCAGCACACCATTGAGGGATCTTTCATAGACAAGGGACAGATCTATTACAGTTCAGACTTAATCCTGTGAGATGGCCTGCATCCTCAATTCTCATTTGTTTAGAGCAGGCAGAGCTTAAAGGATTAGGCCTTGTATCTGAATAATATATCCTACCAATATTAGAAGCAGCAAGTTCTCCTTCAGGACATATGGAGCATACTCGAATTTTCCTTAGAGGAGCACTACTTTTCCCACATCTCTCGCTAGGATAAACAGGCATAATTTTAATACAAACTAAAATATGCAAATTAACTTGCATGGGTTATATCTGAAAGGATAAACTCAACAATATTTTATGTATTTGGACATATATTTTACACACAAGAGTGTTTAGATGTACTCATTGTGTACACTGCAGATTCAAAAATACAAAAACAGTTTCACTTTGTTTTCCAGTTCTATGACTTCTGTTCCTCCCCAAAGATAAGGGATTTTACATTTCCTCTAGTAAAGCTTTATTGCTGCAGGAGCCTTACTTGTTTCAAAAAGTTCCCCAGAGGGCGGGTTCCAAATCCTTCTCTACTTGAAACCTATCTAGTGATTTCACTTGATGGACCCTGACGACTAACTAAAGTTTTTCCTCAAGCCCTGGTACAGATATTCTTTTCATATTTTTAATACTAGAGCTGCCTGATCACCTTGAATATTTTAACAGGGCAGACAGACAACTAGGGATTTTTTTAAATTAATTTTTAACATTAACTGTGTGCTTAGAGCAATCATTTCCAGAACAGCAAGTGACCAGCAGGCTTGCTAGCAATTTATGAACCAATTTGAGGAAAGATGCCCTTCGTTCCCCTAAAGCAGAGCTCTAAACCAACAGTTTCCAGACAGCAGGTTCCAAATCAGTAAACAGTAGAGTGCCCCCCTCCTTTCATCTGCAGAAAGAAAGGTTGCTGGCCCAGTGTGGGTGGGAAGGGAGGGGGAGAAAGGGGACAGAAGAGAATACAAAGAAGGGGATAAATTGCAGGGCAAGTTTTCTGAATTGTTTTATCTCAGCCATTCAGAGACTGCCTTCTAAAGCCTTGATTATCTGGGGTTTCAAACACCAGTGTAGCTGCATCAATACAAACCCCAGCACAGAGAGGTAAGACTGTTATAAGAAGCAATTTGCCAGAGTGCAAGTCATCCCTGCTTGAAGCCAATTAGTCACAATGGTAAGAATTACAGTTTAACTAGTCCACATGAGGGGTTTATACTAAGCGGCTGGCAGCTGATGGCCATAACAGTAACTGGGGCAAATCGCCAGCATAGACAAGACCTAGAACTTAGACGTTCATCGTTAGTGTGCTTCTCCAAATGAGGACCAAACAAAGAACTTGCTTCACTTAAATGGGAGTTTTACTTACCAAGCAGCCCTACTCCATGTAATTCTTCTTTTACCAAACAGTTTCTGCTCCTTAATTACATGCTCTTTGCTGTGAAAAAAGCACAAGCCATTTGCTATGACACTCCAGAAGAATCCAAAATCTCCCCACCAAACAGGTAAGGGCACTAGACTGGGGAACCTCGGTATCCAATCATTTTATTCCCTATTAAGCTTCAATCTCATCCTGTAAATTATGGAATCAAAGCATTACATTTTTAAGCACTGGATCAATTAGTGTCCCCCTCTCCCCGAGAAAGAAAATTCCTTAGTTCTTCAATTTAATCTTAATACAGCCAACCTGACTGGAGCCTGTTAAAACAGCCAGAATTTCTCCTCTCCACAGTCAAAAAGGGGATGAAAAACTGGCAGAGGGGAAAGAGGGCAAGGCAGTTAGAAGAGGGGGAAGCATTGTTCCTCACTTGTCCCTGCAAAAGCAGATCAGCACCTGAGGAGGGGCAAGTCGTCCCAAGACAGGGATGCTACACACTACCTGGAAGTCAGTGGAAAACCTGAAAAGTGAAGCGTCTCAGTTTGTGTTCACTTTGGCAGACCCTCTTTCTCCACCTACAGAGAACTCCTGGGGCAGAGGATAGCTCCATTACAGCATTACCAACAGGGGATGCAAGAGAACCAGAGGAGCAAGAAGACAGCACATAGGCACAGGGCCCCTGCATAGTGGCCCTGGGTCTCAAGCAGACAGCCTCCAAGAGCCACAGCTTTGAGGTGGGAAAACCCTACTTTTGATACTGTCTCACATGACCTTCTCATAAACGAACTAGGGAAATACAACCTAGACGGAGCTACTATGAGGTGGGTGCATAACTGGTTGAAAAACCGTTCTCAGGGAGTAATTATCAGTAGTTCATGGTAAAGTTGAAAGGGCATATCAAGTGGGGTCCCATAGGGATCATTATGGATCTGGTTCTGTTCAATACCTTCATCAATGATTTAGATAATGGCATAGAGTACACTTATAAAGTCTGCAAATAATACCATGCTGGGAGGGTTTGCAAGTACTTTGGAGAATAGGATTAAAACTCAAAACGATCTAGACAAACTGGAGAAATGGTCTAAAGTAAACAGGATGAAATTCAATAAGGACAAATGCAAAGTATTCTACTGAGGCAGGAACAATCAGTTGCAGACATACAAAATGGGAAATGACTGCCTAGGAAGGACCACTGCAGAAAGGGATCTGGGGGTCATAGTAGATCACAACCTAAATATGAGTCAACAGTGTAACACTGTTGCAAAAAAGCAAACATCCTTCTGGGATGAATTAACAGGAAGGTTGTAAGCAAGAAACAAAAATTCTTCTGCTCTACTCCACGCTGATCAGGCCTCAACTGGAGTATTGTGTCCAGCTCTGGGTACCACATTTCAGGAAAGATGTGGACAAATTGGAGAAAAGCAACAAAAATGATTAAAGGTCTAGAAAACATGACCTATGAGGGAAGATTGAAAACATTGGGTTAGTTTAGTCTGGAGAAGAAACGACTGAGGGGGGACATGATAACATAAAAGGCTGTTACAAGGAGGAGGGAGAAAAAATGTTCTTGTTAACCTCTGAGGATAGGACAAGAAGCAATGGACTTAAATTGCAGCAAGGGCGGTTTAGGTTGGACATTAGGAAAAACTTCCTGTCAGGGTAGTTAAGTACCAGAATAAATTGCCTAGGAAGGCTGTAGAATCTCCATCACTGAAGACTTTTAAGAGTAGGTTAGACAAACACCTGTCAGGGGTGGTCTAGAGAATACTTATTCCTGCCTTGAGTGCAGGGGACTGGACAATCCAGTCCCCTGCACTCAAGGCAGGAATAAGTATTGTCTAGAAGACCTCTCAAAGTCCCTTCCAGAAGGGAAGTATTATACTAGAAGACCTCTCAAAGTCCCTTCCAGAACTACAATTCTATGAAATTCAGTGACCACAGAGTCACATTTTTCATTGTAATAAAGATGATATTCATAAAATAGCCAGTTTCGTATTAATAGAACGCATTTATCCTATTCATATCAAATGAAGCATATAGCAGGAAAAGAAACAGGATCATTAAGAATCAGATTAAATTGACCTTTGCAGAAGTAATTTTAAATGGTTGAAGTTCCTGATTAAAGAAACCATATTCACATTTGTTTTTTTCCAAGTTACAGTAAACTATTTTGCTTCTTCGACTACCTACATTCTTACACCGCACTTAGCATCTTGGCATTTGAGCTCTAAAGTTACTCCTTTGGTACTACACCTAAAATTATGCAATTGAAGAACTGCAGACCCTTAAAAGAATGGCTATTTCAGAGTTTAAGCATAAAAAAACCCACCATAGCGTAAGTGCAATCTGTAATGCAGTTCTCTCATCTTTAGCAGACTTGAAGCCTGCAGTGATCCCAGGGCCCAGCACACAATGCTTCATCTTGATCCAGTCAGAAGACACGCTACTTAAGTTGAATCATTGCCTGCTGGGATTGGTGTTCTCCATGCAGTTGTGCATTATCCACTGGGCCGACGGAGCCTGTGCCCAGGGGCCCCGGCGAAAAATCCATTGCCGGAAGCCTGGAATATAAACCCAAAATTATACCGTCTTGCATTGCACAGGGAACTGTGGAGTGTAAGCTCATAAAATTCACCCTCTCCTTCAATGTGGAGAGGAATATGCAACAGCTTTCTCCCTCACGTTATGATTCCCACACACTGGTTTTAGATAAAGCAAAAACAAATTTATTAACTACAAAAGATAGATTTTAAGTGATTATAGGTGATAGCAAACAGATCAAAGCAGATTACCTAGCAAATAAACAAAAACGCAAACTAAGCTTAATATTCTAAATAAAATTGGATATGAATAGCAGATTCTCACCCTAAGTGATGATACAAGCAGGTTGCAGATTCTTAAGGGGCAGCTGCAATTGCTTACAGCTTGGAATCCCCAGGTGTTCCATTCACAGGCTAAAAATCCCTTTAGCCTGGGTCCAGCACATTCCCCAGTTCAGTCTTTGTTCCTCAGGTGTTTCCAGGAGCCTTCTTGGTGGGGAGTAGGTGAAGAATCACGGTGATGTCATTCCCCTGCCTTATATAGCTTTTGCATATGGCAGAAACCCTTTGTTTCAAAGCTTGGTTCAAAGCCAGTTAGTGGAAAAATACTGACATCGCAAGATGGAGTCTTGCACCAGGTGAACCTTCCCAATGTGCAGAAAGAATAGCAAATATGGCAGGAGACCAGATTGGCTTAACAGATAAATCTTCGGTGAGCTTAAGCACAAAAAGAAAGCTTACCAGAAATGGAAACTTAGACAGATGACTAGGGAGGCGTATAAAGATGTTGCTTGAGCATGTAGGTGTGTAATCAGGAAGGCCAAAGCACAATTGGAGTTGCAGTTAGCAAGGGATGTGAAGGATAAAAAGAAAAAGGTTTCTACAGGTATGTTAGCAACAAGAAGGTCAGGGAAAGAGTGGGACCCTTACTGAATGGGGGAGGCAAACTAGTAACCGATGATATGGAAAGAGCTGAAGTACTCAATGCTTTTTTTGCCTCGGTCTTCACAGACAAGGTCAGCTCCCAGACTGCTGCACTGGGCAGCACAGTATGGGGAGGAGGTGAGCAGCCCTCAGTGATAAAAGAACAAGTTACGGTCTATTTAGAAAAGCTGGACATGCACAAGTCCATGGGACCAGATGCAATGCATCTGAGGGTGCTGTGGGAGTTGGCTGATGTGATTGCAGAGCCATTGGCCATTATCTCTGAAAACTCGTGGTGATCGGGAGAGGTCCCAGATGATTGGAAAAAGGCAAATATAGTGCCCCTCTTTAAAAAAAGGGAGGAAGGAGAATCCGGGGAACTACAGACCCGTCAGCCTCACCTCAGTCCCTGGAAAAATCATGGGGCAGGTCCTCAAGGAATCCATTTTGAAGCACATGGAGGAGAAGAAAGTGATCAGGAACAGTCAACATGGAATCACCAAGGGCAAGTCATGCCTGACCAAACTGATTGCCTTCTATGATGAGATAACTGGCTCTGTGGATATGGGGAAAGCGGTGGACATGATATATCTTGACTTTACCAAAGCTTTTGATACGGTCTCCCACAGTATTCTTGCCAGCAAGTTAAAAAAGTATGGATTGGATGAATGGACTATAAGGTGTATAGAAAGCTGGCTAGATTGTCAGGCTCAACAGGTAATGATCAACGGCTCAATGTCTAGTTGGCAGCTGTATCAAGCAGATTGCCCCACGGGTCAGTCCTGGGGCCGGTTTTGTTCAACATCTTCATTAATGATCTGGGTGATGGGATGGATTGCACCCTCAGCAAGTTCGCAGATTACTCTAAGCTGGGGGGAAGAGGTAGATATGCTGGAGGGTAGGGATAGGGTCCAGAGTGACCTAGACAAATTGGAGGATTGGGCTAAAAGAAATCTGATGAGGTTCAACAAGGAAAAGTGCAGAGTCCTGCACCTAAGTGGAAGCATCCCATACACTACTACAGGCTGGGGACCGACTGACTAAGTAGCAGTTCTGCAGAAAAGGACCTGGGGATTACAGTGGACAAGAAGCTGGAGATGAGTTAACAGTGTGCCTTTGTTGTCAAGAAGGCTAACGGCATATCGGGCTGCATTAGTAGGAGCATTGACAGCAGATCAAGGGAATTGATTATTCCCCGCTATTCGGCACTGATGATGCCACATCTGGAATACTGCATCCAGTTTTGGACACTCCACTATAGAAGGGATGTGGACAAATTGGAGAGAGTCCAGCGGAGGGCAAAGAAAATGATTAGGGGGCTGGGGCACATGATTTATGAGGAGAGGCTGAGAGAACTGGGCTTGTTTAGTCTGCAGAAGAGAAAAGTGAGGGGGGATTTGATAGCAGCCTTCAACTACCTGATGGGGGGTTTCAGAGGATGGAGCTCGGCTGTTCTTGGTGGTGGCAGATGACAGAACAAGGAACAATGGTCTCAAGTTGCAGTGCGGAAGGTCTAGGTTGGATATTAGGAAAAACTATTTCACTAGGAGGGTGGTGAAGCACTGGAATGGGTTACCTAGTGAGGTGGTGGAGGTTTTTAAGTCCAGCGTGACAAAGCCCTGCCTGGGATGATTTAGTTGTGGTTGGTCCTGCTTTGAGGACTGAAACGTGGTGGAATGGCAGTCACGACTGGAACACAGGTATGGAGGGGTATGCACTGTTTAGGAAAGACCGGGACAAAGGTAAAGGTGGGGGGGTGGCATTGTATGTCAATAGTGAAATAAGCTGTAAGGAAATAATAGTGGATGGAATAGATAACACAGAGTCCGTCTGGGCAATACTCACACTGGGTAAAAAGACTACTAGAGCCTCTCCGGGGATAGTGCTTGGGGTGTGCTATAGACCACCGGGATCAACCCAGGATATGGATAAGGAACTATTTAATGTATTTAGGGAAGTAAATACTAATAGAAACTGTGTAATTATGGGGGACTTTAACTTCCCGGATATAGATTGGGGAACTAACGCTAGTAGCAATAATAGGGCTCAGATGTTCCTAGATGTGCTTGCTGATCAATTCCTTCATCAAGTGGTAGCTGAACCGACAAGGGGGGAGGCCATTTTAGATTTGATTCTGGTAAGCAGTGAGGACCTTGTTGAGGAAGTGGTAGTAGGGGACAATTTGGGCTCCAGTGATCATGAGCTAATTCGTTTTAAACTAAATGGAAGGACTAACAGAATTAAGTCAAAGACTAGGGTTTATAATTTTAAAAAGGCCAATTTTAACAAATTAAGGGGACTGGTAAGGGAAGTGGATTGGGCAAACGTATTAATGGATCTTTAGGCAGAAGAAGCCTGGGATTACTTTAAGTTAAAGATGCATGAGCTGTCAGAGGCCTGTATCCCCAAAAAGGGAAAAAGATTACTAAGCAAGAGATTTAGACCGAGCTGGATGAGCGACCAACTCAAAGGGGCGATTAGGAAAAAACAGAAAGCGTACAAAGAGTGGAAGAGGGGAGGGATCAGTAAGGAAACTTACCTTAGTGAAGTCAGAGAATGTAGAGATAGAGTGAGAAAGGCCAAAGGCCGTGTAGAGTTGGACTTAGCAAGGGGAATTAAAAGCAATAGTAAAAGGTTTTACAGCCACATAAACAGAAAGAAAGCAAAGAGAGAAGAAGTGGGACCGCTGAAGACTATAGCCGGAGAGGAGATTAAAGATAATCTAGGCATGGCGCAATATCTCAATGAATATTTTGCATCGGTGTTTAATGAGGCCAATGAAGGTATTAGAGATACTAGCACCATTACAGAGGGGCATACAGGATGAGGGATTACCGTATCCGAGGTAGAAACAAAACTTGAAGACCTTAATGGGACTAAGTCGGGAGGACCGGACGATCTTCATCCGAGAATATTGAAGGAATTGGCACGGGAAATAGCAGGCCCATTAGCGATAATATTTAATGAATCTGTAAACTCGGGGGTGGTCCCGTTAGACTGGAGAATAGCTAACGTGGTTCCTATTTTCAAGAAAGGGAAAAAAAGTGATCCGGGCAACTACAGGCCTGTTAGTTTAACATCTGTAGTGTGCAAGGTGCTGGAGAAAATTCTGAAAGAGAAACTAGTTGAGGACCTTGAGGTTAATGGCAATTGCGATAAATTACAACATGGTTTTACGAAGGGCAGATCGTGCCAAACGAATCTGATCTCCTTCTTTGAGAAAGTAACGGACTTATTAGATAAGGGAAATGCGGTGGACCTGATATACCTGGATTTCAGTAAAACGTTTGATACTGTACCCCATGAGGAATTATTGGGTAAACTGGAAAACATGGGGATCGATATGAAAATCCAGAGGTGGATAAGGAATTGGTTAATGGGGAGAATGCAGCGGGTCGTATTAAAGGGTGAACCATCAGGTTGGACGGAGGTTACTAGTGGAGTGCCTCAAGGTTCGGTTTTGGGACCCATTTTATTTAATCTATTTATAACTGACCTCGGAACCGATTGCAGGAGTGGGCTGATAAAGTTTGCGGATGATACGAAGGTGGGAGGCGTTGCAAATTCGGAGGAGGATAGGGATATTCTGCAGGGAGACTTGAATGAGCTTGTGAATTGGAGTATCAGAAATAGGATGAAATTTAATAGTGAAAAGTGTAAGGTGATGCACTTGGGGATGACTAATAACAATTTTAGTTACAAGATGGGGATGCATTGGTTAGAAGTAACGGAAGAGGAGAAGGACCTAGGGGTGCTTGTAGACCGCAGGATGACTATGAGTCGACAATGTGACGTGGCGGTGAAAAAAGCCAATGCGGTCCTGGGATGCATTAGGCGAGGTATATCTAGTAGGGATAAGGAGGTCCTGCTTCCGTTGTATAAGGCGCTGGTGAGACCTCATTTGGAATACTGTGTGCAGTTCTGGTCTCCCATGTTTAAAAAAGATGAACTCAAACTGGAACGGGTGCAGAGAAGGGCGACTAGGATGATCAGAGGAATGGAAAACCTGTCGTATGAAAGGAGACTAGAGGAGCTTGGGTTGTTTAGTCTGACAAAGCGAAGGCTGAGGGGGGATATGATTGCTATCTTTAAATATATCAGAGGGATAAATACAAGGGAGGGAGAGGAATTATTCCAGCTTAGTACTAATGTGGACACAAGAACGAATGGATATAAACTGGCCATGGGGAAGTTCAGGCTTGAAATTAGACGAAGGTTTCTGACCGTCAGAGGGGTGAAATATTGGAACGGCCTTCCGAGGGAAACGGTGGGGGCGACGGACCTGTCTGGTTTTAAGATTAAGTTAGATAAGTTTATGGAGGGAATGGTTTAATGGTAAAACATAGTAGCCAAGGAAAACCAAGCAATGGTACGTAAATAGTATAATGGCAAACAGGGGTCAGGCTAGAGACTCTTGCCTACATGCTCGGGGTCTTACTGATCGCCATATTTGGGGTCGGGAAGGAATTTTCCTCCAGAGTAGATTGGCTGAGCCTCTGGAGGTTTTTCGCCTTCCTCCGCAGCATGGGGCAGGGATCACTAGCAGGAGGGTCTCTGCCGATTGAAGTCACTAAAACACAGGATTGGGGACTTCAACAGCAGAGTCCAGGGAAGGGTTTTGTGGCCTGCAGCATGCAGGGGGTCAGACCAGATGATCATAATGGTCCCTTCTGACCTTAAAGTCTATGAGTCTATGAGCAGGGGGTTGGACTAGATGATCTCCTGAGGTCTCTTCTCACCCTAATCTTCTATGATTCTATGACCTGGTCACATGTCCCTGTAAAGTCACAGCAGCCATTACTCGGAGGCTGTCTGTAGAGTCTTCAGGAAGGCTTCCCAGATGGGAGATAAGTCCCATTGTTCTCTCTAATTGCTCATTAACCTGAATGGGCCCTTCCCAGCCAGCTATCTAGAGAGACTTTTCCCTAGTGGGCATTGCCTAGGTGTAACTACATTTTGCAATGCAGATACATAGTCAATATTTATAACTTTGGATAGAAAATGATACATGCATACAAATAGGATAATCATATTCAACAAATCATAACCTTTCTAATGACACCTCACTTGACTTACCTTTCATGAAATACATCATAACTATTTCATAATCATATCATAATAATGTCACTGTGAAGAATATGGAGTGCAGTGTCACGGGGTACGCAGGGTGGAACAGGGGGTGGGGCCCCAGGGAAGGGGCAGAAAGGGGTGAGGTCATGGGTGGGGCCACAGGTGGAAGGGGCAGAATGGGGGCAGGAGCGCAGGCAGAAGGGGTGGGGAGGGGCCTCTCACTTGCTCTGGCCCAGGGCCCCAGGAAACTTTAATCCACCTCTGTCTGCACATACCTTCTATGAAAGATGAGGACACATCCTTCTGCGCCATATTAACACTTTCAAGCTCCTGGAAGTTGAATTTGTGGGAGATTTTGGATGCCACAGTCGTTAGTAAGTAGGTGTGTGTGAGAGGGAGAAAGAGAGTGTGTGAGAGAAAGAGAGGATTGCTGGGTCAGGATTCTTAGATACTCAAATCATTGCATGCTGCTTAGATTCATACTGAAAGCTATATTCACTTTTTCATTGAATTATCTATAGATTATGAGCAAGACAATTTACCTGTCACTAATCCACTGTTCCTATCACTGATCTGAACTAGATCACTACTTTGAAGTGTTAATACCAATTCTTGCAAGCCTTAATGGTTTTAGCATGGTACACTTTTACACGGTGGAGGAATCATTCACTCCAGAGGCTGAGAAACTGACAGTGTGGATAAAAATGCTGATTATTTTTATTTAAATCAGATCTTTCATTTAAATTAAATACAGAGTTTAATTTTTAAATAAACCTATTTGAAATTGACAACCTATGTTAAGACCTAACATTATAATCATTTAAATTAAATACAAAAAACATTAAAGCAGTACACGTTAGCTGCCAAGTTTCAAAGAACTGGTGGAATCACTGGTTAAGCACCAGGAACCAGAGTTTGTTAAAATCCTAAATCAGATTTTACAGCAGTAACCTTTTTTGAAGGGACAGAGAGAATAGCTTCTTCATATCAGTTAATTCAACTAGTTCAGTTCAATGACTAATTCAATCAATGTTAAGAAATCAACTGGGAATTTAACAAGCAAGAAAGCTTGTTTTTTCTCAACCAATCTATGACTAAAACATAGTTGTCAGAGGCAGGAGCAGCAGAAACTCCCTAAAAATGGTGGCGGCACCAGCTCCTGAACCATGGCCCTGCTCCCGCGCCGCCACTCCCCCCCGAGCCTCTGCGCCACCTCTTCCCCCCAAGCCTCTGCACCACCTCTTCCCCCCAAGACTCAGTTTCTATATGTTCTGGACCCTGCTTTTTCATAGCTATACTATGAGACAGAAAATCATAATTTTGCATTATAAATAAATTAATGAAATAATACTCCCTAAGGAAACCTGTTTATACACTTCCATATATATTATTTTCAAATCTCCTATCAAACAGAAGTCATATATGACTCTTTCAACAATGAAACTAAAATGAGTCAAGGCAAAGATCTGGTGTATCACCACTATAATAACTCTACCATAGAATACTAGGTATAAGTGGATGAAATATTTGCTTAAAAAGAACTAAAATTGTAAAAATAAAAGACTGACTGCTACCAAAAGCCGGTAACTATAATTGACTTAAGTCATTTACTGCTGCTATAGTTGGAATCTAGAAAAGACATACAGTATTTAAACATCTCTTGGCACCAGAAGTATACATATCATTATACATGGGAAAATACAGTCATTGTGGAAAAATATAAATCTTTTACAAAAAAAATTCCCCAAGGGAGATAGTGACCACATTGTCAGTTCCAATTTTGTAATATTTTTGCTTAAGTTTTGTCCTGCCTGGAAATCCCAGTGAGCTTTTCACACACAAAGCTGGGTTCATCACTGGGGTTAATGATTAGTTTGTACAACAAGGAAATAGCTAGCTGTTTGGCATGAACTGTGCAAGGGTTTCGAGGCAGAGACTTGTGGGTGGAAGCTATATAAAATTCCAGTCAAACAAAAAAAAAATGCATCTGAAGGAGCTGGCATTTCCATTTATGGACCAGTTTCTTTTCAAGCTAAGCCTGCACATCAGGAAGATTACAGTACTGATGGCTTTTTCAAGGTTGATTGTTTATTAAGACTATAATTCTTCTAATAGGAAGACGGGACAGTTTTCAAAAACTTTAATATTTCTCCCAGTGCTTTTCTGAACTCATGAGTCAGTTGGATTAGTATTACTTAGGTCCCTACCAAATTCACAGCCATGAAAAACATGTCACAGACCATGAAATCTGGTCTTTTGTGCGCTTTTATCCTATACTATACAGATTTCACGGGGGAGACCAACATTTCTCAAATTGGGGGTCCTGACCCAAAAGGGAATTTCGGGGGGGGGGGTCACAAGGTTATTTTAGGGGGGTCGTAGTATTGCCATCCTTACTTCTGAGCTGCCTTTAGAGCTGGGCGGCTATTGGCCAGGTGCCCAGCTCTGAAGGCAGCACCCTGACAGCAGCAGCACAGAAGTAAGGGCAGCAATACCATACCATGCCACCCTTACTTCTGAGCTGCTGCCTTCAGAGCTAGGCAGCCGGAGAGCGGCAGCTGCTTACCGAGCGCCCAGCAGTGCAGGCAGCGGCACCGAAGCAAGGATGCCAATATCACAGCATGGCATCCTTATTTCTATGCTGCTGCTGCTGCTGCTGCTGCTGCTGCTGGTGGCGTCTCTGTCTTCAGGGCTGGACTCCTGGCCAGCAGCCGCTCTCCAGATGCCCAGCTCAGAGGGCAGAGCTGACGCCACTGCGCAGAAGTTAGAGTAGCAGTACCGCAATGCCCCCTACAATCACCTTGTAACCCTCCCCCTCACAACTCCTTTTTGGGTCAGGATCCCTACCATTAAAACACTGTGAAATTTCAGATTTAAATAGCTGAAATCATTAAATTTACAATTTTTAAAATCATATGACTGTGAAATTGACCAAAATGGACCATGAATTTTGGTACGGTACTATTTATATTGTACTACAGGAACAAATTCAGACATTGTTTAAGCAGGTGAAACTCCATTCAAGTCAGCTGGAAATCTGCACACACTCAAACCAAGTTGAATGTAGCTCTAACACTCTGTCTACATGAACTTGCAGCTAAGTTAATCAAGGCATGAGACAGGTAGAGTGGTCACTAGAGAAAGGTGTGGGAATGGAAAAGTTTACCCAGAAAGAAGTTATTTGATTACTTGTATTAGTCGTGTGTATTTTTAATTCAATTTTTATTAACTTGCCATAACAGTAGGCCAGTAACAGACATTAACATTAAACAACTTGGCCTGGTCTACAGTTGGGGGGGGAATCGATCTAAGTTACGCAACTTCAGCTACATGAATAACGCAGCTGAAGTTGACATACTTAGATCTACTCACCGCAATGTCTTCACTGCGGTGAGTCAACCGCTACCGCTCTCCCATCGACTCTGCCTGCACCTCTCGCGGCAGTGGAGTACAGGAGTCGATGGGAGAGCATTGGGTGGTCGATTTATCGCGTCTACACTAGACGCGATAAATCAACCCCCGCTGGATCGATCGCTGCCCGCTGATCCAGCGGGTAGTATAGACATACCCTTAATCTTATATTGCATCTTCCATGCAATTTATCTCTTGAAATGCTTTACTGTATTAAGAATTGAATAGACAATATATAGACCAACTTCCTGAAAAGAGCGGTGTAGAGAAATATTGTGACTGAGTTCCTTATTTTTTTCACCATACAATCAATAATTAAGGAAAGAAATTAAGAGGTATGCTGCGAACAAAGGGAAGCTTTTCATACGATCGCCCACAGTATTCTTGCCAGCAACTTAAAAAAGTATGGATTGGATGAATGGACTACAAGGTGGATAGAAAGCTGGCTAGATCGTTGGGCTCAACGGGTAGTGATCAACCAGTTGGCAGCCAGTATCAAGCAGAGTGCCCCAGGGGTCGGTCCTGGGGCCGGTTTTGTTCAACATCTTCATTAATGATCTGGATGACGGGATGAATTGCACCCTCAGCAAGTTTGCGGATGACACTAAGCTGAGGAGAGAGGTAGATATGCTGGAGGGTAGGGATAAGGTCCAGCGTGACTTAGACAAATTGGAGAATTGGGCTAAAAGATATCTAATGAGGTTCAACAAGGACAAGTGCAGAGCACTTAGGATGGAAGAATGCCATGCACTGCTAGAGGCTTGGGACCGACTGGCTAAGCGGCAGCTCTGCAGAAAAGGACCTGGGGATTACCATGGATGAGAAGCTGGCTATGAGTCAGCAGTGTGCCCTTGTTGTCAAGAAGGCTAACAGCATATTGGGCTGCATTACATTGCCAGCAGATCGAGGGAAGTGATTATTCCCCTCTATTCGGCACTGGTGAGGCCACATCTGGAGTACTGTGTCCAGTTTTGGTCCCCCCACTACAGAAACGATGTGGACAAATTGGAGAGAGTCCAGCAGAGGGCAAAGAAAATGATTAGGGGGCTGGGCTCATGACTTATGAAAAGAGGCTGAGGGAACTGGGCTTAGTTAGTCTGCAGAAGAGAAAAGTGAGGGGGGATTTGATAGCAGCCTTCAACTACGTGAAGGGGGATTCCAAAGAGGATGGAGCTAGGCTGTTCTCAGTGGTGGCAGATGACAGAGCAAGGAGCAATGGTCTCAAGTTGCAGTGGGGGAGGTCTAGGTTGGATATTAGGAAAAAACTGTTTCACTAGGAGGGTTGTGAAGTTACCTAGTGAGTTGGTGGAATCTCAAGCAAGAGATCTTGGAGTCATTGTGGATAGTTCTCTAAAAACATCCACTCACTGTGCAGCAGCAGTCCAAAAAGCGAACAGAATGTTGGGAATCATTAAGAAAGGGATAGATAATAAGACACAAAATATCATATTGCCTCTATATAAATCCATGGTACGCCCATATCTTGAATACTGTGTGCAGATGTGGTCGTCCCATCTCAAAAAAGATATACTGTAATTGGAAAAGGTTCAGAAAAGGGCAACAAAAATGATTAGGGGTATGGAACGGCTTCCATATGAGGAGAGATTAGTAAGACTGGGACTTTTCAGCTTGGAAGAGAGACGACTAAGGTGGGGATATTATAGAGGTCTATAAAATCATGACTGGTGTGGAGAAAGTAAATAAGGAAGTGTTATTTCCTCCTTCTCTTAACACAAGAACTAGGGGCCACCAAATGAAATTAATAGGCAACAGGTTTAAAACAAACAAAAGGAAATATTTTTTCACACAATGCACAGTCAACCTGTGGAACTCCTTGCCAGAGGATGTTGTGAAGGCCAAGATTATAACAGGGTTCAAAAAAGAACTAGATAAATTCATGGAGGATAAGTCCATCAATGGCTATTAGCTAAGATGGGCAGGGATGGTGTCTCTAGCCTCTGTTTGCCAGAGGCTGCGAATGGGCGACAGCGGATGGATCACTTGATAATATGTTCTCCATCCTTAGAGGTTTTTAAGGCCTGATTTGACAAAGCCTGGGATGATTTAGTTGGGGTTGGTCCTGCTTTGAGCAGGGGGTTGGACTAGATGACCTCCTGAGGTCTCTTCCAACCCTAATGTTCTATGAAGAGGGAAAACAGACTTAAAGTTTCAATTGAAAACAAGACAGAATTAATGAGAAAGAAAGATTTAAGCCCCAGTTCAGCAGTCCATCTTTATTTAGAAAAGCACTTAACTACATGCTTAAAGGTTAAGCATGAGTTTAAAGGCTTTGCTGAATTGGTTCCTCCGGAACATATCAGATCAAATAGCCAGATACAAGTTCATAAACTATGACATTTATCAACAAGTTCAGTTGGACCAGAAACAGAGTGGGTTTTTTTCCCCTAAATTACAAGATAAATGAAGGCTACTTCAATTCACAAGATAGCAGAAAGTCAAGGGTAAAGTAACCCTCTATCAAAGAACCCAGAACAGTGCATGAGCCTACTTTATCGTCAATATATCAAAGTTAAATCTTTGGAAAGGTACCTTTCCAGGGACTCTAGTCTCTTGACAATAGAAATGGTCATTATGTGCATACCCTTAAAAAGGGAACAAAATGAGCTGCAACACTAGGTACACTATGATAATGACAAAATGAAGTATCCCATTGTACTGAAGCCACAAATATAGATTGTAAGACAAGGCTGAAATCAGCTTGAGGGCTATAAAAATGCAATATTCTAGTATGCAAGCCAACATCAAACTGAGCTGAGCTCACCAGAAACTATAGGCTACTTGAGGGTAGCATCAAAAAGCCTGGCTTACCTGCAGGCAATATGGAATATGGCAAGGGAGTTGGGGAAGTTGCTAATGATCTGACATCAATCCAGGTAATACCACTCTAGCAGATTGTCTAGAATGACCTCACTGAAATCAACCAGCAGGTATATACCACGGTATTAGGGACCTATGCATTACTTTGGAAATCAGCACTTCTAAGAATGACAGAACAGAGCGGTGTTGGTGGTTGTAATAAGAAATATATGAACTTAAGTCAGCCTCAGAATACTCCATGATTAGACAAAACATCCATTAAATCAAGGGTGGGCAAACTTTTTGGCCCGAGGGCCACATCTGGGTATGGAAATTGTATGGCAGGCCATGAATGCTCACGAACTTGGTGGCTGAGATGGGGGAGCGGGTGAGGGCTCCGGCTGGGGGTGCGGGCTCTGTGGTGGATCCAGAAATGAGGAGTTCAGTGTGCGGGAGGGGGCTCCAAGCTGGGGTGGGGAGGAGGGCTCTGGCTGGGGGTGCGGGCTCTGGGGTAGGGCTGGGGATGAGGGTTTGGGGTGCAGGAGGGTGCTCCGGGCTGAGACCAAGGGGTTCGGAGGGCAGGAGGGGAATCACGGACGGGATTGGGGCATGGGAGGAGGGCAGGGGTGCAGGCTCTGGGCAGCGCTTACCTCAAGCGGCTCCCAGAAGCAGCGGCATCCCCCCTCCAGCTCCTACGCGGAGGCGCAGCCAGGCAGCTCTGCCCCGTCTGCAGGTGCCACTCCTGCAACTCCCATTGGCCGTGGTTCCCAGCAAATGGGAGCTGCGGGGGCGGTGCTAGGGGCGGGGGCAGCGTGCCAAGCCCCTTAGCTGCCCCTACATGTAGGAGCCGGAATGGGGCCATGCCTCTGCTTCCGGGAGCTGCATGGAGCAACAGTACACGTGGAGCGGGGCAAGTCCCCGACCCTGCTCCCCAACTGGAGCACCAGAGTGGGACAAGCCCTGGACTCTGCTCCATGGCCGGAGCTCAATTCAAACGTCTGAAGGGCCGGATGTTTGCCCACCCCTACGTTAAATACTAAACTCATTCATCCAACGTTTACCAACATACAGGGCATCCTGCCAGAGATTTTTTAAGACTACATTTTTACAATTTATCCTGACAAGTGGTCATTATAAGCCACTTTAACCATGGGAAAGGACTCATCAACTTTTATTTCCATCTGAAAATTGTATATCTAGAGTTACAAGTAACACCTAGGATTTAGATAATTGTAAAATTAGAAAAAGAAATTTTTCTCTCTGTCTTTTCAATTTAAGTAGAGCCAGTTTCACTGTTTCTCCTACATATTTATTGTGGAAAGACCTACTCCAAAACCCTTTGAAGTCTGTGGAAAGATTCTCATAGACTTCATTAGGCTGTGCATCAGGTGCTCCATTTCTCCCTTCCCAGAAAGAACCCTCTTAAACAACAGCAAGGCAACATGAAGATCCATATGCAATCAAATTCCTTTTAAAAGTTTTAAACAAAATGCAAAAGAGGTACATAAACACTCACTGAAACTCTTGAAATCCAAAGTTTCTGAGTTTCATACAGCTCTACTTGTAAGCAATTTCTTAGAGAGTATCTGTAGATCAAAGAATATTAATACTAGTTCACCAAAGAAATGTGGGACAGAGTAAATGAAAACAGCAGTTCTCCAAGATTGCATAACAGACTGTTAAGGCTTGAAGACCAAAACACAAGAGTCTGTCATTACATTAATTATTTACTCAGGTATTTGATTAGATTTTCCAACTCAAACAAAACAGCCTTGCTATAACACTGCACTGATTTTAAAAGCCTTCCACATGAGAACTTTAGTTCTTGTAAACAGCTGTTACTTGCCAGAGCAGTGTTGGTGTTTTTGCAGTCCTCCTTTATACCAAAATCCACCTGGGGGTACTATAACAGATTTCTCATTTTTTCCCCCATAAACACAGACACTTCCAAAGTCACCTTGTTATAAGTTACCCTGGCATTACTCTCCTGAGTCAAATATCTGTATCTGGTCACTAACAGCCATTTGAACAGAGCTGGGAGGAGAGTGGTACTTCTTTCTAGAAAATAAAAGATCTCAGCTTTGGAGGACTCGGCAATGAGCACTTCAGAATATCGTTTGTACAATAAAATGAGTGATGTCAAACAAGAAGGAAATTCTTAAATAAGGCTCTAAGCTAATTAAGACTTGCGGAACAAATAATTCTAATCATCATAGAACTGTTTTTTCTTCCCCCAGAGAATGGGAAAGTGGTTGAAAACATGTGCGTAAGGTATCAATCTTGCAAGCACTGAACTCAATGGGACTACTCACATGTGTGAAGTTTAACACATATAAGAGTGGGTTTGCAAGATTGGGGCATAAATTAGTGTGTCCAAATAACACTATCCACGCACACCAACCTCCACTTCTACCCTCTTTAGGTTACCAATTAAGAAGAAATTTCTTGTTCATATTTTATTTAGTTTCAAAACAAGCAGCAAAGCGCCTGTCAATTCCAGATGTGAACACAAATTAATCTGGCTCAGAAAAGCACTAAGCACCCACTGATAAGAAAAGTTGTACATGCTCAAGACCACACAGGATCAGGGCCAGTTTGGTTTTGCCAGCTATCTAGCTTCAAATACTTTCATCTATAGAGTTGAGTCAAAGCCATATAGAGGGAAAAGAAAAAACTTACATGCTTGCAAGAAGTAATAGAACTTTTTCTCTCTCTTAGTTTAAGAGTATTTGAAGTTTATGACTGGTGATTTCTTTGAAATCTCCTGTTTTAAACAGAGAACAAATCTAAAATCAATCTATAAACTAACTGAACAAGCTTTAGCTAATCTGTAGCATCAAAGTTCCTGGCTATATTGTAAATCCATGGTACATGGTAAATCTATATAAATCCATGGTACGCCCACATCTTGAATACTGCACGCAGATGTGTTCACCCCATCTCACAAAAGATATATTAGAATTGGAAAAGGTTCAGAAAAGAACAAAAATTATTAGGGGTATTGAACGGCTTTCATTTGAGGAGGGATAAGACTGGGACTTTTCAGCCTGGAAAAGAGATGACTAAGGGGGTACATGATAGAGGTCTAGAAAATCATGACTTGTGTGGAGAAAGTATATAAAGAAGTGTTATTTACTCCTTCTCATAACACAAGAACTAGGGGGCACCAAATGAAATTAATAGACAGCAGGTTTAAAACAAACAAAAGGAAGTATTTTTTCACACACGGCACCAGTGGAACTCCTTACCAGAGGACGTTGTGAAGGCCAAGACTATAACAGGATTCAAAAAAGAATTAGATGAGTTCATGGAGGATAGGTCCATCAATGGCTATTAGCCAGGATAGACAGGGATGGTGTCCCTAGCCTCTGTTTGCCAGAAGCTGGGAATGGGCGACACGGGATGGATCACTTGATGATTACCTGTTCTGTTCATTCCCTCTGGGGCACCTGGCATTGGCCACTGTTGGAAGACAGGAGACTGGGCTAAATCCCAGTATGGCCGTTCTTATGTACTTATATATACCTGCACATTTTCTACATGAACAAAGATCTGTGAGTCGGAAGATATGCACTGCAGGTACTAGGTACAGCTGAAAATTTAAATCAGTTTGTACTTGCATAAAATTAAGTTCTTAGACCCAAGCTAATCCCGAGAGTAGATATGTGTGCAATTGTATTTAGGTTTATATGCACATATCACCAAAGCCTCTGATTATTTTATTTATATAAATACAAATACCTTACCTACATTATACCTATAATGAGCAGTGGAAATTGTCAATAACACTGTTGCCCACCTATAATACTTGCAAGTTCGAATCCTGTTCTGAGCAATGAGACAAATGTCATAGCACAAGAAACAGTGAGGTTTACTAGTACAGTACAGATGTATAAGGAGCTTGTTGTAACACCTGCTCACAGCTTGCCAGGCTCAGTGATACCGCTAACACTCGCTTTTACTAGTATTAAATAATCATTTGGAGAAAAATGTATGTGAAGACGTAGTACGTTATGGTGGAGATATGCGACGTTTAACAACCAAAGGAAATAGCAAGAGAAACTGTATGTCATCACCTCCTCTGACCAAGTAATAGCTCTGACCAAATATGTCTGATCAACAGGCAAAAGGGATCATCCAGTCTGACTAAATGATAAGAAGTGGAGGACCATGGCTAGAGTGGGGGGAAGGTGCAAAATGGAAGCAGTTACACCAGAAATAATCTTTAATGTTTGCTCTACATTCTTCAGATTTAACTCCAACAAGAGGCCCATTTCCCAGAACACATTAAGAGCCCCCTTCACCACTCAATAAAAGTACCCGGAACTTCAAGGAAAGTGGAACATTAAGCTATTTAGTTGACTCATTCCTTCACTATCTTCCTAAACATAGTTACATTGAAGTCAAAAAGCTATCAGCTTATATTTAAAAACCAAAACATCCATTAAGAAATATACAACAAACCCAGAAAAGGTACAAATACTCTCTCACACTCAAATCCATTAAAAATCCAATTTGTTGCTTTGGCCATTTAACATAAAATTTTCCATCATTGTTTAGAACCACCTCTTCAAGATACCAGTTAGCTAGTGATGAATGCAATTACTGAGAAAGTGTGATAGGTGTGAGTTTATACTGACATTCTCTATTTGAATTTTGATCCCCACAAATCCATATGGGACTTATTCCCCTCACTTGCTGGGAAGATTTCCCTCATGGCAGCCTTACCATGTATGTTTTAACTGCCGCACACATGTGAAAATACATACTACACAGGCACACAGATGCAGCTTTGATTATCAAGGAATCATTGTTATCTAAAGTGTCACTGTGCTCTTACAGCACTTGAATTCATCAGGAATGAGTTGGGTCTTAGACTGGGCACAACCACCCGCTCCTAAAACACACACAGCTGAACGCTGGGGTCACTTCAGAAACACACCGGCTATGCAAAAAGACAAGAAAAATGACATGCAAGTCAAGACTGAACATCCCCACGCTTTGATCCATCTCCCTGAAGATAAGGAGGTGGGGGACAAAAACTTTAGCAAACTTTGTTTTGGCTGCCAGCAGGGGAGCCCTTTCCCTACATCCATTCAAACAAAAGAAGCCTCTTTCTCCCCCACCCCAGATATGCCCTGTCCCGCTTCCACCCTTCTCAGGGCTCGCACTGCCCCCTACTCACTCCTGAGGGCCCCGATGAGCAGACTGCCGTCCTTTATCAGCTCCTTGATGAACTTGTTGGTCCTCTCCAGCTCAATCTCGTGACACTGCAGCCGCTCTCTGAAATCCGGGCTGTCCAAGTAGGAATCGCTGAACTCCAGAGTGGGCAGCCCCATGGCAGTAGCGGCAGCAGCCCCGCTGCCAAGGGGGGCCAGGCGAGGCTGAGCAGAGAGCAGGAGCTCGGGCTTGGGGGGAGTAGAAGGGAACTTGCAGGAAAGCGTGTCCCCCCTCCCCGTCCCGGGGAAGTTTACTTCTCTCACGAGCCGGCCCCCTTGAGTCTGGCCCGGCCCCGTAGCAAAGCAGGCGGCGGATACAGCAGCGCTCCTGAGTTGCTGTCAGCTGCTCACATTGTTCCTCCAGGGCATTACGGGCTCCCCCGGGCTAGCGCGGCTGCCGCTTAGACGTTTCCGGCAACTCTCGGCTCGGTCTCTTCCTTGAATCTGAGCCTCCCCTGGCCCGGCCGGGGGAAGCCTCCTCCCAGCCCAGCATGCACACACGCCGGGGAGGAGGGACGGGGGCTGCGCCGCCCGGGCAGTCAGTCCCCGCCCCGTCGCGGCGAGGGCGCCCTTCGTCCCTCCCCGCCTGTGTGCCCGGCCGAGCAGGGAGCGGGCGCCTGGAGCCCCTGGACACGGGCGCTGCTGCGCGGAGAGGGGCCCACGTGGAGCCGCGGCCCCTCACCCATCGCTTCCAGAGCCCTCTGGCCATGCAGGGAGAGCAATGGGGGGAGACGGTGGGGGCGCGGAGGAGGCAAGGAGTCATGGGGGGCACCAGGAGGACTGGGAAAAGTGCAGGGCAGCGGGGTGGACGGGCCGGATTAGAGTGAGTGGCCTTTCGACCTGGCACACACAGGGTTGCAACACCACTCAGATTTGGCCTGGCTGCCCCTCCGCCATGCCAGCAGGAAAGGGGCTCTGCTTTTATACTGCTCAGCCTGATTAGGGGCGGGGGTAGAATCCCCCTTGTTGCACCTCTGCTGAGTTCATGTACTCACAAGTGCGGGGCTGTGGCTTCCCGCATTTAAAAGTGGCCAGTGGCTATTCCCACTCCTCCCCCCTCCAAACATTTGTGGCATCCACAGAACAGCAGAGAGCATGTAGGACCAGCTCAGTTGGTGCAGGGCTTGGGTGCCTATAGGCTGAGTCCAGTTCATTTCATAGACTCACAGATTTTAAGTCCAGAAGGGACCATGATGATCATCTATCTAGTTTGACCTCCTGCACATTGAAGGTGACAGAACCTTGCTCACCCACTCCTGTATTAGACCTTTAACCTCTGGCTTAGTTACTGAGTCGTCAAATCATGATTAAAAGACTTCAAGTTACAGAGACTTCACCATTTACACTAGTTTAAACCTGAAGTGACCTGTGCCCCGTGCTGCAGAAGAAGACAAAATACCCAGGGTCTCTGCCAATCTGACTCTGGGGAAAAATTCCTTCCTGACCCCAAATACTTCTGAGGGTCCAGAGCAGAAGAGGAGAGGAGTATGGAGGGAATAGCCCACTCTACCTGCAGGTGAAATGGCTAGGGGTTCCTTGGAAAATTCTCACCTATTGTGATTCCAGGAGAAGCTCATGTACGGGGCTACAGGTTCAGGTAGCAGCCTGCCACCACGAGCTTTTCTGCTCTACTCCAGTGGTATTCAGCTCAGCCGGTCCCTGCCCTTCCCAAAGCATCATCTCGCCTTGTGGTGCATGGGAGAATGTGGAGGGGGATCCGAGCTACAGAGGGAGAACGGTCAGCAAAAAAACCCATACAACTAAAACGGGATAAAAACAAGGCACAGATGAGGAAAAATGAGAGAAAAACTAAGGAGAGAGCAAAACAACTATGTCAGAACGTGGAATATCGGAGACATACGTGGGAGCTCCAACAACACCAAAATAGGTTGGGAGCCATTGGCAGCAAGTACGCTAATATATTTGTCTCAAGGCTTGTCTTCACTGCATGGTTAGCTCCAGCTATAACAAATATTGTTCCTAACTCGACTCCCATCCATACACAAAAGTCTGTAGTTCGAGTGCTTTAATCTCGAGAGAGCAGGCCCAGTGGGGAAGGGGGTGGGTTTCCAGGACAGAGGCTCCTCAAGCCAATCCACCACCCTAGACAAAACTTCAGTGTGCTGCCCTCTTCCTACCTCCTTAGAAGTTTGCAACAGGCACCCACTTGCCATCTGCCCCGCACAACCCTCCTGCCTCCCCAGCTCAGCCCACACACACCATCTGGCCCCCAGGATGCCACACCCCCGAACCAGCCCCTAGTAACTTCCACCTGGCTCCCACTCTGCCCCCATATCTTTCTGGATGAGCCCCTTCCTGTCAGGTCCATAGCACAGGGCAAGTCCAGGGCAGGGCCCACAGTGCCAGGCATGGAGTAGGAGGTGTAGGCTGGGTGCCAACATGGAGCTGAAGCAACAGCAGTGCCTGTGATGCCACCAGGAGCAACCCCTAGCTGCTCAGTGCCTCAGCCACAGCCACGATCTCACTTGTGGTGGGGGCAGGGAGTGGCTGAGGTCTGAGGAGCAGGCGGGAGCACTTCCCTGGCACCTCAGTTGAGGTCACTTTCTGCTCCTTTGAGCCCCAGCTGGTGGCCATCTCATCTCCCAGGTAGCCCCACCATCCTCATCCCCTACCACCACCAATGGAAGGAAACCAGGGAGGTCCTATCATGTGTGGCCCTCAGAAATCTGCCTCCCTAGGCAGCTGCCTACCTTGCCTGTGCCCAGAGCAGCCTCTGGGCAGGGAGGTTGAAACTCACTAGAGATAGTACAGTAATGCAGTGGGGATGCAAGTAGCTCAAGTCACAGCAACACATCGCTAATCCAATGCTTCTGTACTGCTAATTCAATCATTCTGAGTAGCTCAAGTGTTGTTTCACAGGATGGTTTCTGTCACTCGAGATAGTACACTGGAGTTCAAGCTAGCCTAATTCAAGCTAACTGTTGCAGAGAAGAAGTGTCCCTGGAGTGCACAAGCCCCTTGGGTGGAAGAACTGCACTGAGCCTGCTGTCATGGCACATGCTGTAGACACACAAACATGGTTAACACGCAAATTGGGTTTTGAAAGAAAAGCTGCTGCCTGAACACACCTCCACAGTGTTTGGGGTAACCCCAGTCAGATCAGAGCATCATGAACTGATTACAAAAACACTTGTACTTTAGCACAGACGAGGCCATTAATATCAGTGACTGCCTCTGGCCAAAATTTCATTCAAGAGACTCTTCCCCATCTGCCACTAGCTGCCCACACAACACAGCCATCCACAAGATCTGCTTTGCTATGGAAGTGCTAACACCTGCAGGATAGGGAGCAACTCAGAAGCTGCTGCATGTCTCCTGGACCCTGCTTCCTCCTCAAACCCACCCCTTTATACACACACACAACAACTGCCCTGCCAACACAGGGGTGCAGCCATTCACAACAATTGTATGTGCAGAGGGTGAATGTTTCCACCACTTAGTCTGTAGAGTAATTTGCTATAGCAAAGAACCCCAGGAGTTGATTTAATCATTTTCCCCTTCTATCCTCCCCACACTTAGGCCTTCTCTGTGCTACAATTTATCCCCATGGCTCTGCATGGTTTTCAAGAGTTGTGTTGCTAGGCCCTGTATTAGAGACTATTCTAAACTGACCTCCATCATCATGTCAGCTAACATGATTCTTGAAAACCGTAGATTGTACCATGCTGAACATGGTTGCTACCAAACATATTAGCTGGCACTATGCTGAACGCATTTTAGCAGTCAATGTAGACCAGGATAAATACTGTGGGTGTTTCTACTCCAGGAGGAAATGATTTTTTAAAATAAAGAACCTAATTGCCTTGTTCCATTCTGCCTCACTTTACATCTTGGGGAACACTAGCTATAGAGCCTCATTGCACCATTCCATTCTTTGAAAACTGCTGCCTTCACTTGAGAGCATGGGGAGTTTTGGGATGTGGGGTGATAGGGACAAGAACACTGGAGAACAAATGCTAGTATAAGTCCACTTGAACTACTCAAATGTTCAAGATAAGCTCTGTGCCCCTATGTCACAGGAAACATTAATTGCATAGAAAACATCAGTATCAAGCAGTAACTTACAAAGTTTATGAACTTGTTTTAGCCCCTTTAAAGATCTGTTTTACATCGATCTGTTTGTCCACTTGAACTGTTTGTTAAAAGATTAATAGTCTGTTCCTGGGGTGGGGGGAGGGGGAATGTCATGAAAAGCTTTTATATTCACTTAATTTAATTAGGATTTTAGACTTCAGAATTTATATTGGTCACAAGTTATATAAATATTAGACAAAAGGCTGAGTTAGAAACAAACATACAACAAATGAAAAAGACAAGCCAGAGAATTAACCATCTAAATTTGTAGTCTTTTGCTTGTGATATTACTCTGCCCTCTGAGCATTATTCCAGTAATAGCCTGCCATCAACACAGTAAGCATCATCAGAGGTGGAGGATAAGGAGTAACAAATGTAGCTACTGTATTTCAAAAAGTCTGACCTAGAGCTACAAAAGGTCAGTGGATAAAACTATCCTGTGATATCTTAAAACAGCTTTAAAGGCTGCCCTGGACATTTCCAAGGTCTCAATCCTGCAGCAGACTTCCATTGGGTTCTCTGTGGGTACAGGGATTTGCACATGTATATATTCCCAAGTGTATACTCCCATTGTTACCTGAATGGAAACCAGTACATTATTTTAAATCATAGTCTTGAAAAATCACAACCGCTTCAGTTATATTTATCTCTGGGAATTTTTTGTATAATTTGTTATGTTTATCTTTTCTGTACACTTGTATTTTTTCTTTCAATTTTAAAAAATTATGTAAAAAGCGGTATATTTACCATGATTTATTGGGGAAAAATAAGGGCTGTGATCTTAGGATTTTAAGAAATCGAGTTACCCCCAAATAACCTTTTTTATATGCAAGACCTAGTTCCCCATTCATATGCCACTACCTGTTAGGCAAGTCACTTCTTTCACATCTACCTGGAAGACATCTTTCAGTTAAGGAGATGCAGATGGCTTCAGAGCCTCACTATGTCATAGTACAGTCATCTCAGAGTATCACTCCACAGTGGTATGAGGCACTCCACACAAACTCTACCAGCTGAACAAAATGAGTCTGATTCTTTGTTGCCTTGTACATTGTGTACTCATATACACCTCTGCAACATGAGTGCAAGTCAGAATAGCAACATTTCACAGCATTTCACTTTGCATTGATGCAATTGAGTCCACAAGGTGAAAGGCAGTGGAGAGTGAGGCACAATGCCTTTGCAGCAGTCCTAGGAGGTAAGAGGTCAGGGCGGAGAACAAGATGCATTACTGTAGTCTTATCACAAGGCCACTGGGGTGGTTCCATTTTCTCTTATCTATGAACAGTACACTGCAGTTTCATAATCTCTTTAACAGAGTTCAAATTCTGCTAACAACTTCAATACTGTTACTCACACTGTGTTACACATAAAATATTCATTACAAAACCCAACAAGAGACATAATTTTGCCACATCTAGTACACACTTTAGCTCAGCTCTATTTATCTGTCCTGTGCCACAAAAGCTTTAGTATCAGGAGCTCCTGACTTCTTCAGCTCAAGTCTTCAATTACTAGTAGATTCATGCCTTCAGCATCCAGTGAACTCAATCAGTTAACTTACACTTTACCATTTCATAGACATATATTAGATAAGATAATCACACAGACAAAAGAAAAGACAATCTTCTCCAGATGAGACAATAGATTCTATGATAGTCTTGCTGAAAAAGCTAGGATCTCGGTGGTCAACCCCAGGAGAAGCAAGAATGGGAAACAAGCTGACTCTGATAGCAGCAACTCTTCTTGAAAGGTGGGCACATGTAGAACATAAGAACATAATAATGGCCATACTGGATCAGACCAAAGGTCCCATCTAGCCCAGTAGCCTGTCTTCCAAAACTGGCCAATGCCAGGTGCCCCAGAGGGAATGAACAGAACAGGTAATCATCAAGTGATCCATCCCCTGTCGGCCATTCCCAGCTTCTGGCAAACAGAGGCTAGGGACACCATCCCTGCCCATCCTGCCTAATAGCCATTGATGGACCTATCCTCCATGAACTTATCTAGGTTCCTCCCTCCTCCCCCCATTATAGTCTTGGCCTTCACAACATCCTCTGGCAAAGAGTTCCACAGACTGACTGTGTGTTGTATGAAAAAATACTTCCTTTTGTTTGTTTTAAATCTGCTGCCTATTAATTTCATATGGTAACCCCTAGTTCTTGTGTTATGAGAAGGAGGAAATAACACTTCCTTATATACTTTCTCCACACCAGTCATGATTTTATAGACCTCTAGCATATTCCTCCTCCCCCCTCCCAGTTGCTTCTTTTCCAAGCTGAAAAGTCCCAGTCTTATTAATCTTTCCTCATACGGAAGCCATTCCATACCTCTCATCCTTTTTGTTGCCCTTTTCTGAACCTTTTCCAAGTCCAATATATATATATATATATATATTTTTTTTTTTTTGCGATGCAGTGACCACATCTGCACATGATATTCAAGATGTGGGCGTACCATGGATTTATATAGAGGCAATATGTAACACCGACAGACTACCATTGCTCAGCTATTACTTCAATATGGAATGGAGGGCCTACAGTAGGGCCTAAAAATAGGAGGGGAAGGGCCTAAAAATTAGGACTTAAAGTAGGGCATAAAAATAGGTGGGCCTAGGGCTATAGCCTTATTAGCCTACGGGTTATTTCGGCCCTGGGCGTACCATGGATTTATATAGAGAATTATGGATTTATATGTAGAGAATGGGATAGGCCCATTGTCATATTATTAATGTTTTTGTTGCACAAACAGAACACAATTGACACTCCCATTCAAAGGGCAGGTCTGATAATCACACTGACACTCATAAGGCAAACCTAATTCAAACGGGACTCCAGATAAAAGGCAGGTTGAATTCAGTGCTTAAAGACACTACTAGACCAAGCCAAGGAAAACAATGCTGATACAAATGTCAGATGACCAACTTATGCAATGTTAACTCCAGACTTGGTGAAAAACCACCTAATTCTAATTTAAGTGCAGAAAAGAAAGCTCAGCAATTCAAGTTTGACAAAATATATAATGTAGTCAGAGCATAAAGAGCACTTCTCATCCGTGGATATCAAAACAGTTTACAGACCTGGGTAAGCATGTGAGGCAGAATTAATGATTTGTTTATCTATGTGTTTACATGGCCATCAGCATCATAGTATTTGATCATCTCACAAACATTAGTGAATTTATGTTTGCAGCACTCCAGTAGGGTAAGGAAATAATATCCCCACTATGCAGATAGGGAACCAAGGTGGATTATATGATTCTCCGAAGGTTGCACAGGAAATCAGTGGCTGAGTGAGAATTGAACCCCGGTCTTTTCAGTTCAACCACTCATATTTGTAGATGGTCTGAATGTATGGCTGGATTTTGTTATGGGATTCGGTAGGCTGGATCGACTTTCTGTATTTAAATTTGTGTATGTAATGTTTAAAGTGCCTTACAGGTGCTGAAGACTATTGGATAAGCACATTGTCATTTTTAAAATCTGAAATAAACAGATGGGGAAACCGAGGCACAAAGAAGTTAAGTGGCCAAGATCAAGAGCAGTTGCTTCTATGGGCCAACACCTAGCTTCCCAGGCTCCCTCCAGCCCAAACATGTTTTCCCTGTATCTGGATAATCCTGTCATTAGCTTGTCTCCGTTTTTCTATTTACTGCAGGATTGAGAGTGTAAGATGGGGCTAGTATAATTCTTGGAATCTAGGTATTTTATCTCCTTCCTGTTCTAAAATATGTAAACTGCACTATAGCATCTTAGTAGTGGAGACATGTACAGACAAAAAGGTGGAAAAATTAGTCTCATTTTGTTAGTAAAAGACGCAAATCATGCAGTATTGAGATCTGGTTTCCATGGCTGTCTCCCATGAATGTGCAATAGATTTTTATGTGGGAAATGCACTTTCTTTGAACTCTATCCCCCTTCTACTCTATGTCTTTTTTTGTTTGTTTCTTTAATTCACATTGTTTTTGATGCGTTAAAGGGACAACGGGGTAGCCTTCCTGTAGATAGTGTAATAGCTATACATTTCCATGGACAATAACCTAGTGGGTAACTTGTTTTCAGTTTCTGAGCTCTAATCCTGGTTGGTTTGTATTCTTCTTATTTTTCATACCATTTTAACCCTTTGAATGCCAGCATTTTCCTAGAATGTATGGCTATAAATGCCTCCATACTCTATAATTCAAAACATGCCACCTATATTATAAACCCAGTTTTAAAAGGAGCAGTTCAGCCATCTAAAGATATTAAGTAAGACAATTAGAGTACATTGGTACCCCCTCCTAAAATTCATTAACCCACAGGAAGAATAGCATAGGAGCTGTGAATTTATAACGAATAGCACAGAATGTTATGATGTAAAATCATCTGAGCTATGCTTAGTATCTTTTATTTATAGCTCAGCTTGTAATATGGGGAATTAGGAAGCCTGGCACATATCTAGAGGGGGAAGATAGCTATATAAATGACCTAGAGGTACTATATCTAGAGAATGGAGGCCACCTAACACATGGAGTTCTAAAAATAATCATAGAAGTTGGAGATAAAAATAAAGCATATTTTATTATCTATTTTCCCAACTGTCTGCCAATGCAAGGCTGAGAAAGAAAGACCAAGTTGTATTTTGTGTAATTTGACCATTTCACTGACTCTTTCCTCCTTCACCTCAAGAATTTGACCATCTTGTAAAACAAAGACAAGGAGAAATATATGTGCATAACATATTTGTAGTTATAATATTGCAGCGCAAATGCTAGCAAAACTTTCCAAATTGTGAGCTCTTTGGGCCTTCAGCGTCCATATTCTGTGCCTTTTACAAGGTTAGGCAGATTAGGCCTGATGTTAAATCCCACTGAAGTCAATGGAAAGACGTCCATTGACTTTTGTGAGCTTCTGAGTCAGATCCATTGTTGACACTTACACAGTATGCCAGTTCTAAACCATTGTACGTGTTGTCTTTGCACAAAGATTATTTTTATTTTAAAAGTTGGAAGTGAAACTATAATCACTTCTGAGTATGAAGAGAGTGGAAAATACATATTTCCCTATTATAAAAGTATTCTTGCAATATTTTCTTTCAATCACATTTAAGCTACAGGAGGCAGAGAGTTGAGTGTTGTTGATCTCTATGGTGAAAATTGGTTTTCATTTGCCAGAATTGTGAGCCTTAGAAAAAGTCACACTTCATGCAGGCACACTACAGTGAGTGATTTGTTTCTTCATTTTTAAAACAAAGGTCTCTGCCTCCTTCAATACATGTTTTGTAAGGTAAAAGCTGCACAGCTTTTATCATCCACCAAGCGGGCTTTCTCCTGCAACTCACTCCATTGTGCAGGAGAGGGACCTGGTGATCAGTATGTTTCCATTGCTGTGCATGCCCTGTTTGGGCATTCAGATAACCAGTTCTATTTTATGCAAAACATTATTGTACAAACAAGCAAAAAGAACCATAATCATACAGTACTGAGATAACAGAAGCATGGAAAAAACAGCTTGAGGTCTAAGTGAAACAAAAATGCCCTGATGTAACAATGTCATCTAAGTGGTAGAAGGATATTCTAACCACATAATTTAGATGTTTCTCAAAAGAGAGGGTAGGATATAAAATAGCCTCATGGTTCCATATTGCTGAGGCAGAGAGATGTGATAGAACCCAGACATGGCAGATGTAGCCAAAAAGGTTAGGACAAAGAAATAATATTTCTGAATTAAAAGTTTGTAAACAGCAACATTCTCCAACACCAGTGACACTGCCACCAGCACCAGTGTTGTCAAACTTGAATCTAAGGAATAAACACCAAGATCATGGATTCCTTCCTACTCTGTGATGGTCACTGCTCATGGGTTCAGTGCTGAATGCTAAGAGTATTGTGGGCATCAAACTTGACATATCTCCTTCTATTGCACCTGTGGCTGGCACATATCACACACTCATTGTCCTTTTTAACAGGAAACCTCTATACATTGCCTCCCTTGATTTCTTCCATAAATACCAGTTTTGGACATGTTATCTATTAGCCTCCTCCTTCCCTATAAGATTAATGTCCACGCCTGGGCCCCACTTGTCATGTCATAGGAGTGTGCTGTAGTTTACATGCTGGATCTTGGGCCTTTGAGATGGGGGACCACATATGTATTGGATCCAGCCATGCTGGCTCTTCAGCAAGAGTGGGATTACTACACTCATGGCCACTTACACAGAACTTTTTATCCATTTTCTTCTCCAGCTCCTCCCATCTTTCTTTCTTTCTTTCTTTCTTTCTTTCTTTCTTTCTTTCTTTCTTTCTTTCTTTCTTTCTTTCTTTCTTTCTTTCTTTCTTTCTTGTATTGGCACTTGGCTTTCTGTCTTCCTCCCCTGACAGTTTTGCACCCTGATCCATAACCTCAACGACTTCAAATTCCATGTTCACAACTAGTCAAACCATTAGCCTCCAATCTTCTCATTCTTACCTCCCCAATGTGGAGGCATTGTAGCATAATGGATAGACTATTAGACAAAGACACAGGAGATGTGGGTAGTACTTTCAGCTTGGCCAGTGGCCTGCTGTATGACCTTGGGCAAGTCACTTCACCTCTCTGTGCTTCAGTTTCCCCATCTGTAAAATGGCGGTAATGATACTTATCTCCTACATAAATGCTGTATAAGAGCTAAGGATTATTTATATTTCATCTTCACCCCTAGGTTGTAAACTCTTTGGGCCAAGGACCATCTTTCTGTTGTGTGTGTACAACGCATAACACAATGGAGAGTGGGCCTCTAAATAGTGTGATGACATAAATTATAACAAACACCTTGCATCAACTCATCCAGTCTACCATGTCTTTCCAAAACCTTGCATCTTCTCCTGGACTTGGCATGAATTAATCACATATCCTACTAACAGTAATCTTTTTGCTACAACCTAATCTAGTCTTTGATATTCAGAAATGTTTACTTTCCCCAGGGGAAAGTGTCATCTACACCTGCTCTGAAAAAGGTTAGAAGACACAGTGGTGAAGACTCCAAAGCTTGGCCTATAATAACATTGCCACCATTGCTAGCACTAGTGGAGTTGCACCAGTTCTAGGCTGATGATGAGAGAATTATTAAAAAGTATTACTTTGTGTACAAGTGTAGTGGGTTTGTCACGTATCCATGCCTCTGCCACTTCAGTGAGAGCACAGAATAGATGTGAGTCAAGCCACTATTTAAAAGATAATATAAATTATTTTTAATGTTGTGATGCTGTATGATTGAAATATGACCATGTATATAATTGTAACCCTTCTGCCAGGTGAAGCTGGCAGCAACCAGGGCTGGTTCAATATCTAGGGGTTCCTTTTCAATGCAACACAGAACCAGCTCGAGCCCCCACTCAGTAACTTGGGAAAATTACACACCACCCTGGGTACTTCTGAGAGGCAATACTTCCCCACTTGCAAGCACAGAGTTTGAGTGTAGAAAGAAACTTTTAATGAAAGGAGTGAAGTCACCCAACATTAATTAGAGAAAATGCCACAAGTGGGATTCATAATAATAAAACTGTGAGCAGGACACCCACCCTGGAGTGCGTTGGGCAGTGCCTTCTGCCTCAGGTTCTTGAGTTCTACAACCACAAGTTCCTTTTCTGCATCCCTCTCTGCTCCCTCACCATACCCCACTCACAGTGGTTATCCTTGGTTAGTGAGGACCCAAGGTTCAGAGGCACTTCTGTGTGAGTTCACCTCCCACCCAGGGAAGAAAGCACCTTGCTTGTGCTGCAATCTGAAAACTTGCTCTGGCTTGCCACCCCACTAACCGCGGTTCCTCTCCACTGGCCATCCTGCCAGCCACTCATTCCGCTCCCGCGGCTGACTGTCAGTTACCTTCTGCTACCACCGGCCTCTCTGCTGTGACCACTGCAGGTCAGTCTCTAAGTGATTTTCAGCTTTTAGCAGGCTGGGCAGAAACACTGTTCTGATACAAGTGACTTCAGCTCTCATTTAAGCACTTAAAATAACAAAGGCTCCTAATGGAGCCTATTTAGTTCTATCTTTGAACAATGGGGAGAAACAGCTTAAACAAAACTGGGGACCCTTAGGAAGGGCCCTCCTAGCTGGGATACCTGTCCCCACCCCCCTTACTTTCACAGGGGATTGGCATTCGAGCCCCTGGCTTAATGTGGTCCTTTCAGCTGAGGGTGAACCCCTCATTTGGGACAGGTTAAGCACAGTTCTGCTCCGCTTTATTCATACAATAAATACAACAACATTGATAACAGCATTTCACTACTCCTGCATTCAGTATACTCAAGTGATTTGTAACCCAACACCAGCCAAAGTTGATCACTTGGAGCCACACCATTCTATCTGCTGGATATCCAAGCAGAGTAGGTGTGTTCATGTAAATATAGTTTGCTCCTGAAGTCTCTCCCCCTCCCAGGTAGCTGTCAGGGGAAAGTTCATTCAGACCCTGCTTACATAATTAATATTGCCACTGTTAGGCGATTGCAACAAATCTTGTATGAAATATATCATGTAAGGTATTAAAGGAGATGTTATGATTTGCTAAATAAGATTATCCTGTTTATATGCATGTATCATTTCTGTATCTGAAGTTACGAATATTGGCTATATACCTGTATCACCTGGGGTAGCAGCAACAAGGTAGTTTACATCCAGTCTAGCCAGCACATTGTGAATGGACTTTTCAAGTTTGATTGCCCATTAAGAACAATTGTGGGCCATAGAAGAAACTCATTCTTCCCAGATAAGTCTTCCTGTGGATGCCTTACTAGGGATCAGAGGGTCCTGTGGCACCATTAAGACTAACAGAAGTATTGGAGCATAAGCTTTCATGGGTGAATGCCCATTTCATCAGATGCAAGACCCCTTGCGCAAGACGCCTTGCGTCTGATGAAGTGGGCATTCACCCACGAAAGCTTATGCTCCAATACTTCTATTAGTCTTAAAGGTGCCACAGGACCCTCTGTTGCTTTTTACAGATTCAGACTAACACAACTACCCCTCTGATACTTAGTAGGGATATGGCCAATGGCTGCCCTTGTGAATCAGCAAGTCATGTAGGGCATGTGACATACTGATGTGACCGTGGACTTCATCTTGTGCCAGTAATTTTCCACAAACTTTGTTGTGAGCTTTCTTTGGGACAATAAAATTCCAAGCACATAGCCGAGGATATAAAAGATCCTCGAAACATCTCCATGTTGTCTCTTTCCAGCTCTGATTCTCGGGACTGTGGATTTTCAACTAAAAGGAGCATATTGATTATGGCAGTGTTTCTCAAATTGTGGGTCAGGACCCCAAAGTGGGTCATGACCCCATTTTAATGTGGTCACCAGACTTGCTGGCTCAGACTTGCTGGGGCTCAGGGCAAAGCCAAAGCCCAAGCCCCACCACCCGAGACCGAAGCTGAAGCCCAAGCTCCACCGCCCAGGGCTGAAGCCAAAGCCCAAGGGCTTCATCCCTCAGTGGCAGGGCTCAGGTTACAGGCCCCCTGCCTGGGGCTGAAGCCCTTGGGCTTCAGCTTTCCCACCTCCCACCCCCTAGGATGGTGGAGCTTGGGCTTTGGCCCAGCCACCTAGGGCAGTTGGGCTCAGGCTTCAGTCCCCGCTCCTGGGGTTGTTTAATATTTTTTGTTATCAGAAGGGGGTCATGGTACAATTAAGTTTGAGAAACCCTGGACTATGGACTGAGGCCCTTCCAATATTTTGGAAGTTACCAGAGACTTTGCAGCAGTTTGTAACATCACTGCTACAAACCTGATACAAGAACATTGCCATTATTGTACATAGATGATCTATTAACCATTTTAACTCTCTACTTCTTTTCTTTATTAATAAATCTTTAGATTTTAGTTACTAAAGGATTGGTAGCAGCGTGATTATTATAGAATCATAGAATCATAGAATATCAGATTTGGAAGGGACCTCTAGAGGTCATCTAGTCCAACCCCCTGCTCAAAGCAGGACCAATTCCCAGCTAAATCATCCCAGCCAGGGCTTTGTCAAGCCGGACCTTAAAAACCTCCAAGGAAGGAGACTCCACCACCTCCCTAGGTAAGGCATTCCAGTGTTTCACCACCCTCCTAGTGAAATAGTTTTTCCTGATATCCAACCTGGACCTCCCCCACTGCAACTTGAGACCATTGCTCCTTGTTCTGTCATCTGCCACCACTGAGAACAGCCGAGCTCCATCCTCTTTGGAACCCCCCTTCAGGTAGTTGAAGGCTGCTATCAAATCCCCTCTCGTTCTTCTCTTCTGGAGACTAAACAATCCCAGTTCCCTCAGCCTCTCCTCATAAGTCATGTGCTCCTAATCATTTTTGTTGCCCTCCGCTGGACTCTTTCCAATTTTTCCACATCCTTCTTGTAGTGTGGGGCCCAAAACTGGACACAGTATTCCAGATGAGGCCTCACCAATGTCGAATAAAGGGGAACGATCACGTTCCTCGATCTGCTGGCAATGCCCCTACTTATACAGCCCAAAATGCCATTAGCCTTCTTGGCAACAAGAGCACACTGTTGACTCATATCCAGCTTCTCATCCACTGTGACCCCTAGGTCCTTTTCTGCAGAAAAGGGAAGATCTGAGTTATATATTGACCTGGCTATGTGCCTGATCTCTTGAGATCAGAAGAACTCTTTGTTTGATGAAATAGGTTTCAATAACCACTCATCATAAAGTCTAGTGCCTGGGTGGTGAAATAAGGGCTGGAATGCCTAAGGAGACTGCATTTTTGACTTCTTGTTAACCAGTGTGATGAGACAGAAGTTTGCTTTTGTTATTGTCTTAGAATCATAGAATCATAGAATATCAGGGTTGGAATGGACCTCAGGAGGTCATCTAGTCCAACCCCCTGCTCAAAGCAGGACCAATTCCCAACAAAATCATCCCAGCCAGGGCTTTGTCAAGCCTGACCTTAAAAACCTCTAAGGAAGGAGATTCCACCACCTCCCTAGGTAACCCATGTCTTGGTATAATCTAATGATAAAATAAGCACCAGTCAGGGGTGAGTCTGCCCTATTTCACAGCAATTTGTCCTGAATCTGGTATTCTCAGCTGTGACCCACTGAGGCACGGTGACAAATGTATCCTTCCTTTTTATACAATCCTTTCCCATTTGTTGGATTCAAATTAATCTCCTGTTTCTTTAATTACAGCAAAGCCAACATGCGTGCAGTATATCACATGACTAAAATGATAGCACAGCCCCCAAATGTGAAACTTAAGACAAATTAAAATAAATAATAACAATTGTTTAAATGGTTTCCTTTTTAAAAATGCATGCATGTGTTTAATGCCCTGGAAAATTAAGTTTACTATTTAGCCACAAAACACGTAGAGTACTCAGGGATAGTGGTTGATTCTTCACTCCATTGTGCCTCAGCCTAAAGATGAGACAGTGTGTCCTCTGAAATAAGGCATTCGGATGACGAAGATTGAGCATTCCAAAATAAAGCCAGAATCTTAAAGCATTGGTATAAGCAAATTGATTTTTCATGGTAACCATCAAAACAGAACTCAAGGATTTTCAAAGTGAAAAGACTGAAAGGATTGCTAATCAAAGATGACAACTTAGAATGGTTTTCAGTCCTCATTAGAAGGAGAACTTCTTTATTAGACAACTCAAATTTAATTAAAAGATACGGGGTTGGGTTCTGCTCTTTTTTACACCAGAGTCCACTGAAGTCGGAATTACTCTACTGTCAATCTTATATAAGTGAGAGCAAACTCCAGTCTATTATTCAGATGGACTGCATTTAAAAAGCAGTTGAAAGAGTTGTTCCAAGTAAAACTCTTTCTAAAAAGTTTTGTTTTTATGTGAAGATTCTTATAGTCTTCTTTCATGTTATTGCATGAGTCTCTGATTCTTTGCAGCTCATCTGTTCTTAATAATTTTAACAGAAACTAAATATGATGTCACTTGCATAAAACTGAGATTAAGTGAAGAGTGAGCAGACTGTGTCCTTCATCAAAAAACCTACGAGGAGAAAAATATAGAAAAATATGATATGGAAGTAGAACTGTTTCTAAACACAGCTGAATGTTTTTTGCAAGGTTTCTATGAGGTATTATCAATTCTTTGAGATGTTTCTTTCATAAATAAAGGACTCTTGCATGAATAATGCATAATGGTACTCTAAAACTAAACTGTTTCATTCTCATTATAGAGGTAAAGAATGTCTGAGAAATTCTGATCATTCTTTACTACTTAGGGACATATTATTCTTGACATATACTATAATTTACAAATGTGTCTGTAGTAGTTAACATTAAGAAGAAAACATTTCTCTAACTGCCACATAAATATCTTCTGATGAAAATATAGAAATAAGTACTGCAATAAGACACCTGTTGCTTTTACATTTATTTATAGGCATTTCAACAGTGCTTATCACAATATCATGCAACTCTTATTATATGTAGTCACATCTTCCTGGAGCATTTGCTACAAAGAAAATGGTGATTTCACAGTGGAGCAGTATGCAAATAACCAGTGATTTAGAAAATATTCAATAGAAAGATTAACATACCAAATAATTATTCTTTTTTTAGTAGTGTGTTCTTATTTGTTTTACCATAGAAAATAAAAAGGTTGGAATCATATAATCAAGGCACATCATATAACTAAAACATCCACAACAACATGCTTTTTAGCTGCCTTCACTAACCAATATTTTTGTAGATTTTTTTTAAAGCCATTCATGGTAGTGAGCGAATTCTGCACAGACCCACATTTCTTTGGTTTCCATCCTAAATCTCTGCTGATTCAGCTATGAAACTTGTAATATTCTGCGCCAGCAAGATTTTTACTGCTTTTGGTTTATGTGCTTGAAGATTTCAGTTTTCTTTGGTATTCCAGGGCTATATTTACTCTATGAAACTATTCCTTCACAGACTCACACACACAAAGAAATGGAGTCCCAACTAAATTATTTCTAACCTTACAGAGCTCTGAGCTTCTTTAACACTAACACATTATGAATGCCCTCCAATCCTTCATCATCCATGTACTCAGTAACACCTTCTTCTATATGCCCCACTGAACTACATCTTTACATTCTCCTTGTCACTTTCCCTCAGTGACCTGTTGCTCTTCACTATAAGGTAACACCACTGCCACTGTTAACCCGGTATAGGGTATTTTCGCAGGGAGGTAAGGATTTAACCACAAATCCCCACACTACGGATCCGTCCCCCTCCCGTATCTGTCACTGGGTGATGATTGACACTCCTAAAAATACTAAGGAGGCAGGTATAAAGCATAAACAGAACAAGAATTTTTTAAACAGGACCCCAAACCAGCATAATAAACCAGATATAACAATACAAAGCACTCAGATGTCAACCCCACAGACAGTCTTGAAGCCAAGAACCCCAAATTAACACAGGTAGGTATACAAATAAATCAAGGAGATCTGATGCTTTTACAGAACAAGGACCACACACAGGTTCAGAAGCACGACAGGACCACAGGGAATGCCAGGAGACAGGTACACAGGAACTATGCACAGTACCAGGAATGACAGTACCACAGGATCAGGAACCACAGGTAAGCAGATCTTCTCTTGACTCATAGCCTTGGCTGGGACACAATAGGCACTGGGCTGCCACTGAGGTGGACAGCGCTGGGCGCTGTGCACATAGTCCTTATATAGAGTCTTATCTCTGGGTAGATTACATAGATCACATCATACTGTTCCTGCTTGAGATTTCCTGCCTTGGACAGAAAAAGGCGAAGAAGAAGGGTTAACAATATGGAGGGTAAACTACAACTCAGGCAAACCAAAATGGTGGATTGGAAAATTGACCCTACACCGCTTCCTGTTAGGCTGCTAACATCTGCAATGATTCCACCTGAGAGCAGGTAAATAACACAATGTATGTCTGCATTGTAATTAGAGGTGACTGCAGCACCTGCAGACACGCCTGAGGTAGCTTTGAGCTAGCTGGCTCAAAAAACAACAGCAGAGAAGCCATGACAGCACAGGCTGCACAAGGCTGTCTGGGACCTTGGGTATATACTCAAGTGGCTAGCCCATGTTGCCAGCCCGACTACCCTCCGTGGCGGTTTCATTGTTTCAAGTGAATGCTCCTGTTATTGGAGGTCATGATTATGTGGGATCAAGTGGTCTCTTGGGTAACTTGGGCCAGTCCTATGGAGGACTCTGAAGAGGGACAATCAATACCTTGAATTTGAGTTGGTATTAAATGGAGAGCCACTGAAGAGTGAGAGACCCTATGGAGATGTGTTCTCAGAGGCTTGTGTTGCTCACAGGATGGGCTGCTCCATACTGAACAAATTGCAGCTACTGCATTTTCTTTTTTAAGCTTTGTGTCTTAGCACTTAACCATAGAGAATTACATAAATGAAGCATGGAGGTCAAGAATGGTTGGACCACTGTGGCCAAGTCTGTCTGGGTGTCCAAAAACAGTGATGAGTCCCAGTGAACACAGTTGTGGAGGAACAGAAAGATGGGCTCCAGTGCAGATTTGTGATTCCTTCTTCTTCAAATATTAATGAGTATAACACTTACTTATACACATCAAACATTAATGAGAGTGGGGGTAGGGCTCACAGCTAAGATTCCAGATGCTCCAGCCAGATGTGAACAAGTGGAGAACATTCCCCCCAGCCAATGGGGGGAGGGAGGCCAAGCTAAGCCACTCCCCCCAAAACACACAGCTCCCCTCCATGGCCCACAGGGGGCAGAGAGTAAGGAGGACAGAGGTAAAGTGGGGAGATTGGGGGTCCTGGGGATGTCGAGAGGAAGGAGTTGGACATTCTGGGGGGACTGGGAAATGAATTGGGGTCCAGAGGGGTGTGGGAGTGCAGTGGGGGGGATCTGGGGGAAAGAGATGGGGAAGAGGGGTCCAGGAGAGGGACAATAAGCCAATACTTCCCCCCAAAATATGCATCCCCCACGTGGCCAATTGGAGGGCAGAGGGTACGGGGATGGGGGGATTTGGGGACCTGGGGTAAAGTGGGGGTTTTGGGGAGGAAGTTGGGGGCAGAAGGGGCTGGGGCTGAAGTGGGGGAAGATCTGAGGGGCTTGGGTTCAGCATGGATGGTATGCCAGAGTGGGAGTTGTCCAGTTATGGGGAGGCACATTGGGAACGAACTTTGTCACTCATTAGACCAATGAGCCCATCGGGAGCCCATTAGGGGGATACTGGAGGGTCAGCACTAGGGTTATGGAAGATGAGGTGTTGCCCAGCTGCAGGGTGTGGGGTATGTTATGAGGCTGGTGCTTACTGTGATACCAACTGCTCTCTCCTGGCTCTTGTCTTGTGGGACTGGCTGGGTTTCTCAGTTCCAGGGTTACAGCTTCACTCAGGTTTGGCCTGGCCCAAATTTGTGTGAATGGCTTTGGAACCTGGTGCATGGGATTGCAGGGCCACACATTCAAGTTGGCTGGCTGCCCCGCTCAACATAATGGAGGGGCAGCTGAGCCAAATCTGAATGGTGCTGTGACCTTGTGCACCAGGTCATGACACCTGGAGTGGGGAGCTGAGCCCAGCAGCATCCCAACCTTTGATGCATTCTGATGACCCAATTTTGGGTCATAACCCTGAGGTTGCAAAACCCTGGTCTAAGTTGCATGGGCTCCATGCACCGGCACTGGCTATTCTTTTGCCTGTGGCTGATCTGTTGTCTGTGGACTAACTTAATTTGAGGGCAGACTCCCTCAATGGAAGTGAATTTATAGAAGTGGCAAGTTCTTTAAATTGCTGCTCTGTCCCCTCAAGCTTACTTCATTCTTTCCAGAATACTTTTTCAGCCAGCAGCCCTTCATCTCATTTAGACTTTTGGGTAACTGAGAGATGGTGCTGTTTGCATCTGATGTGAAAGTGGTGTCGAGCAGGCGCATCTGGCTATTGCTGGCATTTTAGCTCATGCTGTTTCACACTCTGCCCTAGTGGATTCACATAGCTGAATGACAGGATAGAGGAGAAGATAAAGCCTTGTGCGACTCCACTAAGGAGAACTCTGAAGGTGGCAGAGCAAGTGTTCATCACAATTCTGGGTGTGGACTTAGAGGAATGATTGATGACATCTCAGCACAATCCCATTAACTCCTCCCACATCTGAGGTAAAACAGCAGGATTACACGGTTGCCGGTAGCAGATCCATTGGAGAGGTGAATGTGGACCTATGACCTTTGTCCATGTCCAAGAAAAGATCCAGCAGTGCTACCAGCACTAATTCTGTTCTATGCCCTGGAGTAAAGTCTGATTGGAAGGCATCCAGGATATTGGCAGTGGCCAAAAGTTTTCAAAAGTATGAGCTTAAAGTAAGGCTACTAAGCAGGAGCGGCGCCAGGATTTTTGTCACCCTAGGCGGGGTTCCTTCCGTGCTCCCAGTCATCGTCGGCAATTCTGCGGCGGGTGTGGGGGGGTCCTTCCACACTCCCGGTCTTCGGGGCACTTTGGCAATGGGTCCCGGAGCGAGTGAAGGACCCTGCACAGAATTGCCGCCGAAGACCCGGAGTGCGGAAGGATCCCCCGCCGCCGAATTGCCGCCGAGGGTGGCAAAATGCCACCCCCCCAAATCCTGGTGCCCTAGGTGACCGCCTAGGTCACCTAAATGGAAGCGCCGGCCCTGCTCCTAAATGCATATTTAAGCATATTTTGGCCCTTCAGGCATAGTAAAATTTTCTAACGTACAAATGCAATAGCTATTTATGTAGTCCAGAATTACTCAGCACTAAGGACCAGGGCTGGATTACCCAATAGGCAGACTAAGCACATGCTTAGGGCACCAGCAAAACAGGGGGCATCCAAAAAAATGAGATTTTTTTTTTTTTAAATTTGATATTTGAAATTTCAAAAAAAGCATCAAAGTAGTCATCATGGGAAAAATCAGAACTTTGTTAGACTTCCTTACACTCCTCTACACACTCTTCCCCCATTTTTCTGTTCTCTTTTTATTACTTATCCCCACCTAAACCAGGGGGGTGTCCTACTAACGTAGATCGAAATAATGCGAGGAAATCAGAGACTGTAACTGATCATCCTACTCCTGGTGGTAAAACAGATATTGTTCTAGAAGGTGTGGATGTGTCAGAGACTGAACCTGCTCATGCTGTAAATAATAGGAGAAAAAAATCCTGGTATGTGGGTTGATTTCAGTACCGATGATGTAGCTTACTGGATAGATCGTGAACCAAATGACTGTCAACACCACACTGGGCCATTTGAGAAATCACGTCGGACTTTTACCAATGGCAAACAAACAAGATATTGTCCACAAAAAATATTTTTCGTCATGAAAGCAAATAGTGAGAAATACACTCGAGAATGGCTACTGTATTCACCATCAACAGGGTCTGTGTACTGTTTTGTTTGCAAACTTTTTGCATATAAACCTTCAACATCCCGGTTTGCTGCAGATGGATTTAGTGACTGGCGGAATACTGTTTTAATTGAACAACATGAAAATAGCACTACTCACAGAGATTCAATGTTGACATATTTAAATCGAAGACAGGGCTTTGGATTGACACAAAAATTGGAAGAACAAAATAAAGGGGAGTGTGAATACTGGCAACATGTCTTGCAGCGTGTTTTAGCTGTTATTCAAACATTAGCTGAACGTGGTCTGCCTTTCCGGGGATGACTAATAACACATTTGGATCATTGCAGAATGGAAATTTCTTGGGATTGTTGGAGCTTGTGGCTCAGTTTGACCCATTTTTAGCAGGCCATATCTCAAAATATGGGAATGCTGGCAAAGGTAACCCATCATACTTATCCAAGACAATATGTGATGAACTCATTGGTCTAATGAGTGACAAAGTTCGTTCAGCTATTGTGGATGAAATAAGTACTGCTGGGTACTTCACTGCTGGGTACTTCAAAATATGTGTCTCCCACAAATGGAAAACCAGTTGAATGATTTATAACATTCCTCAATTTGAAAAGCCACACTGGTGAAGAAATGGCAAATCAAGTACTGCATTATCTGTGCCAAGTTTGCAAAACAGATTTCTCAAAGTGCAGAGGTCAATCTTATGACAATGTTGCCAACATGTCAGGGCGTTATCAAGGAATGCATAAGAAGCTTTTAGAACATAACAAATATGCTATATTCATACCATGTGCTGCACACTCTCTCAATCTTGTTGGCCGCAGTGCTGTTGATTGTTGTCCGGTGGCAGTAAGGTTTTTCTCAACAGTCCAGTTATTTTATACATTTTTCTCTGCCTCAACACACCGATGGGCAGTTCTTAAAACATATTTGGGCAATGATTGTGTGTTGAAATCTCTTTCTAATACTCGCTGGGAGGCACATGCAGTGGCAACAAGTGCAATTCTGGAGTTCTACTCAAAGATTGTGGATGTATTAGAAAGTATAGCTGAAGACCAATCACAAAAGGGAGAAACTATACGAGTGGCAGAAAACATTGCAAACAAGATGCAAGAACTAGAGTTTGTCTTCATGTTGACCATGTGGAATGAAATTTTACAATACTTTTACCACACAAGTCAAGCTCTCCAAGAAAAAGAATTGGATTTGAAAACATGTGCAGACCTCTGTCAATCATTAGCAGACCACTTACACACGTTGAGGAATGATTTCGAAAGATTTGAAGACATATCAAAAGATATCTTGCCTGATACAAACTACAAAGAAGCCCAGTCCCACAAGTGAATCAGGAAAAAACAAGCAAATGATAGCAGTGCAACAGAAACAGCATTGAATCCTAGAGACAAATTTCGCGTATCTACTTACTACGATATAATTGATACAGTTGAAGCTCATAAGAAGAAGAGAGGTGAAGTGTACAAAGAAGTATCAAGTAGATTTTCTTTTCTAAACGATTTGGACTTATCTGATGAACAATATTCACAAGGTTCCCAAAAGCTAGTTGACTCATACCCTGTTGACTTGAACATGAATCTCTGTAGAGAAGTACGGCAGTTCCACTGTTATATGCGTGCAAAGTTTAATGAAACAGGAAAAATGAAATTCAGTCACATTGATCTTCATGACACAATATTGAAAGATGGAATACAATGTGTATTTCCAAATGTAGAGATTGCACTACGTATTTTTTTAACATTGATGATTACTAACTGCTCCACAGAATGCTCTTTTTCTCAGCTGAAAAGAATAAAAAACCCTCAGAGAACAACAATGTGTCAGGACAGACTTGATTCACTTTCCCTATTGTGTATGGAAGCGGACATGCTTCATCAAGTCAGCTTTGATGAACTTATCCAGAATTTTGCAATCAGAAAATCTAGAAAGAAGCTATTTTAATTTCAGCATACATGTAAGTTTTGTGTCCTTTCTAAAAATAAAGTTTTATTTTACGGCATAGTATTGTTTTTTTATTTTGAATTACATATGGGGGGGGCACTATAATCTTTTCAGTGCTTAGGACCAATAAAGGTCTTAATCCGGCCCTGCTAAGGACCCAACTAACCTGTTCTCAAGTCACTGTCAAGTTCTTCAAAGTGCTTCCCTGTTTTTCCCTTGATTATCTCAGTCTTTCCAGGATTTTGGTTTCAGTCAACTGCTCTTCATCCAGTAGCTTGGAACTTGTGCTCCTAAATCACTCTAAAAAGCAACAGAGTCCTGTTGGCACCTTTAAGACTAACAGATGTATTGGAGCATAAGCTTTCGTGGGTGAATGCCCACTTCGTCGGATGCATGTGAGTCACTCTAGGTGCTTTTGAAAATTTCAACTAAAGGCACCTAAATATGGATTTAGGAGCTTAATTTTAGATACTTATTTTTGAAAAATGTGACTATTTTTAGGTGGAATTGGAGGTGACCCTGGGTAAGATTCCCAGTTAGCTAGATCACCCTGAAAGTGACACTTGATTATCAGTCATGCGTACTATTACCCACCAGCAACCATTTTTTGACTCTCCTCTGGCATTGCATCAGAGTTTTCTTTTCACTAGATTAATATCACTTTACTCAATTCACTGGGAATTCCCTATTGGAAGATAACTTGCCAAATGTAATATTATTTCAAGGCAGTTTTACATGAGAACCAGTTATTCAGGTTCTTGGTGCTACGTCATTTTGGAATATGTAAGATGTCTATAGGATTTGTAGTTTGGAAAATTATATTATGTCTTAAGAGTCAAATTCAGCAGTGTCATAAACTGTTTTCTACTTTGTTTAGGTTCTTATACCACACCAATTGTTTTGGTATCTGAATGACTTCCAGTTATGCATTCAGTCTTGCAATTAACAATGTCACATGTGGTTCTTGCTTCTTTTCTTGCCCTAGGGGCAACATTCCATGGTTTTTTTTTTTAATTTGTTTTTTTTAAATGGCAGTTTAACTTACCAGTGGGGCATAAATTCAAAGTGTTTCCCGTTTTATAAAAATTTCATAGAAATTAGGAAAATTGCATCTAGCTATAATGCTGTTTCTTATATGCGAAAAAAACCCTAAATCCAAAACCATATTTTTATGTTACAAAACAGCTTGTGGAAATTATACTTACTATAGTACATTCATAGCACTTAAAGTCATGAACAATTCCAAACATGTAACACCAGTGCAAAGCAGTCTCCCAAGCAGTGGAAGATAGCTGCCAGGTGGAAAAGCTGGGGCTTGTTTACATGGCACAGCAGTGCATGCTACAGGGTGTGAATTCTAAAGCGCACCAACAGGCCCATGTTGGCATGCACTAATAGTTCCCTAGTGTGCATTAACATGTATTACAGTTCCCTGTTAATGTGCACCAGGGGACTTGTAGTTAGTGCACAACTCATGGGTGCGCGTTAGAATTCACACCCCTGTAGTATGCATTACCGTACCACGTAGAAAAACCCTTGATCATACTACAATGATTAAGTTTTTCTCAGAACACCAGGACAAGTGTGACAAAATCAACTGGGGAAATAGTAAATTGAGCACAGCTTTGCATGTTCAAATACCCAGTTTGTGTAACTGAGTGCTGTTGTGCCTGCACATTTTTTAACACCAGGCTATTATGGCCAGAGTTTTAGCACTTGACCCCATTTATGCAAGTGGAAAAGTAGGAAATGGAGAACAAAGCATTACAGTCAGAGCACTTGTAATTAGCCATTATTTAAACAGTGTGCCTTGATTATCCATTGTATTGACTACTGCAGCAGCAACCTTCTGATCTGCGGCCTACACCTCACATCTCTCGTCCCTTCAATCTAATGGAAGCTTCCTCTTACCTCTCTGAGCACCTCATCTTCCTCCTGAAATCCTTTCACTGTTTTCTTTTGAACACCCAGTTCAAATGTCTCATTTTCGTTTCAGGGCTCTACACAACTGTACCCCTATTTAGATCTCTGCTCCCATTTTCTCCTATACTCTCTGTCTCCTCTCTTCAGGCAGGTATACACCTACAACGCTGCAGCAACGCTACTTATGCCAACAGGAGAGCTTCTCCCATCAGAGTAGGTACTCCACCTCCTTGAGAGGCCGTAGCTGTGTTGATAGGAGAAGCCCTCTGGACATAGCACTGTCTAGACCAAGGGTTAGTTTGTGTAACTAGGTTGCTCAGGGATGTGGATTTTTCCATACCCTTGAGCAACGTAGTTATACCAACATAAATTCCTAGTACACGAAGCCTCCACCTTGGGATCTCTAACTCTTGGCTTCTCCCTTATGAATGCATCCCTCTAAGTCTGACACAGCCTCCCAATGCTTATGCTCAGCATCCTTCATTTGTGCCTTCACATTCTTCTTCCAACTTTGATCACCTCTCTATTTCTACATGCCCAGTTCATTGTGAATTATCACTTATCCAAATTATATTGACTCTTATATGGATCCAGTTTAGACTATTTATGTTTAAATGTTATGTTTTAAAACTTTATACTCCAGTATTTTTTAAAGTTATAAAATGTAACCCATAAAGATTGCTTCAATACCGGCAAATTACTATTTTTGATGGAAATGCTCATCTTGTTTTAATTTTATATTTGTATTCATTTACATAACTCAGTCCTGACATGCCCTCTGCTGGTCGTAGACAGAAGACAACCAATTAAATAAAAGTTTATGTCTGGTCATGTGGATATGCTTGTATGAGCTATAAAATCCAGCATGTTTTTTACAGTTCAGTGCCCACAAATTTATTCAAGGCCATTAAAATTGTATCTGTGTCCAATACAGAAGAGTTTAAAAGTGGAAGATGTAACTGGCACTAGTTAGATCTGTAAAGGAGCTGCTTTAAAACAACAAATGGTCTTGTGTATCCATTATAACTGTGATCAGATACTAATTTTTAACTGACATCACCCCCTTTCACTCTCTTTCACTGTCTTTTATAGATAGACAGAGAGAGAGAGAGAGAGAGAGAGAGAGAGAGAGAGAGAGAGATGTTATTTAGGCTAGTGATTTAGGAAGGAAAAAGTGACAAACCCCACTGAATTATTTTTTTAAATCATGGAGTGTGGGGGAGGAAAGAGTGGAAGCCACATAAAGTTCTCAAAGCTGCAAACCAAGGCAAAAGTGCCTTGAAATATATGACACAACACATCTTGTGGCAAATGCACAATGCATGTTAGAGCCAAGCAGTAGCTAGTAGAGAGAGTAAGGAATGTCTTCTCCCACCCCCTCTCACAGACCAGTTAAGTCTGCTTAGAATAATCATCTCAGATAAAAGATGGCTGCAAAGGTTGGCCCTAAATCCAGACCTGGATTCAAAATTCTCCTGTTTGCCGTGTTCCAAACTAGTGATTTGCTGCCACATAAAGCAGAATAACTATATTGACATGTACTGCTCTTTTATAGGGATATATCTGTAGTAAATTGATTGGGCCAGAACCTCAGCTGTGCTGGAGAGCAATGTCTGGGGTGTGCATGCGAAGGTTGTTTCTAGAAGGGTAAGGATGGCTCTTTTTCTCTTCCCACTTCCTCATTAATGTCCCTTATTCTCCACAAAAACACTTCTTTGATGTCAGATTCCCAGCTTTTTTTGACAAGCTGTGTCTATATTTGTGTGCATGTGCCAACTGTTGTCCACAGCGCCACCCTTTATTTTGGGCATCAGCTGTCACTGGGTTGGGGTGAAGAACTAGGAGTTCTCATTCAGACATGTACTTGACAGAAATCTGGTATTCAAATTGTGACATGGTAGGATTGTATCATAGCACAACAAGATGTAACTCAGCACAGTGAGTAACTAATACTAGCCCGGGATGCGAGAGGGCATGTGAAAGTGCATGGTGGCTGTGAGCATGATATGAGTATACTGTGTATGTAGGCTGGTGGATCCTCTCTAATCTACTGACATGACTCGCAACCCATGGAACAACAGCCTCGCAGCAGGTCAGAAGAGCAGCTTCCATGAGGACACAGAGAGTAAGCAGCAGAGCTGCTGCTCCCCTCTGTGCATGACACTCTGCCATTTTTACCCACATGGAATCCTTTTCTTAAGCACAACTGGAGGAGAGCACTAGGGACTGTGTTATTTTAAACTTCCCCAAAAGATCCTTCAGTATTCCTTAAGGAAAGTGCCCTACCAACACCTGAGATCAAGGTTACTTGAATAACGTCATCAGAAATCCAACAGCATGAATCTGCTGATTTGGATTACTTGTGGTTAGAAGATACTTTAATTATCCTTTAAATGACTGTTGAACTAGATGTCTCCTAAAACGTATTACCCTTCAAGCTGATTTCAGATCTATATCTGAATGAAATGAAAGCAGACAAAATGCAGTCTCACTCTACGTGCATCAAGCTTGAATTTTGATAGCCAGTGCTACTTTTCAAACAAGTTAAATGGATATTGGTTATATACTGAGAAATTGTTTAAAGCATTAAAAGCTAGAAATTAACTTAATTGTCCAGAAGATGTCACTGTTGCAGAGAGAAACAGGGCTTCAGGTGTATTTATCTGTCAGTACAAGTAAAATATAAATTGTAGTCTGGACATTTCAGCGGTTTGGTCTATGCATAGACCAACTATAGAATTATGTCCATCATATTTTTAATCTTAGCTAAAGGTGACTTATCACTTCTTTGAAGTGACAGTGCAGGCTTGCTAGTGCCACAAGTTTTAATTTCCTACCAACATTAGGAGTTTATATCATAATACCTTCAAGAGCCAGATCCACAAAGAGGACTTGGCTTTGGTATTGCAATACCTACTTTTTAGGCACTCTGCTACCTAGTCAAATCCATAGCCCTGAGTTAGGAGCCCTGGCTCCCTTTACAAGGCATGGGAAGAGTTAGGCGTCTAAGAATGAGATTCACAAAAGCCAGCAAGATGACTGTGGAGCTGTATAAGCTACCCAGTAGGAAATGCCAAGGACAGGGGCGGGCTTTAGGCCCTGGTCCTCAAAGGGAGTTTGGGCTTGTCTACTCTGCGAGTCCCTGTGTGGGAAGCCAGGATGTGAATCTGGAGCATACCAGTTTGCAGCGCAGTAAGTCACCACATAGACATTTATTACTAGCTAACGTAATCAAATGTAGCAAAGCTTTCAATATTGGACAGCGCCATCAATATATTCACTGTTATTTTAGCGAAATGGACTTCAGTGTTCATGTTGAAAAAGCCTTTGACACAAAAAAGCCCCCCAAAACCCCCTCATTTCTTCTCTCAACTTTTTAGGACTTTCAGGGGTCATTTCCTGTCCAACCCAAACCATTATCATTAGACCTAGTCTTCAGGTTAGATGTTGACATAGAAGACATTATAATCCAGACACTCTCTTGGACAGACCATCACCTCCTCCGGGTAGTGATCAGAACTCTCACCTCTTCCAGGTAATATGAGGAAGGATATAGGGCAGCGGTAGGCAACCTATGGCATGTGTGCCAAAGGCAGCACACGAGCTGATTTTCAGTGGCACTCATACTCCCCAGGTCCTTGCCACCGGTCCGGGGGTCTCTGCATTTTAATTTAATTTTAAATGAAGCTTCTTAAACATTTTAAAAACCTTATTTATTTTACATACAACAATAGTTTAGTTATATATTATAGACTTAGAGAAAGAGACCTTCTAAAAATGTTAAAATGTATTACTGGCACACAAAACCTTAAATCAGAGTGAATAAATGAAGACTCGTCACACCACTTCTGAAAGGTTGCTGACCCCTGATATAGGGTGATGGTTCAGGCTGAGAGGCTCACGGAGCCTACAAAATTCCAGAACATGCTCCAGAACAATAATAGCCTACGCAAGGAATGAGGAGTGGTGGGTTTGCCTAGTCCATAGCATCACTCTCTAATCATGAATATTAACACAATGGTCCCTGTAATGGAGTTCTGCTCACCTCACATGAGCGCCCCCTGGCTGCTTGTGTATGTGTGCCTGCACTCTTTTCAGCTTGCGCTGCTTGCAGTGCCTGCTGTTGGTTGTTCTGGTCTTCTCCGGCGGGTATTCTGTGACTCGGCCCTCCAGCCAAGTCATACACAATCTGTGGGTGTACAAACAAACAGGGCCTTTCACAGTGCCCTCAACAATGTCCTTTGTCTGCAGCCATGTCCCTGGGCTCAGTCCTCAATTAGTCAGTCCTCAATTAATCCAATAGGGCAAGGGTTCCCAAACTTCAACAAGGTTCAACAAGGACAAGTGCAGAGTGCTGCACATGGGATGGAAGAATCCCATGCACTGCTACAGACTAGGGACTGAATGGTTAGGCAGTAGAAAAGGACCTAGGGGTTACAGTGGACAAGAAGCTGGATATGAGTCAAGAGTGTGCCCTTGTTGCCAAGAAGGCTAACAACATTTTGGGCTGTATAAGTAGGGGCATTGCTAGCAGATTGAGGGACATGATCATTCCCCTCTATTCAACATTGGTGAGGCCTCATCTGGAATACTGTGTCCAGTTTTGGGCCCCACACTACAAGAAGGATGTGGAAAAATTGGAAAGAGTCCAGAGGAGGGCAACAAAAATTATTAGGGGTCTGGAGCACATGATTTATGAGGAGAGGCTGAGGGAACTGGGATTGTTTAGTCTGCAGAAGAGAAGCATGAGAGGGGATTTGATAGCTGCTTTCAGCTACCTGAAAGGGGGTTCCAAAGAAGATGGATCTAGACTGTTCTCAGTGATACCTGATGACAGAACAAGGAGTAAGGTCTCAAGTTGCAGTGGGGGAGGTTTAGGTTGGATATTAGGAAAAACTTTTTCACTAGGAGGGTGGTGATGCACTGGAATGGGTTACCTAGGGAGCTGGTGGAATCACCTTCCTCAGAGGTTTTTAAGGTCAGGCTTGACAAAGCCCTGGCTGGATGATTTTAGTTGGGGATTGGTCCTGCTTTGAGCAGGGGGTTGGATTAGATGACCTCCTGAGGCCCCTTCCAACCCTCATATTCTATGATTCTATGAAACTTGGTTCGTGGCTTGTTCAGGGTAAGCCCCTGGCGGGCCGCGAGACGCTATGTTTACCTGAGCATCTGCAGGTACGGCCGCTTGCAGCTCCCAGTGGCCGCGGTTCACCATTCCCTGTGAATGGGAGCTGCGGGAAGTGGTGGCCCAGCCCGCACCGCTTCCCACAGCTCCCATTGGCCGGGACCTCTCCAACCCATAGTTGGCTGTGTGAGTACAAGTGGCTCTTGAGCAACCCTGAAAATGATGTTATATGTGCTTATTTCCAAGGCCATATCTACAAACCAGCCATTTTGAACATGCCTGCCTTTAGCATGCACATACTCTATATGCCTCCCCTTCCATAAACCCTATAAGCAGTTATCTGTGGATGCATGCTGGAATAAGTTCTCCTCTGGACACATGAACATGCTTTATTGAAAATTTAGCCCAGGCTATGTTAAAGATAGCACATTCAGTATCTAGTGATTGTCAGTACAAGGAAAGAATGTTCATGTCAAATCACTGAACTAGGGTTTTTGGCAGCACACAATCCCAATAAGCGTCAATGTATCTAAAAACTTTTGATTCTGTTGCACTTTAGGCAACATGAGGTTGCTAAAGAAGGCTCTACATGTGTATTACACAGAGTCAGACACTAGACTTTTTCCCATTTGTTATCAAAATGCTGGCCTGCTGCCCATAATAAAGAATTCAGATTTATTGAACCAAGTAATGATGAGTTGTCCTTCTAGGAGATGGTATAACATTGATTAGAGGGCTGTAAAAAGATTGCCATTGACCATAGTTCCTCACGATGTGGCTGTTTTGGCAATTGAGCAAAAACAACATTGTCTGCTTGTCATTGATCAAATTACTTCCCCATAATCTTATCCAATGCAATCAGTATTTGGCAAAAGCATCCTTGTGCTGTTGCTTTGTACTTCCTCAATGTATTAATCAAAATCTGAGCTCCTTTCTAGTATATGTGAGTAAGCAAAGCCTCCTTGAGAAACTCTGCAAGGAAAATGGGGTAATTTTATGTTAAAGATTCGGACCTGCTCATCTACCTCAAGCCTCTGCAAATATGAGGATTGAATTGATGTTCATGTTGTGCAAGTGAGAATCCTTCACAAGCAGAACCTTAACTTTTCCTCCCCTAGAAGCCATCCAATGGGTTTTCCTATGGGAAGAGGAAATCTGGCCCCTCTTGTATTTACAGTCGATGCACTTAAATAGTTTATTCTGGTTTTAGAGGTTTCAGAGCTATTCCCTGTTCTTAGTGGGGAACACGGTTTTAAATGAAACATACATTTCAAGTGCACTGACAGTTTATCCATTTAAATAATATATATGTAATTAGTCTTGGAAGGGTTAGATTTTTATCAATAAATGTTGGTAATCATTAATTTCACTGTACACACACACAAACTGACAAAAATATTTCCCTCAATAATAATCAAAATTAATAGATAGACAAAGTAAGAAAAATTCCTCTTGAGAACTTATTAGAGTTTGATTTAAGGATATTTACTTTGTATATTTTGACATGTGATGCTGACAATTTGTGTTTTAATGGTTATAAATCTTTAACTGTTTGAATCTCAGCATCTACTGTTGTTAAATAATTACTGTCTGAACCCTGTATTGTCTGATCCCTTCCCCTAATTTTGTGCTACCGTGAAAATTTAAATGAATAAAAATGCTTAAAAATAAACATTAATGTTATCTGCTGCAATTATAAAAAATAAAAATTGAATTCTGCTGAGCATATTATATATATTCCTCTTCATCTGACATTTATCCATGATTTGTGAACCCCACATCATTTCTTCTATAAAGAATATTTACAATGTGGATATTTTCTCAGGGAAACCCTAATTAAATAGATCAAACACTCAAAGAAAAAATATTTGAGTTAAAATTTCCTTTAGTGAATTACAGTGGCCACCATTAATATCTTTTCAGTTGTGTGATGTATCTAAATATTGTTACCTAGAATTCTCTACGTATTTCCTAAGTATTGGGGAAATTAGCTAATATTCCAAATACTATTGTAATTTTGTCTACTGCAACAGCACAGTTGATATATGTTAAAGGTGAGCACTATGAAGCAGATATACACCACTGACAGGGTAATCTAGTCTAGCTGAGGTGGAGATGCTTGTTTTCAAAATTTTTCATAAATGTTTTAGAAATAACTGTTATTTGCGTGTACAAAATTGCCTACTCTTCTACAAGTTTTGATACAGATCTTTAAAAAGATAGACGTTATCAAATCCAACAAGTTAAGTAATAATATCAATGTCTTATTAAGCTACAATATGTCATTGTGGAGATGAATTCCCCCTGACCAGATGTACTCTGGGTGGCTGCTAAGCCTCTCTATGATTCTGAACAGTAAAACTCAGCTCCTCAAATCTTCTTTGTATGCTTTACATTGTCCTCAGGATTAAACCGTTGAGCCTGATCCCTAGCTAGCTTAAATCGGCACTGTGACAGATATGACAGTTTCCTGCAATATCCTTGAAAAATCTTGAATTAAGTTTAAGTAGCTTTACAATCCATTGTATTTAAAATGCCAAGTGTATGTGTTATTGTGGAATTGTATGTAACTTCTTTAGAGGGAAAATGTAACCAGTGTAAATTTTTTTAAGTGTTATAAACTTCAAAGGTCTATTTGAAACAATATGCCAGACAAGAATGAACTTTTGGAACAAACAAAACTAAGTGGGTTTCCCAGGAAATCTCTCGGGGGAGGCGAATGCAAATGTATCACCTCCAGTTATGCAAAAACTCAGCCTTTTGAAGCTATGTCTTGAGTAGGGGACCACTGTCTGCTGATTATCTGTTCCCAGAGTCTGAGGATCAAAGGCCCAAGCTGCATAAAGAAGAGACTGACTGTTTCATTGTTCTTGTGCTGAGCTTAGGTTCTAATGAACTTGTAACCACAGAGAAAGCCCCTTTATGGAGGTTAAAGGACTGATCACTTATCAGAACCCTTTTTGGAGTGTGGGATGATCACTGGTAAGCTTATTAGCATGCATGTAGGTTCTTTCATTGTTTTAATATGTTTTCTTTGTAATGCTTTCACTTTAAGAATAAATGTGCTTGCTTAGAAAAGTGCTAGGTGATGACTTACAACTGTAGGCAATTACACTGTTTATAGCCCCTGAAGAGAAAGCAAAACACAGACACTTGCCTGTTTAGGCTATGTGGATGCTGGGAATAATACTTTTTAGGCAGGGAACTCTGCAGCCTGGAAAAACCTTGGTCAGGAGGGAGATGCATGTGGGCCTCTGCCCAAGAGAGGTGACTGCTGAGGAGCCAGGAGCCTACAGTGGTTGCCCTTGCTGGACCACGGAAGGTGAATGCAAGTGCATTTGCACAGGTGAACTGTGATAAGCATAGCTCAATTGAAGTCAATGGAGGCATTCTAATTTACACTAGAAGATGATCTGCCCCTTAATTCTTTGTGCCTGAGTTTACCAATTTGTAATACGGGAAAAACCATACTTACCTTCATCCTCAGTGTATTGTGAGATTTAATTAATTATTGTTAACAAACTCCTTTCAGATCCCCGAATGAAGGATGCTACAGAAATGCAAAATAAGTTTCATTATTTATTGCATAATTATAAATGTGAAAATTCTTAAGGTCGTTCTTTGAAATGATGTTCTTAAAGAAATGGATGTTACTCCAGCACTGAAACTGCTCATCGTCTATAAAATTCCTTTCTGAAGTTTGGCAAGTTTTCAGCTGACACAGCTGTACTTCATAAACAAAATGCCCTGTTCCATTAAAGCGCCAGCTTCCAAGTCTTAGGCCCACCTCTGTGCTTAGTAAAGTGTAATGTTGAGGGATTATTTGTTTCAGTATGTTCTCTCACTCGCATTCTTAGCTCCCTTAAATCTACTGACAATATATCTGTCTTTTTTAAAAAAAAAGTTTCCCTGCAGTTTAATTTCTTTTCAGTTCCACTTCTTGCTCTTATTTTGCTATGTCATCTACTTGGTTTTACTTCTGCTTTAATCAAGACACAGCCTCCTAAATTAGGACTGTCCTTATTAAAAAAAAGTGAAACTACAATAATTGCATATTTCAAGGGGGAAATTATCTCTAATAATCCAAGGAAGCTGTCTTTCAATAGCAGTTTGATTTAACAAAAGTTTGATGCATGATCATAATACTGTGAACCTTATTAGATAGGCTATATTGAGCTCTCATTAGATTTATATAATGAGAACAAAAAGACAATCCATATTTCCTTTATTTTTTAATTTATTGAGAATTCATTAATCTTGATTTTAGAAAATTACAGGATGCATTCTCAAAAATTTCCACCTCTCCCGAGGTTGGGAGGATTATTTTATCTAGTGATTTTAGAATATAAGAACATAAGAATGGCCGTACTGGGTCAGACCAAAGGTCCATCTAGCCCAGTATCCTGTCTACTGACAGTGGCCAATGCCAGGTGCCCCAGAGGGAGTGAACCTAACAGGTTATGATCAAGTGATCTCTATCCTGCCCTCCATCTCCATCCTCTGACAAACAGAGGCTAGGGATGCCATTCCTTACCTATCCTGGCTAATAGCCATTAATGGACTTAATCTCCATGAATTTATCCAGTTCTCTTTTAAACCCTGTTATAGTACTAGCCTTCACAACCTCCTCAGGCAAGGAGTTCCACAAGTTGACTGTGCACTGTGTGAAGAAGAACTTCCTTTTATTTGTTTTATACCTGCTTCCCATTAATTTCATTTGGTGGTCCCTAGTTCTTATATTATGGAAACAAGTAAACTTTTCCTTATTTACTTTCTCCACATCACTCATGATTTTATATACCTCTATCATATCCCCCCTTAGTCTCCTCTTTTCCAAGCTGAAAAGTCCTAGCCTCTTTAATCTCTCCTCAAATGGGACCTGTTCCAAACCCCTAATCATTTTAGTTGCCCTTCTCTGACCCTTTTCTAATGCCAGTATGTCATTTTTGAGATGAGGAGACCACAACTGTACGCAGTATTCAAGAGGTGGGCGTACCATGGATTTATATAAGGGCAATAATATATTCTCCATCTTATTCTCTATCCCCTTTTTAATGATTCCTAACATCCTGTTTGCTCTTTTGATCACCGCTGCACACTGTGTGGATGTCTTCAGAGAACTATCCACGATGACGCCAAGATCTTTTTCCTGATTAGTTGTAGCTAAATTAGCCCCCATCATATAGTATGTATAGTTGGGGTTATTTTTTCCAATGTGCATTACTTTACATTTATCCACATTAAATTTCATTTGCCATTTTGTTGCCAAATCACTTAATTTTGTGAGATCTTTTTGAAGTTCTTCACAGTCTGCTTTGGTCTTAACTATCTTGAGCAGTTTAGTATCATCTGCAAACTTTGCCACCTCACTTTTTACCCCTTACTCCAGATCATTTATGAATAAATTGAATAGGATTGGTCCTAGGACTGACCCTTGGGGAACACCACTAGTTACGCTTCTCCATTCTGAGAATTTACCATTTATTCCTACCCTTTGTTCCCTGTCTTTTAACCAGTTCTCTGGAAATCTAAGTATACTATGTCCACTAATAGATTAGTAAGACATGATTTCCCTTTACAGAAACCCTGTTGACTTTTGCCCAACAATTTATGTTCTTCTATGTGTCTAACAATTTTATTCTTTACTATTGTTTCAACTAATTCGCCTGGTACTGATGTTAGACTTAGTGATCTGTAATTGCTGGAATCACCTCTAGAGCCCTTTTTAAATATTGGCGTTACATTAGCTATCTTCCAGTCATTGGGTACAGAAGCCGATTTAAAGGACAGGTTACAAACCATAGTTAATAGTTCTGCAACTTCACATTTGAGTTCTTTCAGAACTCTTGGGTGAATGCCATCTGGTCCCGGTGACTTGTTACTGTTAAGTTTATCAATTAATTCCAAAACCTCCTCTTGTGACACCTCAATCTGTGACAATTCCTCAGATTTGTCACCTACAAAAGCCGGCTCAGGTTTGGGAATCTCCCTAACATCCTCAGCTGTGAAGACTGAAGCAAAGAATTCATTTAGTTTCTCCGCAATGACTTTATCATCTTTAAGTGCTCCTTTTGTATCTTGATCATCCAGGGGCCCCACTGGTTGTTTAGCAGGCTTCCTGCTTCTGATGTACTTAAAAAACATTTTGTTATTACCTTTTGAGTTTTTGGCTAGCCGTTCTTCAAACTCCTCTTTGGCTTTTCTTATTACATTTTTACACTTAATTTGGCAGTGTTTATGCTCCTTTCTATTTACCTCACTAGGATTTGACTTCCACTGTTTAAAAGATGCCTTTTTATCTCTCACTGCTTGTTTTTCATGGTTGTTAAGCCATGGTGGCTCTTTTTTAGTTCTTTTACTGTGTTTTTTAATTTGGGGTATGCATTTAAGTTTGGCCTCTATTATGGTGTCTTTGAAAAGCAACCATGCAGCTTGCAGGGATTTCACTCTAGTCACTGTAACTTTTAATTTTAATAACTAACCCCCTCATTTTTGCATAGTTCCCCGTTTTGAAATTAAGTGCCACAGTGTTGGGCTGTTGAGGTGTTCTTCCCACCACAGGAATGTTAAAAGTTATTATATTATGGTCACTATTTCCAAGCGGTCCTGTTATAGTTACCTCTTGGACCAACTCCTGCGCTCCACTCAGGACTAAATCGAGAGTTCCTCTCCCCTTGTGGGTTCCTGTACCAGCGGCTCCAAGAAGCAGTCATTTAAAGTATCGAGAAATTTTGTCTCTGCATTTCGTCCTGAGGTGACATGTTCCCAGTCAATATGGGGATAACTGAAATCCCCTACTATTATTGAATTCTTAATTTTGATAGCCTCTCTAATTTCCCTTAGCATTTCATCATCACTATCACTGTCCTGGTCAGGTGGTCAATAATAGATCCCTACTGTTATATTCTTATTAGAGCATGAAATTACTATTCATAAAGATTCTATGGAACATGTGGATTCACTTAAGATTTTTACTTCATTTGATTCTACATTTTCTTTCACATATAGTGCCACTCCGCATGACCTGTTCTGTCCTTCCGATATATTTTGTACCCCGGAATGATTGTGTCCCATTGATTGTCCTCATTCCACCAGGTTTCTGTGATGCCTATTATATCAATATCCTCCTTTAACACGAGGCACTCTAGTTCACCCATCTTATTATTTAGACTTCTAGCATTTGTGTACAAGCATTTTAAAAACTTGTCACTGTTTATTTGTCTGCCCTTTTCTGATGTGTCAGATTCTTTTTTATGTGAATGTTTCTCGTCTGATCTGGCCCCTACATTATCCTCTTCCATCCTCTCCTCCTGACTAAAACCTAGAGAATCTCTATCAATAGACTCTCCTCTAAGAGAAGTCTCTGTCCGATCACGTGCTCCTCTGCAGCAATCGGCTTTCTCTCATCTCTTAGCTTAAAAACTGCTCTGCAACCTTTTTAAGTGCCAGCAGTCTGATTCCACTTTGGTTTAGGTGGAGCCCATCTCTCCTGTATAGGCTCCCCCATCCCAAAAGTTTCCCCAGTTCCTAATGAATCTAAGCGCCTCCTCTCTACACCATCGTCTCATCCACGCATTGAGACTCTGAAACTCTGCCTGCCTACCTGGCCCTGTGCATGGAACTGGAAGCATTTCTGAGAATGTCACCATAGGGGTCCTGGATTTCAGTCTCTTCCCTAGCAGCCTAAATTTGGCATCCAGGACACCTCTCCTACCCTTCCCCATGTCATTGGTACCTACATGTATCACGACCACCGGCTCCTCCCCAGCACTACACATAAGTCTATCTCGAGAGATCTGCAACCTTTGCACCAGGCAGGCAAGTCACCATATGGTTCTCCCAGTCATCACAAACCCAGCTATTTATGTTTCTAATGATTGAATCTCCCATTACTAACACCTACCTGCCTTTTCCTAGTGGTTTGAGCATTGGCCTGCTAAACCCAGGGTTATGAGTTCAATCCTTGAGGGGGGCATTTAGGGAACTGGGGTAAAAATCTGTCTGGGGATTGGTCCTGCTCTGAGCAGGGGGTTGGACTAGATGACCTACTGAGGTCCCTTCCAACCCTGATATTCTATGTTTCTACACCATTGCTTCCCTGCAGAATAAGCATCTTCCAGAAATTCATCCTAATTTGTCTCTGAGAGAGACATTTTGCCAAAACTATGTTTTGATTTTAAGTACATTAGGGCTGGGAAGCCCCAGCATGCATTTCAAAGCAATTCAAATCTGAAATTTCACATACCTCTTGATCACCCTGATTTCCTTCCAAAAATTGATGAAATTCTTGACATTAATGATTCTAGTAGTTAAGGCTCCAATATATTGTAAAAATGTGGCAATTTTCTACTACTCTTCTCCTTGAGGAACACCATTGATTTGCCATGCTGATTGAAGGAGTGCTGCATGGAACTTGCTTATGTATTGTGAATTTTCAGCACCACCTCTGCCTGCAGTAAATGGGACAGTGCTATCACTTCTTGGATTTAGAAATATTCTCTATACTGCAGCCAATATGCACAAAGTCTCATTTCTAACACTCCTGCTCTTCAACTGGCAAAAATTGCAATCAAAATGGAGACCAAAAGAAGGATATTGCTGTTGCCATCTTTTTTTTTTCTTGATATTCTTGACATGTGTAGTATTTATTAAAGTAAAGTGCAGGTCTCTAAGCTGAAATATTAGGGGAAATCAATCCAAGCATTTTAATTAAAGAAATACCACCCAAGGCTTGTGCTGTCATGCCATTTTTGTTTTTACAATATGCATATAGCATTCCTCTGCTTTCATTGCAACTCAAAAAGTGAAAGATATCAGTTCTTTCTCTTTCCCGGGGAAATTTATAAAGACTGCCCATATAATAAATAATCTGCCACTACTGTCTCTACATCTTGGTTACTCATCATGCCAGAAAGTGTGGCATGATTAACTCAGTGGTTATGTAACTCATAAAAGGTTGGTTTTGAATTTTCTCACAGACATGATTATTGGCTGGAGGATTATTGTTATAATTCCTGAAATAACTTTGTTTGTTGAAAAGTCTGTAACAAGTTTCTTTTCCTCTTTAGAGCAGATTCAAGCCTATTTGTAACATTAAGCATCCATTCTTCAAATCTGATGTTGCTATTGTGAACTCACATTTTTATTGAAGTTGAAATAATGATCTCATGCATCACACTTCTGCACTGGAATCATGAATTTTAAATAGTAACTTTGCTACAAAAGACTGTAGTATTGCTGTCTGTTGCTGAATCAGTGGCAGACCTTTTTCTATGGCTACATTCCTTCCATTGAAGTAACAAAACAACTGACAGGTCTGTCTTGTCTCCAGTCTCTTTGGAAGGCTATAGTAAGACCCAGGCTACCGTTGTTAGCCTTTTGATCTGCTATTATCAGTTGTCAGTGAGTGAGGGATTTGGGGAGATTCTCTGTTGTAGTCAACATGAACATGGACTTATCTCCTGAAGTCCTGTTCTTCTGAAAGAAAGGGCAATTATTTTCAGCTTTCACATGTAGTACTTTCATAGCTAGATGTACAGGGCACTAAAAATATTATTATTACTGAAGTAGCTTTCATGTATGGAAGTTCTGGACAAGTTTGTTTATTTTTTAGATCAGCTTCCACTCCATTATCAGTAATGACAATGTGTTCCTCATAGCTAATTTTTGTGTGTGAAATAGGCTCTTTATTTCACCATGAAAAAAAGTTACGTACCACGCTATTTTATCTACTGGAACCTCTCCTCGGTTTTCAATAGCAAATTTACTAGGAAAGACTGTGACATTACTCTTTGTTATTGCAGCAGAAGCAGCCCTTCAACCGTGGGCACATGCATTCCAGTATGAAATCAATATAATAAATGGAGATAGACCTATCTCATAGAACTGGAAGGGACCTTGAAAGGTCATTGAGCCCAGCTACCTGCCTTCACTAGCAGGACCAAGTACTGATTTTGCCCAAGATCCCAAAGTGGCCCCCTTAAGGATTGAGCTCATAACCCTGTGTTTAGCAGACCAATGCTCAAACCACTGAGCTATCCCTCCCCGCAATGAATATACATTTCATTGTTTTCTGCCCAGCCTCTAATCAGGGCCGGCTCCAGCATTTCTGCCGCCCCAAGCAAAAAAAAAAAAAAAACCCCGCGATTGGCGGCGGCAGTTCAGCGGCAGGTCCTTCGCTCCTAGCGGGAGTGAGGGACCTGCCGCCCCCGAATTGCTGCAGGTGCTGCCCCTCTCCCTTGGCCGCCCCAAGCATCTGCTTGTTAAGCTGGTGCCTGGAGCCAGCCCTGCCTCTAATGCAAGGCCTGGAGAGTCACAGGCTGATGATGTCTGTTCTTTGAATCTGCATCTTATACCATGTGTTGTATGATTTGTTCTGATGCACACTCTTTTTTCTCTGTCTTCTTCTTACTCTGGAAGACTCTTTCTTGTTTGTCTTTTGAAGTTGAATTATCTGTAGATTTGTAGATGTTCTCTGACACAGAGTCAACGGGTGCTTGTTCTCATTTCTGCAAGTCCTACTTCTCTTTAGAGACATTTATATTGTCAAAACTTTTCTTGGTATATGTAATCACTTTATTTTAAAGTTGGTTTATGACTCTACCTGAACTATATCTTTAGGAATCTGCTCTTCATAATGTTTGTGTTGTTCTCTGATCATACTGCTGAAAGTTGAATCAAGTTGTTGGTTATTAGTGTAAATTGTACAGAATGTGTATGAATTTCAGACATATTCTCATTTCCATTGTATTACTATTACTCTTGTAGTTTCTTTCTGTGGAGGTACTCCTGAAGTTATTTTTTGTACTAGAGGGTGTATGCTGGCTTAATGCCATCAGGGTATTCCCCTATAGATGCTGCTTCTTTAGGGATGCAGTGTCCTTGTGTCTTTTTGTTGAAACTTCACATTTTCAGGAAGTTGATATTTTCTAGCTCAACTATTGCAGCTCCTTTTGTTTGTGTTGTTTAATTTCTCACGGGTTGTTCTTGGCAGTGCTGTCACCATGTTGATTACTTTTTTCGTTCTCTGTGTACCCCTATTGTTTACTGTATCACTGTACCACAGTGAAACTTCTGCCTTCCTGGTTGCTCTGGAGATGCTTTCTCATTCACTGCAGTTCCAGCTATACGGCTGCATGGTACTTCTTGATTTCCTCTTGCTGGCATTCTTGTTTTGCTGCTTTTTTGGCCAGGTCTACACTACGAGTTTATCTCGAATTTAGCAGTGTTAAACCGAACTAACCCTGCACCCGTCCACACAACGAAGCCCTTTATTTTGATATAAAGGGCTCTTAATATCAATATCTGTACTCCTCCCCGACGAGGCGAGTAGCGCTGAAATCGGTATTGCCATTTCGAATAAGGGTTAGTGTGGTCGCAATTGGACGGTATTGGCCTCCGGGAGCTATCCCACAGTGCACCATTGTGACCGCTCTAGACAGCAATCTGAACTCGGAGGCACTGGCCAGGTAGACAGGAAAAGCCCTGCGAACTTTTGAATTTCATTTCCTGTTTGCCCAGTGTGGAGAGCACAGGTGACCATGCAGAGCTCATCAGCACAGGTAACCATGCAGTCCAAGAATTGAAAAAGAGCACCAGCATGGACCGTACGGGAGGTACTGGATCTGATCGCTATATGGGGAGAGGATTCCGCGCTAGCAGAACTACGTTCCAAAAGACGAAATGCCAAAACTTTTGAAAAAATCTCCAAGGGCATGATGGAGAGAGGCCACACTAGGGACTCACTACAGTGCCGCGTGAAAGTTAAGGAGCTCAGACAAGCCTATCAAAAAACAAAGGAGGCAAACGGTCGCTCTGGGTCAGAGCTGCAGACATGCTGCTTCTACGCTAAGCTACATGCAATTCTGGGGGGGCCACCACCACTACCCCACCTCTGACCGTGGATTCTGAGCAGGGGGTAATCTCAGCCATGCCTGAGGATTCTGCGGACAGGGAAGATGAGGAGAAGGAGGGTGACGACGAGCTTGCAGAGAGCACACAGCACTCCGTTCTCCCCAACAGCCAGGATCTTTTTCTCAGCCTGACTGAAGTATCCTCCCAACCCCCAGACAATGAGGCCATGGAAGGGACCTCCGGTGAGTGTACCTTTGTAAATATAAAACATGGTTTAAAAGCAAGAGTTTTTTAATGATTAATTTGCCCTGAGGACTTGGGATGCATTCGTGGCCAGTACAGCTACTGGAAAAGTCTGTTAACGTGTCTGGGGATGGAGTGGAAATCCTCCAGGGACATCTCCATGAAGCTCTCCTGGAGGTACTCCGAAAGCCTTTCCACAAGGTTTCTGGGCAGTGCAGCCTTATTCCGTCCTCCATGGTAGGACACTTGACCACGCCATGCTAGTAGCAAGTAATATGGTATCATTGCATGACAAAGCCTGGCAGCGTATGGTCCTGGTGTTTGCTGGCATTCAAGCAACATCTGTTCTTTATCTCGCTGTGTTATCCTCGGGAGAGTGATATCATTCATGGTAACTTGGTTGAAATACGGGAATTTAATTAAGGGGACATTCCTACTGGGCTGTTTGCGGGGACATTCCTAGTGGGCTGTTTGCCTGTGGCTGAAAAGACATCCTTCCCTGCAGTTAGCCAAGCGGGGGGAGGGGGGGAAGAGGCGGGAATCATTGGCGCTGAGCTTTTCGCGTTTGGCTAGCAGGGATCTTCCCTGATACCAACCATGCGGTGGGGGGGGGGGGGAGAGATAAAGCGATCATCCCAGAGAATTGGATGAGGGGGGTTAGTTTGGTTTCTGCTGCTGCATGTTAACAGGAAAACTGCAGCACTCAATGGGCTTTGCTTGGTATGTGGGAAAGGAGGGCGCTGCTTTAAGGCTGCAGAAGCCGAAAGACAATGGCTTACCATGGCCGCATGCAAGCCAAATTCTGTTGCCCGGACCTGCGTCTGTGATCTCTAACACCAAAGCTGCAGGCACTCAATATTAAGATGCAAAATGCGACCTTGTACTGAAATCACATGTGCTATGTAATGTGAATAGTGTTGTTCACCGTGCAAGAGTATAAGCATTGTTGTGTAAAATGTATCTTTTTAAATACTTCTCTCCCTTTTTTCCCTCTCTCCCTCCCACAGCTGCAAATTTTTCAAACCTCCCTCCTCCGTCCCGAAGGCTATCTCCGATAAGGTGGCGAAAAAAAAGGATGCGAGACGAAATGTTCTCTGAAATCATGGAATCCACCCCCAATGAAAGAGCTCATCTGAATGAGTGGAAGGACACGGTATCAAAGTACAGGAAAAATGCCAGTGAACGTGAAGCCATGAGGGACGCTTGAGATGAGAGATGACAGGCTGCAACGCTGGGGCTGCTGCGTGATCAAACAGACATGCTCTGGCGTGTGGTGGAGCTTCAGGAATGGCAGCAGGATCACAGAGTGCCGCTGCAGCCACTGTATAACCTCCCTCCCCCCTCACCATGTTCCATAGCCTCCTCGCCCAGACGTGTAAGAACGTGGGGGAGGCTCCGTGCACCCTCCCAGTCCACCCCAGTGGACAGCCCAAGCAAAAGGCTGTCATTACTTTGAACTTTTTTAGTGGCCTTTTCGTTCCCTCCGATCCTCCTCCCAAACCCCACCTGGGCTACCTTGTCAGTTCTCTCCCTATGTTTATAATCAATTAATAAAGAATACATGATTTTTAAATGATAATGACTTTATTTCCTTTGAAAGCAAGCTGTGATTGAAGGGGGGAGGGTGGTTTGCTTACAGGGAATGAGTCAATCAAAGGGGCGGGTTTTCAACAAACAGAACTTTCACACCATAGCCTGGCCAGTCATGAAACTGGTTTTCAAAGCTTCTCTGATGTGCAGCGCTTCCTGGTGTGCTCTTCTAATCGCCCTGGTGTCTGGCTGCGCGTAATCAGTGGCCAGGCGATTTGCCTCAGCCTCCCACCCCACCATAAAAGTCTCCCCCTTACTCTCACAGAGATTGTGGAGAACACAGCAAGCAGCAATAACAATGGGAATATTGGTTTGACTGAGGTTTGAGTGAGTCAGTAACATGCGCCAGTGACCCTTTAAATGTCTAAATGCACATTCTACCACCATTCTGCACTTGCTCAGCCTTTAGTTGAACAGCTCCTGACTGCCTGTGTCCAGGCTGCCTGCGTATGGCTTCATGAGCCATGGCATTAAGGGGTAGGCTGGGTCCCCAAGGATAACTATAGGCATTTCAACATCCCCAATGGTTATTTTCTGGTCTGGGAAGTAAATCCCTTGCTGCAGCCGTTTAAATAGATTAGTGTTCCTGAAGACGCAAGTGTCACGAACCCTTCCCGGGCATCCAACATTGATGTTGGTGAAACGTCCCTTGTGATCCACCAGTGCTTGCAGTACCTTTGAAAAGTACCCCTTGCGGTTTATGTACTGTCTTCCCTAGTGCTCCGGTGCCAATATAGGGATATGGGTTCCATCTATTGCCCCACCACAGTTAGGGAATCCCATTGCAGCAAAGCCATCCACTATGACCTGCACATTTCCCAAAGTCACTACCTTTGGTAGCAGCAGCTCAGTGATTGCTATGGCTACTTGCATCACAGCAGCCCCCACAGTAGATTTGCCCACTCCAAATTGATTCCCGACTGACCGGTAGCTGTCTGGCATTGCAAGCTTCCACAGGGCTATCGCCACTCGCTTCTCAACTGTGAGGGCTGCTCTCATCTTGGTATTCTGGCACTTCAGGGCAGGGGAAAGCAAGTCACAAAGTTCCATGAAAGTGCCCTTATGCATGCAAAAGTTTCGCAGCCACTGGGAATTGTCCCACACCTGCAACACTATGCGGTTCCACCAGTCTGTGCTTGTTTCCCGGGCCCAGAATCGGCATTCCATGGCTATAACCTGCCCCATTAACAGCATGATCTCCAAAGCTCCGGGGCCCGCGGTTTGATAGAATTCCATGTCCATGTCCTCATCACTCTCGTCGCCGCGCTGCCATAGCCTACTCCTCGTCGCCTGATTTTGCAGGTTCTGGTTCAGCATAAACTGCATGATAACATGCGAGGTGTTTACAATGTTCATGGCTGCTGTCTTGAGCTGAGCGGGCTCCATGCTTGCCGCGGTATGGCGTCTGCACTGTTCACCCAGGAAAAAGGCGCAAAAAGGTGGTTTGCCATTGCTTTCCCGGAGGGAGGGGGAGGATGTACCCAGAACCACCCATGACAATGTTCTTTGCCCCATCAGGCATTGGGATCTCAACCCAGAATTCTAATGGGCAGAGGAGACTGCGGGAACTATGGGATAGCTATGGGATAGCTACCCACAGCGCAACGCTCCGGAAATCGATGCTAGCCACGGTACATGGATGCACACCGCTGAATTAATGTGCTTAGTGTGGCCACATACACTCGACTTTATACAATCAGTTGCCAAAAATCGAATTCTGTAAATTTGGATTAATCCCGTAGTGTAGACATACCCTTTGTTGTCTCACTTCTCCCTCAGGGAGGGAATGCGGTGCTCCTTGGTCCCTCAACTTCTCTCCATTTGGGAGAAAGAAGTAAAGAATCCTTATTTCCTTCATAGTTCCACTGTTACAGGGAGGAGAGATTTGAGCCCCTTCCCTGCATCTCTACACTTCCTGCCTCACTCTCTGGAGCAGGGTAGTGAAGATTTTGTTCCCTCTCTGTCCAGCTTCAACCTGCACTGGCTAATTGCAAAGGTGTGATCATCCTCTCACACGTACTATAGCTGCTTTCTCACTCTGCTTCCTCTGGGAAAGAGTGACAATTCCCCCCAGGATCCTGTCAGCTCTCCTCCCGACTCCCTGAGGCAAGGCAGTGACAATCCCTCCTTTTGATTGGTCCCCCTCTCACCCTGTGGAGGAAGGGAGTTGTGTTTTCGCTGCCTCCCCTAGCTCTTTCCCGTCCTCCTCACCACTTCCTCACATTTTGGTGGTGAGCTGACTCCCACCACTCCCCCTATGCTGCTGGGGATGGTAGGTAACCTTACATCTTCCGGCTGCCCCAGGGCCCATACCCTCTGTCTGGAGGAAGAAAATAAAGATTCCCCCTGCTTCTCCTGGCCCTCTTTCTCATTTCAAAGGGAAAGGGTAGAGATCCTCTCCACAAACTCTTGCTCCCCACACAGTGGTTCCTCCCAGCTCCTCTCCCACTTCCCCACTGTGTGAGGGAAGAGCGTGATACTTTCTCACCCTGTAATGCTCCAAATTTACAGAGGAGGGGGTAAAGTTCTCCACAATGAACCACAGACAAATTCTGTCCCCCCCTCAACCCCTCTCCCCTGGTGGAGGGCAGTGAAGATCACTCATGTGGTCTAGCTGCCCCGTTCTGCCCATAAACATTGAGGAAGTGAATGACCTCCCTCCACACACACACACGATATTTCCAGATGACTCTTTCCCCTGTACTTATCTTCCCTCTTTCTAGCTTCCCTCCACACATCTTCCCACATTAGTGTTATGGAGTAAAGATCCCCAGAGTTAAGGAGTGAAGTTTCCCGCTCCTCTTCTTGGATCTAGTCCTCTCCACTGTGGTATGAGGAAGGATAGGATCTTAGTGGCACTTTCTCTGAAGAACCAGCAGCAAGTAAAGCACTGTGGGGGTAGGACTGTGTACAGTTGAACTGGGAATAGAGGGTTAATAGATTGTTAATGAGGATTGGGGAAAAGCAAATAAACTGACAATGTACCCTGTTTTTTACAAGGGAAATGATGTTTCCCCCTCTTTTCTGGAGCCAAGAACCTTGAGATATTAGATTTCCTGCTCCTCCTCTGCCTGTACTTCCATTGCCTGTCAGATTTTTTTCCCCTTTCTTTCTTTTCTTCAGTTCCTATTGGTTGTGAACTCTCATGTGTTGTTTGATTGACTGAATCCCTATCTCAAGCAGTGAATGAGCTGCTCCCTGTTTGAGGTAAGGACTCAGACATTTCTGACTTCTTGGAAGCGGGTGACAACTCCCTCATTGGGAAGAACATAAAAAAAGAAGTGAACTGCACAAAACGTAAACCTACCTTGTACAACACATCCTGAACCCCACCAGATAAGGGCACCGATTTCAATGGTCTTTATATAACCCTTCTACCTTCACAGTTTTCATCACTTTCCCTCCTCATTCCACCAGTCCTCAAATCACTGTTTAATCATCCTTCTTTATAACTCAGTCCCTTCATCCCCTTAAACATTTTTGCTCCTCTGCTCTGAATTCTCTCTAATTTAACAATATTCACCCAATATTGAGGTGCCCAGGCCTGTCTGCAATACTTGAGGGACAGTCTCACAGAGCATCCCTGGTTTGTGATGCTAAGTGCTCTAAAATCCCATTTGCTTCATAGGTCACAATATTGCATTGCAAACCCATATCCAATGGGTTTGCATTGCAAACCCAAATCCATATCTTCTCTTACCCCTAGGTCTCTTTCAGCATTTCTGCTATCCAGCTCTCTCCCTTCCGGGGACTATCTGTGTTTCAGGTTATTTTCCCCAGATGTATTACCTTGCATTTTTTTAAGGTCGAATCTCATTTTCTGCTCATATTTCCAACATCTCCTAGTCCTTTTGTATTACCTTTTCCTCCTCACCAGGGATCATACCTCCCACTTTCCTATCTTCTGTGAATTTAATTAACATGCTATTCACCTCAATTTGCCAGTCATTTATAAAGACATTACAAAAAAGCAGGCTTAAAACCAGTCCTGATGGCCCCACACTGGAATTTACCCCCAAGTCAGTACATTGCAATTTATCAGTGACCATTGTTTATGGTCCTTAGTTTTTATCAGTGCTCATGTTCAAGCCTATTTGAATTAATTTTTCCAAATAAGATTTGGCGAGACACTGAGAACTTAAATTAAAGAAATACTTTGAAGAAAAGTTTTACCATTATTCTCTTTACCTGTATATAGTTCACTTTCTAGCCATTCAAAAAAGACTTTTGAGGATGCAGTGTAAATGGTAAGTTTTGCCAAAACTGGATCAGCAGACCATTGGGTCCATGTAATCAAGTATCCTCCATCTGGCAGTGACCAGTATTTGATGTTTCAGAAGAAGATAATCCTTCCCCCATACTGCACCTTAAGAAATGTGCATTGCTGTACTGGATGAGAAAAAATCCTTCCTGATCACGGAAAGTGATCAGTTTATGCCCTGAGATTTAACTCATAGCCTTCCCACCTGCAAATGGAGTTAGTTCAGAAGGTTACCCTGTTGGTAGTTCCTATGGATATGTGAACACAGGTGAATTGGGACCACTATCTCTTTACCTACCAGTCAGTTTCTAGACATCCTCCAAAGGCACCAGGCAGGAACAAACACTAAAAACTTTTGGCTTTTTGTATATATCCCTACCAATGAATGAGACATTGAACATTTGGATGTAACGCAGACAGCAGCAACAGTCATGGACATTGGTGCTATCTCTGAACAGTATTATTGGAGACAGGCAACACTGGGAGCAGTCCACTGATTTGGCCTATATCTCCTATCCAACCCAAGCCTCCATACATTGACATTATTATATTTTGGAGGTAGTGCTGTGCTGAAATCCTTCCTGATATTTGTATGGGATGAGGTTGTAATATTCCCAAATTAGCCAATTGATGTTGGAATGCTCTGCTCTTCAGAGAACTCAGTCCCTGAGAACTAGGCAGCAAGGCTTGCAGCAAGGAGATAACAATGGCTGCTCTTCATTCACAGCCATCCAGCCTCCCCACCCACTCGATTAACTGCACAGAAAGGTAACTATGAGGCTTGATGGAAGCCATACACTGTGACTCATGCCATTCTTGGCAGTGTATTCATGGTATCTGAAAGGTAGCTGTGCTATTTAAAATATAAACAAATATTTCTGAGCATGAAAAGCCACTGGACCTCAAACCAGTGACGTGAATCCTAAATTATTCTCATTTTGACCCTAGGCCAGGACAATCTGCTGAAGTAACCAGCCTTTTTTTGGGAAAATATTGTGTTGGCTTCATGACACTGATATGTCTCTGGCTCCAACTCTTTAACAGGCGGCCCATTTTCTTTTTGTGTGTGTATGGTTATGCTGCATAAGAGAGCGAAAACACAGTACCAAGGCAAATACGTCTTAATATTTTGTAAATGGTTGCAGTATTCTGCACTCTTTAGAATTGTTTAGATTTGTTGACTCGGGGGTACGAAAATCATGTTTCATTCCTAATTACCCCAGTTCTTCACTAGTCTGTGACTCGGCCCAACATTTCTCCTTATATGTGTGTTTTTATTTCTTAGTTTGAGCTGACTTAGAGAACCTCCAGTCTGATTCTAATTAACACAACTCTATGCAATTGTTTTATGATGAAAACCAGTGCCTGATATTTGGAATCTGAATCCTGGTTTGATCAGCTAAGGATCTGAACACTAGAGTTGACACAGCCAGGAGTGGAATTTGATTGTAGGTGGGGAAAAGATATAGGGCATTTTGGACTTCACACCATACCACACGACACCGGGCTACAAGACATTTTGGGGAATAACCGAGAGATCATGGTGTGCAAAGGGACTTCACATTTCTACTCCATATCTCTGTACATGTTCTCAGAGTTGACTTGCCTCAGGGGTTACAATATCCCTCTTAATTCCTAATTACTCTAGTTCTTCACCAGCCTGTGACTGGGCCCATCATTTCTCCTTATGTGTGTGTGTTTTATTTCTTAGTTTGAGCTGACTTGGGGCTGGAAATCTCCTGACTCATTTCTAATTAACCCAATTTAAGTAATTATTTGATTCGGAAACTCAGTTTCTGAAATTTGGAATCTGAACCTTGGCTCGATCAAATAAGAATCCTAGCAAACACTCTCAAGAATGGAAGCTGTCAGGAAGATGGCACATGAGGAAGTGTTGGTTGCATGCAATACTTATAGCCAGGTATCATGCAGAGAACAGAGAACATGACAGACTTAGGAACAGTGGCAAAATCATAATAATCATAATCATAATAATCTGCATTGTATCTGTGTGTATTTTGTTTGACTCCGTGGTAGGAATATCCTGATTAATTTCCATTCCCCTCAGTTCTACTCTGTCTGTGATTCAACAACAAGATAGCATCCTGCAGATTTGTTTTTATTATTTATTTTTCCTGATTTGTGACCAGAATAATCCTACAACATTCTGAATTAACTGAATATTGTGGAATTATTTTCAGAGGAAACATGGATCCTGATGTTTGCATTTGGAGCTCAGGTTGGATCAAGTAAAGATCCAATTGCTAGTCTAAAAAGGAAGTTAAAACTATTGAATTTGGAAAAAGAAGTCTGAACCCTAATTTGATCAGCTACACTTTGTATGATGAGGACAGAGGTAAAACTTTCAAAAATGGACCCAATGAGGCAGGATGGTACAAGATGTTTTTCTGACTTCCTCTTTCTGTGGTTTCGGCACCAGACTATGTGTGCATTCCATTAGTGTCTCTGTGTCTATTTGTTTAAAATGTGAATCGGGGATAGGAACATCATACCTCATTTCTATTTAGCTCAATATTATATAGTAATTTGACAAGGAGCGGTAGTGCCTGAGTTTTGAAATCTGATCCCTGGTTTGATCAGTTAAGGAAGCCATCGATTGTGTGAATAGAGAAAGGACAAGATCAGGAATTGAATCTATCAGGAGGGGAGAGACAGGCGGCAGAGTTGTCTGCATGCCACTCATATCCCCTCAGCCTTGCATCCTGACATACTTTGGGAATAAAGGATCTTTATTTTGTATAAGTGGAACCTATCTTTATGCTGCATGTTTGTTTATTAGTTATTGTAAGGGAATGTCCTCACCTCTAGGGCTCCCTCTTGTGTCTAAACATGGTGCTGCAGGGGACTTAACCTTTAATACCACTCTCTGTGGCCACTTCCTTAGTCACAATGCCTAGTTGCAACCAGCGCTTACTCCATCGCTGGATTTTCTGTGGCTCAGCCCTCTGGCCAAGTCACAGACCAATTTGATTTCCTTCTGGGGTAACAAAAGTTCCAACTTAAAGTACTAATCAAATGCCCAGCCTAATAGTTTTTTGCCCCTCTCAGGGTCCACTTGGCACTTTCTCCTGGCCCCTATAGAGTTTTTCTACTCTAGCTTCTTCCCCAGTAGGATTCCCCTGCCGCTTCCTTTCACCAGGGGTTCCAGCAGTTTGCCTCTGAGAATCTCCCTGCTCCTGTTATGCCCTATCTCAGGGTTCCCCTCAACACGAACCTACTGTGCTTCCTGCGGGTCTCTTTCTCTGGTTGAAGGCGCTACCACAGGGCTCCTGACATCCATATCATTCTCCTTGTGGGTGACTCAGCCTACCTTCCTCAGGCTCTTCCCCAAGGGAAAGTCCTTGTTCTTCTATCCAGGGTCTTCTTTCTTCTCCTGCGTTCCCAGCTCTATTTAAATAGTGCTCTCCTCACTTCACCACCACAGCTGGAGGCCAGTCTTTCTAATTATGCTTCGTTATATCCAGCTGGGGTTACTAATTAGCCCTCAGGTTGCCAGCTCATCAGTGAGACTGAGAGATAGCTGCTAAGTCATGGTCAAGGCTGAGCCCATTGTGGCTCAATGGGCCAGCCAGCCTGTGACAGTTATTGTTAGGTTGGACTCAGAGTTGGAAACATCCTGCTTTATTGCAAATTACCCTCTATGACTTACTAAGTAGTAGAGAAAACTTAATGCCTTTGACATTCAGAATTTATACCCTGGTCTAAATATTTATGTGATCCATCAAAATTTATTGCATAATGTTCACCCAATTAGGAATAAGAGATGATGTTGCTATCCCTGAATATCCTGAAACAAAGAAAAAGATATGAGTAAAAGAAAATGAGGAGACACCTCAGTTTTTGAAGACAATGGTAACATAGAAAGAAAAACATCCCTCCTAAGAGTTAGAATCTGTTATCTCCATGCTGAGAAAACTGTTATGACAAATGATGCATAAAACCAGTGATAAGATTTCAAATTTGAAAAGCTACGTCTCCTCCTAAAATAAATAAATAAGATAACAAAACTTTGAAAGAGGCAAGATATTCTTATCCCTATTCAGCTCAAACAGAAAACAAATAAACCCCCTTCAGGGATAGAAGCTGCCAGGAGAGATCGTAGTGTAGGTAGTGTTGGTGGAAAGCCACTGATGCACCTTTTGCCACAAACCTTACTAGGGAATCTTCACAGCATGACAGTTTTTGGAATAATGAAATAATCATAGTCCATAATTGGGCCTCAAAAAGCTTCTCTCTAAGTTTTTGTTCCTGTTTTTGTTTTTTGGGGAAGCTGACTTGGGTGTTGGAATATCCTGATTCACTCCTGATTTCCCCAATATTTTATCTCTCTGTAACTGAAAGCCAGCATTCTCCTGAGTGATTTTTTGGTGTGTTTTTGTGTGTGCCTATTCAATAGTTGGAATACTCTGTTTCATTTGTAGTTACCACAATTGTTATTGGAAAAAGGAAATCTTTTAAAATTTGGACTCTAGACCCTTGTTTTATGCTTGCAGTAGGCTCATCAGGGAGGTGAAATTCTGAGCATGGATGGGACAAGAGGTAGTGTTGGTTCCAGGACACTCATATATCTCCAGCCCTGCACCTAGGCATCTACACAATAATAGCCCAGGAGAGAGTTCAGGGGAAATTTGGATTTCTCTCAATGGTGCCACATTTTTTGCTCAGAATACCCCAGTTTTTGAATATTTGCTGTTCAGGAAGCCACGGTGTCTCAAATTGGGACCTGAGTCCTAATTAAATCAAATATGAAAATCCCACTATCAGTACTGGAAAATTTCATATACCAGGCACAACACTTAGTTACAACACTGGAAAATACACCTCAAATCAGCAAGGAGGGCACCTCAAAAATATTTGAATTTCAGGGATAGTGTACAACAGCACTGAAGTAATGGAAACTCAGGCAGTCTAACTGCCCCAAAGATATCTAGGCCCCCAACCCTGCCAGCCTCCCACAATGTACTGCCTCACCAGAGGCCCTGTGGACCAATCCACTTTCAGTTCTTCTTGATACTGTTTATAGATGGGAGCCCAGTGGCTTGCTTAAGGATCAGAAAGTGAGTCTTTCTTTCTCTGTAGAATTTAGGAGACAGGCATTAGACCAGCTGTCAGGGCTGTATCCCCACTTTGAACTTTAGGGTACAAATGTAGGGGCCTGCAGGAAAACTTCTAAGCTTAACTACCAGCTTAGCTCTGGTCCGCTGCCACCATCCCCAGAATTCCCATGCCTGGGAAGCCTTGAGAAACCTTCACCAACTCCTGGTGAATACAGATCCAAACCCCTTGGATCTAAAACAAGGAGAAATTAACCATTCCCCTCCTTCCTCCCACCAACTCCTGGTGAATCAAGATCCAAACCCCTTGGATCTTAAAACAAGGAAAAATCAATCAGGTTCTTAAAAAGAAGTCTTTTAATTAAAGAAAAAGGTAAAAATCATCTCTGTAAAATCAGTATGGAAATTAACCTTACAGGGTAATCAAACTTAAAGAGCTCAGAGGACTCCCCTCTAGTCTTAGGTTCAAAGTACACCAAACGAAGATAAACACTCTAGTAAAAGATACATTTACAAGTTGAGAAAACAAAGGAAAACTAACACGCCTTGCCTGGCTATTTACTTACAAGTTTGAAATAGGAGAGACTTGTTTAGAAAGATGTGGAGAACCTGGATTGATGTCTGGTCCCTCTCAGTCCCAAGAGCGAACGAAAACCCAAAACAAAGAGCACAAACAAAAGCCTTCCACCCCCCCCCCCCAAGATTTGAAAGTATCTTGTCCCCTTATTGGTCCTTTAGGTCAGATGCCAGCCAGGTTACCTGAGCTTCTTAACCCTTTACAGGGAAAAGGATTTTGGAGTCTCTGGCCAGGAGGGATTTTATAGTACTGTACACAGGACAGCTGTTACCCTTCCCTTTATAGTTATGACACCAGCTCTCACTCATCAAAGAGCATCTTCTCTTCTCTCTCAGTCTTGCTGGGAATGCTCCCTTTTATCTCTGCTCCAAGGGAAATTAGGGTCTTCTTCCCTCCCTTCCTCCCTCTGGCCCCTTAGGCAGTAAGGGAGTCCAGGGCCTTCTTTGTGTTTTTTAATGTCACTCTTTCCCCACCGTCATGGGAAAAAGGAGAGAGGGGGGCTTCTACATGGGTGATAATGGTTTTCCCCTCTGTCTGTTCTGCAGGGTTGAAGATGGGGTGGGAAGGAGCTTCTTGGAACTCACTGCCTGAGTGACTCCTCGGACCTGGGTCTGTTGCTTGGTCACCTCCTCTGACCTGCAGTGAAATGAGGGTGGTGAATAGCTCTGCTGGCTGTGCCTGACTTGACGTGTGCAGACAAACCTCTCCATGAGTGGTTGTACTGAGGTCGTACTGCATACCTATTTACCATCTATCAGTGTGGCAATGCACGGGGAAGGGAGAAAGATCCCACATCTATCAGTCTCATTTCACTCACCTGATAATTCCATACACAAGAAGGACAGGAGATTCTTTTCCCTCCCAGCGATGCTCCCTCAGCATCTGAGGTGTTTCCGCAGTGTCAGTGAGAGGTTTTGGAAAAGTTTGGACTGACTCCCTGGATTAGACTTATCTAGACTCTTTCCCTGTCTCAGCAGGAACCTGCTGTTTCTCTAGCACTGAGGGGACAGGAGATGGAAGGAAATAACGCTACAAATACCATTGTCACTGTGTGGGCTGTGCTCAATGTTCCCCATCCCAGCACTATCCTGCAGGGAGAGAGAGAACATGGTAGGTCAGTGTTGGGGAATGAATGTAAAGGTAGAATGGGAAGAGTCTGTCTAGGAAGGAGTACGGCTGAAAGGGATCTAGGGATTATAGTGGACCACAAGCTAAATATGAGTAAATAGTGTGATGCTGTTGCAAAAAAAGAAAACATGATTCTGGGATGCATTAACAGGTGCGTTGTGAGCAAGACACGAGAAGTCATTCTTCCGCTCTACTCTGCGCTGGTTAGGCCTCAACTGGAGTATTGTGTCCAGTTCTGGGCACCGCATTTCAAGAAAGATGTGGAGAAATTGGAGAGGGTCCAGAGAAGAGCAACAAGAATGATTAAAGGTCTTGAGAACACGACCTATGAAGGAAGGCTGAAAGAATTGGGTTTGTTTAGTTTGGAAAAGAGAAGACTGAGAGGGGACATGATAGCAGTTTTCAGGTATCTAAAAGGGTATCATAAGGAGGAGGGAGAAAACTTGTTCACCTTAGCCTCTAAGGATAGAACAAGAAGCAATGGGCTTAAACTGCAGCAAGGAAAGTTTAGGTTGACATTAGGAAAAAGTTCCTAACTGTCAGGGTGGTTAAACACTGGAATAAATTGCCTAGGGAGGTTGTGGAATCTCCATCTCTGGAGATAGTTAAGAGTAGGTTAGATAAATGTCTATTAGGGATGGTCTAGACAGTATTTGGTCCTGCCATGAGGGCAGGGGACTGGACTCGATGACCTCTTGAGGTCCCTTCCAGTCCTAGAATCTATGAATCTATGAATCTATACACTCTGGAGCCAGCATGCTCACATATGGATCTGAGCTGTATAAGACACTGTCTCAGAGAACTGACACCCAACCCTCTTTTTGCCAATATGCATCACAAATATGCACCTATGTGCCCCCCGTCCCACTACTCAGTCAGGCCTAGACAGAGGTTAAAGGTTAGATTTCAGCCCAGCAGAAGGAAAATAATCCAACACTAATGGATCCAGGGTGTAGATTCAAACCAGCCTCTTTTGGAGATCATGAAATATTATAAATTGGATTGTAACAATCCTGCTGCCCATTTTCTTCAGAGCTGCAGCACCTTGACTAAGCACAGTCAGCAGACAGGCAGCAGAGATCCCCTGGTCACCAGGGCCTTTCATTACAAGTCAGGGAATGGACCCTTCCTTTTTAGGTGTAGCACTTTGATCATCTCTTTTTCTATCGAAGCTCTCTGGCTTTCAACCTTGAGGTCTGCTTTACTCACCGCAGACAGAAAGCAGAAGGTCAGAGTTCAAAGTGCAGACAATGCAATGTTTATTGGGGTTAACAAGTAAGCATAAGCTCAGTTCTTTACACCACTAGAACTTCCTTCTTCCCTCCTCCTTCTTAGTAGGCTTAATTATATCGGTAGTGCTCACCCCTGGTACCACCCTTTACAATTTATAGTCATATTCATTTTGAAGGGTCTTGAATCTGGGGGCTTCAGGACCACCTCTTTTGTACCCCATGGGAGGTTTAGGAAGTGAGATTGTGCTCCGGCCAGGGTCACCTTTTCTTTGGCTTTTAGTGTTTCTTATACCCCACCCCCCAACCCCCTTGCCCCTCCCAACTGGTTGCTTGATCTTGTCTTTGGAGAGGAGTCGGGGCAAAACTGTCTTTCAATTGTACATTCATATATTAAACTCCCACCATATCCAGCAACACCTTAACTCTATTTCTTATCTTTTCTCATTGTACTAAAACTCCCATCTGGCTGTAGGCAGAAGCAACACACAGTGTCTTTGTTCTTTGTTCACATATGTCACAATATAAGACACAAACAATTGTATTTTAAAAACCTCAAAATTCAAATGGGCAAACAAAACCCAACATTCTATCTCAGGCAAATAAACAGGCCTAAATACTACATTACCATCACTAAGATATGGCTCCTGCAGTATATATTTATGGACTTTTATGGAAAAACCATCTTCATCTCTGCTGAGTCCAGGATGTGCAGGCTTAGCTCAATTTCTTAGCTTTTATGGTCTTATGTTTCAAATGTATATTTATGGTACCTTTTTGGAGTGTAATGTATTTGTAATGGTAATATAGTTTGTATGGATTTTTTACACAGACAAAAGTTTCTTGAATGGTTGATTATCTCTTCTTGACTATACTACAGGCCTTCTGCAAAAGCCTACTGAAGTCAATAAAACATTCCTATTTGACTTCAGTGGAGTTTGGACTGGGTCCTTTATTATCTTTTGATTTTTGTACTACCATAATTTTGGCATCATGTTAATATCATACAATTTTCTCCAGATACTTGCATGTATATTGCTGTGCAGCATGATTTTATTCTCTCAGTGGCTTGCGTTGTCATGGCAATGCTTGTGTGGCTTGGTCGGAGCACAGAACTCAGTGCCAAGAAGCCCTACATTTTAAAGCTTGGCTGACACTAAAGACCAAATTCTCATGAGAGCTCAGCGTGCAATGGTTCCCATTTAGGCACCTAAATAAAAGGGTCAGATTTTTAAAATGGTTTGCAACTAGCAGCTCATTGCTTTCAGTGGATGCTGAGTGCTTCTGAAAGTCTCATCGCTTCATTTATGTGCCTAAATGAGAGCTGAGTATTTCTGAAAATCTGGCCCCAGTTATGGGTGCTGAGAAAATTGGAAATTTGGCTCTAAATCCCTGTATGGCCTTTGGAAAACCACTTAACCTGTCTGCCTTCCTTTCCCCATTTTAAAGATTGTACGTAAAAGTTCTTGCCTGCTACACCTAATGCATCTGTTGATGGGATTAATTAATATTTGTAAAGAGCTTTGAGGATGAATAGCTCTGCATACATTTTCTTTTGATATGGAAGTGTCAACTTCATGGACTTTAGTTAACGCAGTCCTCTATTTCTCAAAGACATGTATGCCCCCAAATTCTGAAAGGAAATACATTGTCCTTATTCACCTAAACAGTTGAATGAATTTATACCAATTTTTTAAATTAAAAAGTAGACATTAATTCTGATGACTTATATATCAAATTTCAGCTACATAAAGTTTTAAATAGCTATGATATTAAATCAGGGATTAGTAGAAGAAGAGCCAACTCATCCTTATCTCTAGCGGAACTGAGAGTCATGCTATTACATGCTTTTTATGCAGTTCTTCTTTCTCAGATAAGTACGAATTGGTTCAAGTTCGTTCAGTCTTAAAATAGACTTTGATATCCTCCCTTTAATGGAGTTTTTATCTGGTTCAAGTTGACATTTTACAATGGGTATTTAGTCAGATTGATTTTTGCATAAATGATACATCTTAATTGTTTTATTATTATTATTATTATTATTTGCTATTGTCATCAACAAAATGTTTTTCATGGAAATGTGAGTGTGAAATGTTCCTCAAAACAAGATAACCCCAGGGAGATCTGGAGACCATTCTGTACAAATATTTTACCACCTAAATCTTTTATTTTAAAATACAAATGAAGGATTCATTGATATCTGGCAGTAGAGACATCTGGCCCTTATAGCGCAAGAGGATGAATTGCCTCTCTCCATTTCAGCAGTATGCTTAAATCGTGTTCCAAATGGGATGCTTTTGTAAAGAAATAAAAATTCTTTGTAACTACACAGTCTATTTAATTAATAAACTGTAGGTGTTCCAATATCGTCAGGTCAAATTCAGATGATCTGTAAGACAGTGGAAATTACACACTGGTAAATTGGTGTAACTGGGTAAGGATATGGATTGGTAAAACACATCAAGGATCAAATTTTGTCATAAGTAATTCTGGTGTAACTCCAATTATTTCAGTGCAATCACATTGATTTACACTGGTGTAAATTATAGCAAATTTGGCCTCAGGGAACGAGAAGAGAGGGATATAGAATGAAAAGCAATTCATAGGAATGTGAAAGAAGGAATAAGTAGGCTTTACCACACCTCTAATTTACCCTTTCTTTCATTTCCTAGGTATATAAATTGCATGAATGTAGATTGAAAGATAATTCTTTATACTTATTAGGGTAAATCAAGAGTAACAAAGTGCATTGAAGTCCATGGAGTTACATTGGTTTAAGTGAGATCAGAATCAGGCCCCTGTGGACTCATTTACATACTAGAAGGAGCCTGATATATTCAGGTGCAAATCATTTTCCAAATCCAGTCATTCCTTGGCCTTTCTCCTGAGAGAGTTTATCAGATGCCAATTAGTTCTGAATGGAGACCACTAATTTCTTTTACACAGACAATGAAATAGCCACCAGAATGTAATAACATTTGGTCACTACTGGGGCGGTTCCAGGTACCAGCGCACCAAGTGCGTGCCTAGGGCGGGAAGCCGCGGGGAGCGGCCTGCCGGTCGCTGTGAGGGCGGCAGGCAGGCAGCTTTCGGCAGTGTGCCTGCAGGAAGTCCTCTGGTCCCGCGGTTTTGGCGGCAATTCGGTGGCGGGGATGCTGATGGCACGGCACCAGCGGACCTCCCGCAGACATGGCGCCAAATCCGCGTGACCAGCGGACCGCCCGCAGGCGCGCCACCGAAAGTTGCCTGACTGCTGTGCTTGGGGCAGCAAAAAACATAGAGTCGCTACCAGTTTGTCCTGGATTTAAACCTCCACTCTGCCAATGATGTCAGCCTTCATTGACAACTGTTAAAATTTCAAACTAGCATCTTTGTGTTTTTTCCCATGCTGCCCCTCACACAGGGGAAGAGCTCCCCATAAACACATTGTCCTGTTTCAGGTCCCTTTGTAAGCCTCTCCTCTGCTATGATGCTTACAAAAAACTTGACAATGGCTAGGCAGCTGGGGTGTTGAGACTGCTGCTTATCATGGTAGCCAGTATTGTCTCATTGTTTACTTGTGCTTTTCTGTCTATCTGTATCCATCTCTTGTTTTATAACTAGATTATAAACTCTTTGGGCATAGACAGTCCTTTTGTTCTGTGTTTGTACAGCACCTAGCAGAATGGGATCTTGGTCCATGACTGGGTCCCTTTGGTGCTACTGCTAAACAAACAAACAATCATAATAAACTAGAGACCTAAAGATAAAGTTCCCATGTAGCATCATCCATCCTTTGTGCCATTCATTCCTCCACAATGGGCTAGTTTCACAGAGACTTAGACCTGGTGATGCTGAGCTTAACTTTTAGACACCTGGAAAATCACTGGGATGCACAAAGTCAGTGTGCTGAGTGCGGAGCCGCCTAAGCCAGCCAATGAGAGAGGCAAGGAAAGGGGTGAGTGCTAAGTCCTGCCCCTCCCAGGCAGCTATACACCCAAGTCCATGCGGCAGGGAGGTGCCTATCTCTGCTTGGGATTCATAGCCAGGAGCCCTCTCCTGGAGTCAGGCACCTAAGGTGTTCAAAAAAAAAAAAACAATGGAGGAGGAGGACCTCCTTCATAACTTTTAGCCCAGTGGTTCGGGTAATCACCCAGGATGTGGGAGACCCCCAGTTCAAGCCTTCCTCCGCTTGATCAGTCAAAGGGATTTGAAAAGGGGTCTGCCACCTCTCCAGTGAGTGCCTGAACTAATGGGCTATGGGATATGCTGATGCTGGGCTCCCTCAATCTCTTCTGTTGAAGCTGTTCCACTTTGGGTAAATAAATAAACAGCCGTTGGAGCGGATCCTGGGTCTCCCACATGAGTGCTCTAGCCCCCAAGCAATACAGTCATTCTCATTCTTCCTCTCTGGCCCAATCACTATTTAATTATTTATCCAAAGTGGAGCAGCTTCAACAGGAGAGACTGAGGGAGACCCCCATTAGAATGGTAGCACTTGAGTAAACTGCCTTTGTACAGGGAACTCACAGGGGTTTGGCAGATGGAATTCATCTTTCAACTCTCAGGCAAGGGGTAGAGCTGAAGCACAGCCTTTCCAGAGCTGATATTGCATCTGCTGGTCTGGAAAAGTGGCTGCTGCTCCTCTGAATCCCTTCTGCGAGGGTTCCCAGCCACGGGATTCATGTCAGAGTGAATCCAGTAGCCCCTCCCCAGATTCCCCAAATGCTCCCCTCTGTCTGTTCAGAGCCAGCACATCCCGCACAGCTGTTCCTCCCACCTCGTACATAGGCTGCTGGAGAAGTTCAGAAGTGCAGAGGGCCTTGAGTGGACCCTCTGCAATGTGAGATGTTCACTCTTAGTGTTATTTTCTGTGTGCCTGTGAATAACAGAATGTATAAAAATAATGCACAATAGATACTAAAATCTGCACAGTAATTTTAGTGCAGTCTTTTTAAAGACTCTTAGATATAGCTGCTCAGATATACACTGCACACAACAGCTCTCCTACCATGTTACTGCTTAACAGCTGTGAGGCCTGACCTATTTAACTGTCCCCCTACAGGTCGCATTCACATTAGGAAATAAGAAAAGGATCCCCTTTGCACAAACCTACAGAGAAGCACAATTTTCAAAAACTTCAGCCTCTACAATAACAAAACTGGAAAGCACTATCGGCATCATTAGCATAGCCATTTTTTGCATATTCATGCAGCCAGATTAAAGCCACTTTTTTTGCTCTCTCTCTGTCTTTCCTGGATGTCTATGGGGACTCTTCGGTGTCAGTGATTAGAAGACTTAGTTCACTATATCTATAGGGACATTATTAAAATGAGTAACACAGCAGTTCATGTTTTCAGCTCATCTTGAGACCAAATGGTCACAGCTGCCTAGTGCCTGCAATAGTATCTTTTAAACCAGTTAAGAAAGAGTCTCCTGGGAGATATGAAGAATTTGGTTACATATATGTATTTGCTGTGTTGTGCCATCAGCAAGCATAGCACCTTACATCTTTATAAAGAGGCAAGGGTCCCTTCCCCAAGGAGTTTACAATCTAAGGACCAAGGTTTTCAAATATGGGTACCTAAAATTAGGTTCCTAAGTACATATTTGCCAAAGCTCAGCCTGCTCCCTGAAGCACTCTTGAGTCACTATGCATTTTACAGGTGTGATGTCTCCCTTCACTTCCATTTTGGGACTGAATATGCTGCCCCCAGTGTGAAGTCTACTAGCTATTACTTGAGCCATAATTTAGCCTTTAATACTAGCACACACATATACCAGTGCATGCATAATATTTTAGTATACAAATATATACTATATTCTTCTCTTCTTTTCCCTTGATTTCAGTGAACAGACACTTTCAGACTGTGCCCTGTGGATATATGGCGCGTGTCTAAACTGCAGCATCTTTATATCCTGATGAATATGCACCCGATGCCCACACATTTGAATGAAATTAAAATCACAAAGCAGCTGGATTAAAATTACAGTAGGTGATAAAAGCCAGCGGGGATGAATTGATAAAGGGTAAGTAATGGAATGTTTTGAGGGCATAACCTACAGACTGCAAACATTGATAGTGCAACGGACAAAGTCTGTTCCAAATTCAAAACATTTTTGGACTGAACACTATAAAGATGCACCTCTTCAGTGAACAAGGTCTCTCGGACTTTGAACTTGCCTTTGGTAACATAAACACATAGGAGCCTGTACATAATAAAATAAAATGAACTAAAAAACCCTACTCAAACCTACCCTGCACACACAGCCTTTCCTAGGGAGAGGATAAGAGAAAGAACAAATGATTTATGACAGATGTTAGTCACATTGCTTAAGGCAGTACTGGAAGGCGCTCAGATACTCTGGTGATAAGGGGCAGTAAAAGAACCCTGTATAGAATAGAATAGTCTTATTTGTTAATACAGACTTTTATGATGTACTACTTTTAAAGAACTGATTTGATGATCAAGATCAAATCTGAAGTTAAAAGCTGAGGGGCAGGCAGGAGAAAAATAATGTGTGTAGAAGTACATGGATGGTGGGAGCTAATAGTTTTGACTTTGTATGTGACTTGGGGTATGTCTGCAGTGCAGCTGGGAGTGTGCCTCCCAGTGTGGGTAGAGAGACATGTACTAGCTCTGCGTGAGGTACCCCACTATGAACAGCAGTGTAGCTGAGGATAGCACAGTTGGCAGCTCGGGCTAAGCTGCCAGGTATGTTCCCAGGGGGACTGGGCGGGTTTGTACTCTGGTGGCTAACTCAAGCCGCTGCCTGTGCTACCCTGTGCTACACTGCAATTTGTAACACTCTAGCTTGAGCAGCGCTATCCATGCTGGAAAGTATGCTCCCAGCAGTGTAGAGGGAGACACCAATAATGCAGTGTTTCAGTTTGCAGATATCATATAGACCATGAAGCCAGAAAGACCTTTGTTTGGCTATACAAACTGCTCTTGAGTTGTATCTTAAATCTGTGTATGGGCGGCAGGTTTAGTATCAGGAAATATACAATAGTGAGGGAACATGAATGTTAAATGGGTACATTTTGTAGAAAACAGAGCAGGATCTTCGGAAAATGATAGCACATTAGACCGAACCATAAAACATTCTTGACAATTTCTGGCATTTAAGGTCAGCATGTAACCAAGCGGTGTCAATCTTTCTATGGAGTTTTTAGGCTATTTTGACAATCACAGAACTGTGGACACTATGGAAAGGATGTAAACATAATCTAGAGCTACATTGTTCCTTGCCTTTGTGTAGATATTCAGGACGGGAAGATGAAAAGAGCCTACCCCGGCCAATATTCCCCTATAACTACTTTGAAGGAGGCAAAGGACAACTGCAGTGTCTATGCGCTTTTGGGTGAATGAGCTGTTTCCTGCTAGTACCCAAAGGGAGAGGTGGGGAGGGTCTTCTGTACCCTCTATATACCAGGGAGCTCCAGGAGGCATTGTCTTGGAACTTCATCTGGGATTGGTGCACTAAACTCTGCTTCCCATGGGAGCTAATGCCCAATAGGCTCAAATTGTCCCCTAAAGCATGTGACATGCTCCATAAGAAAAACAACTATTTTAAATTAGAAGATTAAAATTCCAATTTTTGGTTGGAATCAGAAGTGCCTAAAACACAGTGAGAAAAACTCCCCATGATACTTCTGGTTGGGAATAGAACTGGATGTATCAGATAGCTCATGAGAGAGCCTGAAAATGCAGAATTCCTTACCTAATTCTGCACATTCAGAAGGATTGGGTAATTTATATTAGCATCCTAACCAAATATAAATATTTACAGAATTTCTTCTTATATGGACTACATATAAAATAGCATAATATATCATTCCTGATGTGTTTTCTCTATTTGCAGTCTAAAAAAATTAGAAATGTCATTGAGTTGCAACAGTCACAAATCCAAAACCTTCTATGGCCACATTTTATCCTAAGGTTTCATTTATAAATGTTTGATAATTGTTTTAATAAATGGTTATTCAATTATTATAGATTGTTGTAGAGTCCATCAAGTTAATAGGATGCTTATAAATATCTCTAACACTTTCTATTGATATGCTTATAACCTCTGTAACGCACACTGTTCATGCATATAACATGCTTATAACATCTATTAATTATTTAGTTACCCTTTGGAAGCCATTTTTAAATTGAGCTGTATTATAAAGTGTGACCCATTTCATAAATATTCCCCCTTTGCCATAAAACAGTCCTGATTGTGATAGAATATACTTGTCATACATGGCAGTCACTCACGGAAAGAGAAACATGCCAGCTAAGTCATCCTCATGATTATTAGATGCTTACAGGAATAAATATATTGAGCCAAATTCATCTCTGGTGTAACAACATTGAAGCCAATCTAGTTAAATGAGGAATGATTGACACATTATGCTGGGAGAGATTTATTTATTCCATTAACTGATTCAAGCAATGTACAATTGTACTACTATATTTTAACATATTAAAGGGCAAATGAACAGGATTTTTTGTATGTTTGTCTGTTTCTTCCCTTCTTTTTTATTGTATATAAAGACAACTTTCTGAAGTATTTTCCTCACAAAATAAAGTTTTCCCCCCTCTTTGCTTGTGTTTTCCCTGAAAAATATCAGGAAGATAGGGCCTCAGTAGTGGCGACAAGTGCTGAAGGGGTGGTGGCTTTAAATTACCTCTGCAGCTCCCCAGCCCTGGTGCCAGCTATATGGAAGCTGTAATAATTTTTGTTGCACTTCTCTGTACCTTTTCCAATTCTAATATATATTTTTTGACATGAGGCAACCAGAACTACATGTAGTATTCAAGGTGTGGGCACACCATGGATTTACATAGCGGCATTATGACATTTTCTGTCTTGTTATCTATCCCTTTCCCAATGTTTCCTAACATTCTGTTTGCTTTTTTGACTGCCACTGCACATTGAGCTGATGTTTTCAGAGAATTATCCACTATGACGCCAAGATCTCTTTGCTGAGTGATAACAGCTAATTTAGACCCCATCATTTTGAATGGATAGCTGGAATAGTGTTTTCCAATATAATGTTCATTACTTTGCATTTATCAACTTTATACTTCATCTGCCATTTTGTTGCCCTAACACTCAGTTTTGTGACATACCTTTGTAACTCTTCATAGTCAGCTTTGGACTTAACTATGCTGAGTAATTTAGTATCATCTGCAAACCTTGCCCCCTGACTGTTTACCCCTTTTAAAAGATAATTTATGGATATGGTGAACAGCACTGGTCCCAGTTCAGATTCTTGGGGAACACCACTGTTTACCTCTTTGCACTGTGAAAACTGAACATTTATTCCTGCCCTGTGTTTCCTGTCTTTTTACCATCTACTGATCCATGAAAGTACCTTCTGTCTTATCCCATGACTTCTTCTTTTGCTTAAGAGGCTTTGGTGAGGGACCTCATCAAAGGCTTTCTGAAAGCCCAAGTACACTATATCCAGTGCATCACCCTTCTCCACATGTTTGTTGATTCTCTCAAAGCATTCTAATAGACTGGTGAGACATGATTTCCCTTTACAAAAGCCATGTTGACTCTTTCCCACCAAATCATGTTCATCTATGTGTTTGATAATTCTATTCTTTATTATAGGTTCAACCAATTCGCCTGATACTGAAGTTAGGCTTACAGGCTTGTAATTGCCAGGATCTCCTCTGGAGCCTTTTAAAAAAATCAGTATTACATTAGCTATCCTCCAGTCATCTGGTACGGAGACCAATTGAAGCAATAGATTACATACCATAGTTAGTAGTTCTGCAATTCCATATTTGAGTTCCTTCAGAACTTTTGGGTGAATATTATCTGGTGACTTATTACTGTTTAATTTTATCTATTTGTTCCAAAACAGCCTCTATCAACATCTCAGTCTGGGAAAGTTCCTCAGATCTGTCACCAGATCTGTCAGATTGTGGGAATCTCCCGCACAGCCTCTTCAATGAAGAGGTTGATACAAAGAATTCATCTAGCTTCTCTGTAACAGCCTTATCTTTCTTGAATGCTCCTTTAGCACCTTGATTGTCCAGTGGCCCCACTGATTGTTTGGCAGGCTTCCTGCTTCCGATGTACTTTAAAAAATTTGCTATTACTTTTCGTGTCATTTGCTAGTTGCTCTTCAAATTCTTTTTAGCCCACCTAATTATACTTTTACATTTGATTTGCCAGAGTTTATATTCCTTTCTATTTTCCTCAGTATGATTTGACTTCCAATTTTTAAAGGATGTCTTTTTGCATCTAGCCACCTCTTTAGTCTGTTTAGCCATGGTGGCATTTTTTGGTCCTTTCACTATTTTTTTTTTATTTGGGGATGCTCATTTAATTGGTGCCTCTATTATGGTGTTTTAATGACGTTTCCATGCAGGCATTTCATTCTTGTGACTGTTCCTTTAAATTTTTGTTTTACTAGCTTCCTCATTTTTGTGTATTTCCACTTTTTGAAGTTAAATGCTGCTGTAGTGGGCTTCTTTGGTATTCTTACCTGCCCCCCAGGATGTTAAATATAATTACTTTATGGTTGCTGTTAGTGAGTGGTTCAGTTATATTCACCACTTGGACCAGATCCTGTGTGCCACATAGAACTAAATCAAGAATTGCTTCTGCTCCAAGAATGATGTCTAGAAATTTTATCTCTGCCTCCCATCCTGAGATGAGATGTATCCAGTCAATACTGGAACAGTTGAAATCCCCTATTATTATTGTGTTTTCTATTTTTGTAGCCTTTCTAATCGCCCTGAGAATTTCACAATCACCATCTGAGCTGGTGGTCAGTAGTATATTTCTAATGCTAAACTCTTATTATTCAAGCATGGGATTTCTATTCATAGAGTTTCTATGGTATAGTTTGATTAATTTAAGATTTTTGCTATATTTGACTCTATGCTTGTTTTCACATATACTGCTACTTCCCCACAAGTACGACCTACTTTGTTGTTCCTATATATTTTATACCCTGGTATTACTGTGTCTCATTGATTATCATCATTCCACTGAGTTTCTGTGATGCCTATTGTATCAATATTCTCATTTCAGACTAGACACTGAAGTTCACCCATTTTAGTATTTAGACTTCATATTAGTATTTAGTATTTAGACTGTTATAGATAGTTGTTATAAACCATGGTTATAATTAATCTATTGGACTCTATACAAATTTTATAACTGTTTTCTGTTTCTTAACACAAACTTTTACAAATAAAGATTTTCTATTGGATGTTTGTCAGATGCTGTAGTTAAATAGGAATGAACAAAAATGAAATGAGACAGTAACAAACCAGAATGGTTTTAAACAGTCTGTCTAAAAATCCCTTCCACTTTCTGTAGCTCTTATTTTAGCCTTGGGTGTTGTCATAATTCTCCATTACTTGAGAGGGTTCACCTGTAAAACCAGGGAAGACAAAACTTGATATTTCTAATGTCAATGACCTTCAGACAAAAACATTAATTTAAATAAAAATGAAATATCTCAGCCACCTTCCTGGCATTTTATATACCTAGGGGAAAAACAATTTTCTATTTTTCCCCTTTCCTCCCATTGTTTAAGGGAAAGAGTGATTTGTTTAGCTGTCATAAAGAAGCAAATGAAGCAGATAATGGACTATGCAGTGGAAAATACAATATATCTTAGCAAATTCCAGTACACATCTATGAACTATTACGAATGGACTTGCAGATAACATCAGACATGCCATTTAAATGGATCCGATATGTCATCTATCCATGTTGTAGTCACTGAATTGTACTGAATCTGTTCTCTGTTGATCATTCCAATTAAGCAGGTGTGTTGCATTTCAAGATGCTTACTGTCATGTGAGTTCTTATTCAATTTCTACAGTTGTTATAGGAGGAGATAAATTTCATTGTCACGATTCTCCTTTCAGTGGCACTGATTCTATTTACAAAGGTATAAATCCATTCATTTCCATGGGATCACTCCTTATTTATCTAGGAATAAGTGAGTGCAGAGTGCAGACCCAGATTGTTCTAGAGTGGTATAGAACAGGAGTTCAACAAATGCTTGTTTCTTTTGACTATTGGAACCTACAGAAATTCAAAGCTTTTTCCAGTATTTTCCATCTTACCTGTTCATGCCTCAGATTAGACATCCCCAGTGCTGAGACAGGAATAAAAGTGTCAACATTTTAAAAGGCTCAGTCTTATGAGATACATAGGTTTATATTTTATTGTGCTAAAATGTTCAGCCTAGCCTTGTAATTTTATTGGCCTCTCCTTGAGGGCAAATAAATCAATAAGAGAGCACTTATAAAAGCACTTAAAAATAGGTAAGATCATAAAAAGTGGATAGCTAGTTTTAGCATTTTATTTATTTTGTGATAAACTTTTAATGGTTTCTGTTGATTTAAGTTATTTTGAAACATACCAATCTTGCTCAGCTTCTCTCTGTTTGTAATTTAGGCTTAGCTAGTTGATTGTAGGGCATTGAAACAGAAAATATGAGCTAGTACTTTTAATTTTAAAGAAATACGACTCAAAATAAATCAAGCCTATAGAGATTGTTTAAAACAACAACAACAAGAACTCTGGGGAAAAAATCCAATCGCCATACTTTCAGTAATAAATGATATTTTATTTTTCTTGGGAAGTTGTTGAGTCTACAACAATTCGATGGGTTAATCACTTGTGATCTAGGAGCTTCTGCTGACGTGATTAATTTGATTGTGTAGTAGCAGTAGTAAAACATCCACCATGAATACAGCATATACATTTAGTGTTGACTTAGTTTGCTTACAATTATAATCCATTAATAGTTTGTTCTCCTAATTATTCTGTGCATAATATTAAATACTCTAATTACTTGATAAAATAGCTAGCAGAACATTACTTCATGTCTTATGTATGCAAGTCTGATGTATGCTGCACTGTTGATGATTTAGTTGGCTACGTTTAGAGAAAGAGATATTGTGATTAAGGATGTTAACAGTGAGTATAATTCATCTGCTTCCTATCTAAACAAAGATATTTTAGGGTGGGCAGTTGCAATTTTAGGAACCATAAGTAGTCATGCAGCACACCTGCTTCTGCTAGAGGCTTCTATAAATTTATCTATTACGTATCACTGCAGCAAGAGCTCCTACTGCTGCGCTTTGTGTTCCCTGCTTTCGTGGAATCACATTTGCAACAGTGAGACAATCAACATTGTAGTTGCTATGAGACACTTGAGGTGAGGAGAAGATGCAAAGCCTTCCTGGTATGACAGGCCGGCCATCAGAAGAAAAAGTCGCTGCCACCATAGATGGTCAGTTTGCTGGGAGAAACATGCTGTCCTGCTCTGCTTGGTCTATTTGTGAGTTTTGAAAGTCCAATGAGTAGCATTGCTTTATAATACATGGAGAGAGGCTGGCCTACTGCCTGAATGCTGACACCTCTAAAGAGGTATATATATATTTTTAAATAAAACCTGTTTGTTCTCCTGTGCCTGGAATTTACTGATCAATCTATAGCATTTGAGCCAGAATGTTCGCACAGATTTTCAGACTTACATTAACTAGAGAGATGGACACATTCCTCATATTGGTTTTAAGAATGAGAGTAATTGAGGCAATACTAGAGGAACTCAGGAAGATCTCTGCTGGAGAAGCAGAAATCATCTTCTTAAACAAGAAACTACAACTGATCATGCAGCAGTTTATCATATTGTTCAACCCCCCCAAACACCTGGCCCAGGATGAATTTTTGCAGACTAATAGCCTGAATCACTTCTGACTCAGAAAGAGGCTTGCTCTGTGGCATGATATACACTAACAAGGTAAATCAATCTAAACTATGCTAGTTAAGTTACGTAAATTACATAACTTAAGTCAACATAGCTTAGATTTACTTACAGATTTACTTACACTCTCCTGTTGACATAGCTTCCGCCTCTTGGAGGATAGAGTACTGAAGTTGATAGGAGAGCATTCTACCATCAACTTATCGCATGTTCACTAGATCTGCTACATCGATGCCTGCTGCTTCGATCCCGGCAGCACTAATTGAGCCCATAGTGAAGCCAAGCCCTGAGCTTCAGCTTGTTTAGAGTAGAGACGGTAAATATATTTGGTCTAAACTATATTACTCTGTGGAGATTTAGGGCTAGATCCTTAGCTGGTATAAATCTTCACAGTTTCATTGAAGTCAATGAAGTTACAGATGTAAGCAGGGTCTGAATGAATGCTCCCCTGACTGCTAGCTGGGAGAGAGAAAAACTTTGGGTGTGTTTATGCAAATACAGTTTGCTTCTGCTCTGCTTAGATATTCAGCACATAGAGCGGTGTCAAAGTAATCAATTTTGGCTGCTGTTGGGTACAAATCACTTTAGTACTGAATGCAAGGGTAGTGAAATGCTGTTACCAAAATGTTGTAATTATTGTAGGAATACAGGGAAGCAGCACTGTGCTTAACCTGTCCCAAATGAGGGAGGTCACCTTCAGCTGATAGGACCTCATTAAGCCAGGGACTCGAATGCCAGAGCTCTGTGAAAGTAAGAGGGGTGGGGACAAATGTTCCAGCTGGGAGGTGTGGGGACTTTCCCTAGGAATTCCCAGACTGGTTTGACTTGTTCTTACCCACTATTCAAAGATTAGAGTTAAACAGGCTTTATTGGGAGTCTCTTTGTTATTTTAAATGCTCAATCAGAGCTAAAAATCAGTTGTAGTGGGAGAGTGTTTCTGTCCAGAGCTGAAAATCACTGAGAGCTGAAATCACTTAAGATGGGGCAGTGTTTCTGCCCAGCCTATCAAGAGTTGAAAATCACTAAGAGACTGATGTGCAGAGATCACTGCAGAAAGAGGCAGGTGGCAGCAGAAGGTGACTGACAGTCGGCTGCCAAATGAGAGGCTGGTGAGGCGGTGAGTAGAGGAAGCAGCCAGCTGTGCCTCTCCGGGGCTGGCGGAGAGGCACAGCGAGCAACGGATGAGTGCCCGAGCAGCAGAATGAGTAAGGTGTATCTGTGCCTCCTCCCAGGGTGGGAGGTGAACTCTGCAGATGCACCTTTGAACTCTGGGTCTGCACTGACCAATGACAGCAACTGTGAGTGGGGTGCAGAGAAGGGATGGGCACACTGAAGGGACTTTTGGGTTGCTGGACTTAAGAACCTGAGGGGAAAAGGACACTGCCCAACTTACTTGGGGGTGGGTCTTCTGCTCACGGTTTATGTTTATGAACCCTGTTTGCGGTGTTTTCCCAAATTAATGCCGAATTACTTCCCTCCTTTTAAAAAAAAGTTTCTTTTCTACATTCAGACTCTGTACTTGCGAGGGGGGAAGTATTGCCTCTCAGATGCACCCAGGGGCGGTGTGTAATTTTCCCAGGTTACTGGGTGGGGGCTTGAGCCAGTTCTGTGTTGAATTGATGGAAAGGAACCCCTTGATATTTAACCCTGCCCTGATTGATGCTGGCTTCGCCTGGCAGAAGGGTTATATACTGATTTACACCAGTTAAGCATCTGACCATAATGTACTGAAACCTACCTATCTTATGTTTCCTGCCACGGCAAATGGCATAAATCACAGTACTATGAACTTATTTTCTTGCACATAAATGGTGTTTGGAAAGGGTCCAAATTTCCCGCAAATCATTCTGATTAAAGTAAATAATCAAAGAGCCACAAAATGGCAGAAATAATTTCCCTTGATCTGGAGCCATATTCTATTAGAGCCTAGGGGTTCGGAAAACCCAGGGAATATTTAAAACCATGATATTCAGTCTCTTGGAGAAAATACTTGCTGTGCATAAATACATAACAACTCAGTAATCAAAGTAGAGCTTGTTCATAGGGTTGCCTAGGATAAAGTCGTACATTTCACAGACATGTGGCAACCACCCAAATGATCACCTACTGTATTATTGTGGAGTTCAAATAAGATGATTCTTGCTGAAGCATGCAGGCAGATGTCACTGATACAACCACAGAGTTTCATTAAAGTTTCTCCTTTCAAACTCTCTCTCCCTATGCCACCTAGCAAGCTGGCCAATTTCAGGATCAAAGCCAAAATTACCAAATTCCTTACAGAAAATAAAATATTATTTTATGCCTTTCCAACACTTATATGCAACATAATCCCCACTCACTGACCCTAAAGGTAAAGTTTAGTTTTCTAGGACTAATTGTATTGTATGCAGTGTTTTTTCCCCCCAGTAGGTAAACCTGCAAGCTCATTTTCACATGTGGCTTGGATCAGCTTTAGTTCTGATAGTCAAAAGTTAGGTGGTCAATGAGTCTTGGGACCTTTAGATTTCCCAGATCCTGATTGCAGATATCTGTATCTAGTATAATGATTCTGTTTGACACAAGGGGTTACAATACATTGATAGAGAGGCTGGGCATGTCATTTAACTGGATTGTGTTCAGCCATTGTGAAAATGAACTTCAACTGCTTAGTATTCTAATATTGTGCAAGACTGGTGCCTGTGGTCTTGTTTCTGCACTGCCTAGAATGATGTTAAAAGGGGCATGGAGAAACTATGCATTGGATGGGGCCTGCAGGTATGGAAAGCTGGACAGTCTCTCCAGCCTGCTTACTGTTCCCTAGCCATACACATCCCTGTTTTGTGTAATCACATACAGTGATAGGAATGATGTGAGCAGAGGAAATGCATGGTCGGGGTAGGCTGATTTATAGCTGACCCTGACCACTTGGCATGGATACATAGGGCAAGAGGGGCAGGAAAAGCATTGCTTCTGCTCCATCATATAAATAACCAATTAATTTGTGGCAGCACAGGGTGTAGGAAGTAGCACTGCCAGCTGCTTAGGTGAGTAACGTCTGTTCCTCCTTCTGCACAGCTGACCTTGATTTCTGAAAATATCAGATTGAGGGCTATATTCATCAACCAAAAAGGGATTGTGAAACCCCAGATGTAACCTCAGAATGCATCAACAAGACAGAATTCTAAGTACTGAGCATCATAACTCTGTCCCCTATTCCATGTGACCTGGCACAAACACAGCAGCCACACAAGACCTTCTGTCTCTCCTGGGCTTTAGCAGGGTTCTCCTAGGCAAAACTCATGAGCTCTGTAGGTTTTTCCCTAAAGCACAACTCATACTCCACCATTGTTTCCCCTTCAGGAGAGGCCTTACACTAAAACGCAAACACTAGAGCTGGTTGGAACATTAAACATTTTTTTTTCATTAAAAATGCTGTTTCATTGAAGGTGAAGATTCACGGAGATGTATTTATTTCTATGAAGTTTTTGATGGGAAGGTTTCTAAGGTCCAGGAAGGACTTTGGTCACTTACACACAGAGAGAGAGGGAGAGAGAGAGAGAGAGAGAAACCTGACCTTTTTGATCCCAAACTAAATGTTTTGACACAATTTGTGAAAATATTCAAAAGGGTTTGTTGGCATGAAAACTAATTTCAAAACCTCAAAAGTTTTTGCAGAACAGAACCAGCTGTGCCTTTTAAAGCTATTTAGACCATGTCTACACTAGCACTTATGTTGGCAAAACTTTTGGTGCTCAGGGGTGTGAAAAAACACCTCCCCCAACCGACATAAGTTGTGCCAGCATAAGTGCTCATGTGCACAGTGCTATGTTGGTGGGAGATGATCTCCCATTGACATCGTTACTGCTGCTCTTTGAGCTGGTTTTATTATGTCAATGGGAGAGCTCTCTCCTGTTGGCGTAATGTGGCTACACGATCGCTCAACTCTACTAGCTCCTCTTTCCTGAACTGTTCATTACACTTTTTTCCCGTCTTTTCCTATTCTCTCCCCCACAGACTAAAGTCCCACTCTCTGATTTCAGTTTAAGAGCAAGCAATTTGTTTCCTTGCAAAAGCTTCCTTTAAAAAAACTTTACTGTCTGCCCTGATGATCTGATTGCTGCCACCGGTATGTTACAACTAGGCCCAATACCCTCTGTATAGTCACCAGTCTGTTGAGAGTGAAGCCAATCATGGGGTGCCTTGTACTTCTGAGCCAGCTGATTTTGGGCATTCTCTAGTCACTGTTCCTAGCTCTGGGTCTATAGGACACACTCTCATGCTCAGACCCCTTGTCCGACATTTTTTCCTTGCAACGTGGGATGCAGTCCAGATGCTCTAGACCTTGAAACCACTGACTCAGACATTTGAGCCCACCAGTCACTCACCACACTCCCTCAGAGCCTTCTTGGGCGGTAGCTCTCTGGTCTTGTCGTTTAACCTCTTTCATGCAAATGCAGCAGGAAAGCAAGCAGCACAGGCTTAGCAAAGGAATTTCATAATCACAGTCAGTTTACTCTTAAAAGCACTTGAGAGTTACAGATCTTTGAAAAATAAATACAAGTTCTGGGATTCACTGTCCCCTAGTCAGAGCTCTTCCTGTGAGCCTCAGGTTTGTCAGCATTTCAAGCTGAGCAGAGTCCTTTCTCTCCTGCACATCCTGCTTCCCTGTGGCCATAGATTGCACCTTCTAAGACTGGCACCCCACTTTAAACACAGTCTCCATTTCCTTTTGCCATGTTCAGTACGGGGGGACCCCAGTCCCCTCCTGAGTCTTTCTTGACGCACCTATGGACCCTGTGTAGAAAACCCATTGTTCCAGGGTGGTGTGTCAGGTGTTGAGACACAATCAAAGCTGATAATGGAGATTGGTGTCTTGGTGGCTTCTCTGTGATACATCTTCCACAAGGTGTCAAAACCCTTCTACGTTGGGCATCTATCCAGAATGCATTACCAAACCTGCCTTGGGCAAGTTTAGGCATGTCTTCAGCACAAAATACAAAATGGAGTTCACAATTTGATACAGACATATCCCCCTCTATCAGAATAAGATTTAAATGTCCTGACAGGGGATCTCAAGTAGCAATCTAGATAGCTAGTTATTGTAGTTACTGTAACTGCTGAACAAAGTTAATTCAACAATCTTGATAAAGAAAGCTCTAATAATGATATTAATTTACAATTAAATAGCTTTTGAAAGAGACTATACAAAATCTATCTCAAGTCTTTTATTTTTAAGTTAAATAACAGCTTAGGAAGTAGAAGCATGGTCTGAATGAGCTCTTCCCTGACATCTAGTGATGAGCTGTGGAAGAGGACTTCAGGAGCTGATCTCATTTGCATAGGCTCACCCACCCTGCCTAGGTGCTCAGCATGATGGGATTGCTTGTCCAAATGATCACTTTTGGCTGGTGCTGGATACATAGTCTCCTTCTTATTGGGGTAGGGGTAATAAAGAGTTGTCCCTGTTGTGTGAATCAAGGGCAGCAGAACTGTGCTTGGCATACCCTGATGGGTTCTAAAGCCCAGTGAGCTGAGAGAGGGTGGGTCCTGTGGAAGAGCCTTAGCAAGCATTTGACTCTTCCACTCTCCACTGTATAATGAAAGAACTAATTTAGTCTTAATTGAAAGTCTTGTTACACATTGCAGAGCTGAAATAATTGAAAGAAGTGTTAGACCTGCTTTAGGACAGTGTCTCTGATGCAAGAGGCTGCCCCACTAACAGCTGAAATTGCTGAGAGCTGTGTTAAGTAGTGGGACCTGGAGACATCCTGGTGGATTGACAATTGGCTGGCAGGGTTGCCAACAGAGAGGATCGGAGCAGGGCACAGTGATCAGCCAGCAGGGTGGCTGCTGGAGATATGTGGCAATTAGCTGGCAGGGTGGCTGGTGAAGAGGAGTGCCCAGGCAGCAGTGTGAGTAAGGTGCCTTCTTACCTTCCTCCCCCTCCATCCAGGGTGAGAGGTGAACTCTGAGCTCTATCTGCACTAACCAAGGACAACTGTGAGTGGGGTGCAGAGAAGGGACACAGGCATGTTAAAGGGATTTTTGGTGCTGGACTTAAGAACTTGGGGCAAAAGAACACTGCCAAATGTTCTCTGGGGTGGGGCTTTTGCTCACGGTTTTATGTTTATGAATCCTGCTTGTGGCATTTCCCCAAATTAGTGCTGGGTTATGTCCCTCTTTTTATTAAAAGTTTCTTTTCTACACTCAGACTCTGCTTGTGAGAGGGAAAGTATTGCTTCTGAGAGGCACCCAGGGGGTTGTATGTAATTGTCCCGGGTTACTGGGTGGGTTACTGGCTCGAGCTGGTTTTGTATTGTTGAAGAGGAATGCCTAGATATTGAACCAAGCCCTTGTTGCCGCCAATTCCAACAGGCAGAAGAGTTACAGAAAAAAATTAAGATGTGTACCCAGGGGAAAAAAAGATATTTCTACTACAGCCTATCTCAGCCTGATTATAGGGTTGTCGTGAGTATCTTTTCAAAATCCTGCTACCACTCAAGGTTTTGGAAATGTACTTCTCTGTATCCTGCTGGCAAAAGAAAAAATCAGTACAATCTGATTTATTCAGTAGTCCAAGACCAAGAACATTTCACACTAAACCTTTTTTTATGCTTACTTTGCTACAGATAACTTCAGCATGATCCAGCTTTTCAGAAATGAATCAATTTGAAAAGTATCTTCAACATAACAATAATTAGATACTTAGATTATCTGCAGATCTTACCAAAACACTAAGGTCACTTAGTTAAAGCATGTTTAGCTAATGAGTAAAACTCTTGTAGTTTAACTCATTTCTCAAGCATATTACAATGTTCAAAATGTATTACTCACTGAAAACCCTTTGCACAGCAAGCCCAAAGCATAACATTAAAATTATATGGAATCTTGATTTTGTTCTTCACTAATCACTCAAGTTGATTATACACATGTGCCTGCTTCTTTATTATAAGGGCAACTGTTTTCTGGTCCAGAGTGAAAAGCTGAATTTTGGGGATCTAAATTTAATAGTGAACAAATGGTATTCTCAATCAGAAAGTCAATGTGTGCAAAATTTTATAATCCTTTTTCATTGTGTCTGGCTTGAAAAATTACTCACAAAAGGCTGAATATATTCAAAATGCTCATAAAAGTTTAAGAGTTAAAACAACAAGTAAAAGTTTATCTTCAGTTGTTTGTCAATTTAAGCAATTTGTTTAGTTTACTTTTAATGATCTTTAATTTAATTTGATGTCTGGAATACATATTAGAGAAACACAGTATCTGTTACAACAGGTGATAAGAACACATGTTTAGTAATGTGGCATGCAATATACACTGTTAATAGCTGTAGTAATACGTCGTCAATTTCCAAGGTCTTCAATCAGTTTTTTGTTCCGTTCTTACTCAGGAAAAACTCCCAGGGCCCAATCCAACACCCATTGAAGTTAATGGAAAGACTCCCATTGATTTCAATGCATTTTGGATTAGACTCCCACTGAGTAAGGACCTGAGGACTTTTTCTGTTTTGATGACATTTCAGACTAAGGGGAAAAAAGAACTAGAAAGAGCAAATAAAAATCTACATAAAAGAATGAGAGCAAGAGAGTAAATGCAGTGATTCCCTCTCTACCATTTTTCAACAGAGAATGGCATCTGCCTACAGGTGTCCCTGAAGCAAGCAGAGAATCTCCTACAGGTATAGGTACTATATCCAAAAAACAAAATGACCACATCCCCTCTGAGTTACACTGTGACAGGTATGTATACCAACATTCCCTCTGTTGAAAAAGTGGTTGTGTTTTAATTATGCCCCACTACTGAATAAAATTTACAGGTCTGTAGTTTTACAGAACATAGAATCATAGAATGATAGAATCATAGGACTGGAAACGACATTGAGAAGTCTTCTAGTCTAGTCCTCTTCACTCAAGGCAGGACCTGGTATTATCTAGACCATCCCTGACAGGTGTTTGTCCAACCTGCTCTTAAAAATCTCCCATGATGGAGATTCCACAACCTCCCTTGGCAATTTATTCCAGTGTTTAACCACCCTGACAGTTAGGAAGCTTTTACTAATGTCCAACCTAAGCCGCCCTCACTCCAATTTAAGTCCATTGCTTCTTGTCCTATCCTCAGAGGTTAACCAGAACAATTTTTCTCCCTCCTCCTTATAACAACCTTTTATTTACTTGAAAATTGTTATCATGTCCCCTCTCAGTCTTCTCTTTTCTAGACTAAACAAACCCATTTTTTCAATCTTCCCTCATAAATCATGTTTTCAGGACCTTTAATCATTTTTGTTGCTCTTCTCTGGACTTTCTCCAGTTTGTCCACATCTTTCCTGAAATGTGGTACCTAGAACTGGACACAGTGCTCCAGCTGAGGCCTGATTAGCATGGAGTAGAGCAGAAAAATTACTTTTTGTTTCTTGCTTACAACCTGCTTGCTAATACATCCCAGAAGGATTTTTGCTTTTTTTGCAACAGTGTTACACTGTTAACTCATATTTAGGTTGTGATCCACTATGATCCCCAGATCCCTTTCTATAGTACTCCTTCCTAGTCAGTTATTTCCCATTTTGTATGTCTGCAACTGATTGTTCTTTCCTAAGTGGAGTACTTTGCATTTGTCCTTACTGAATTTCATCCTGTTTACTTCAAACCATTTCTCCAGTTTGTCCAGATCATTTTGAGTTTTAATCCTATTCTCTAAATTACTTTCAACCCCTCCCAGCTTGGTATCATCCGCAAACTTTATGAGTGAACTCTCTATGCCATTATCTAAATCAGGGATCGGCAACCTCTGGCATGCGGCTCGTCAGTGTAAGTACCCTGGCAGGCCGGGCCAGCTTGTTTACCTGTCGCGTCCACAGGTTCGGCCGATTGCGGTTCCCACTGGCCGTGGTTCGCCTCTCCAGGCCAATGGGGGCTGCGGAATGTGCTGTCTGCAGCTTCCCGCCTCCCCCATTGGCCTGGAGCAGTGAACCGCAGCCAGTGGGAGCCGCGATCGGCCGAACCTGCGGACGCGGCAGGTAAACAAACTGTCCCGGCCCGCCAGGGTGCTTACCTGGGCGAGCCGCGTGCCAGAGGTTGCCGACCCCTGATATAAATCACTGATGAAGATATTGAACAGAACCAGACTGTAAGCGAGGACAGGTTTGTCTCCCCTATACTGGAAACCTACTGACCGCTATACTTACCTACATGCCTCTAGCTTCCATCCAGGACACACCACACGATCCATTATCTACAGCCAAGCTCTAAGATACAACCGCATTTGCTCCAATCCCTCAGACAGAGACAAGCACCTACAAGATCTCTATCAAGCATTCTTAAAACTACAATACCCACCTGCTGAAGTGAAAAAACAGATTGACAGAGCCAGACGAGTACCCAGAAGTCACCTCCTACAAGACAAGCCCAACAAAGAAAATAACAGAATACCACTAGCTGTCACCTTCAGCCCCCAACTAAAACCTCTCCAGTGCATCATCAAAGATCTACAACCTATCCTGAAAGATGATCCCTCACTCTCACAGATTTGGGAGACAAACCTGTCCTCACTTACAGACAGCCCCCGAACCTGAAGCAAATACTCACCAGCAACCACAATCACTGAACAAAAACACTGACCCAGGAACCTATCCTTGCAACAAAGCCCGATGCCAACTCTGTCCACATATCTATTCAAGTGACATCATCATAGGACCTAATCACATCAGCCATACCATCAGGGGCTCGTTCACCTGCACATCTACCAATGTGATATATGCCATCATGTGCCAGCAATGCCCCTCTGTCATGTACATTGGCCAAACCAGACAGTCTCTACGCAAAAGAATTAATGGACACAAATCTGACATCAGGAATCATAATACTCAAAAACCAGTGGGAGAACACTTTAACCTGTCTGGTCATTCAATGACAGACCTGCTGGTGGCTATTTTACAACAGAAAAGCTTCAAAAACAGACTCCAATGAGAAACTGCTGAACTCGAATTGATATGCAAATTAGACACAATCAATTTAGGTTTGAATAAAGACTGGGAATGGCTGAGCCATTACAAACATTGAATCTATCTCCCCATGTAAGTACTCTCACACTTCTTATCAACCTGTCTGTACTAGGCTATCTTGATTATCACTTCAAAAGTTTTTTTTCACTTACTTAATTGGCCTCTCAGAGTTGGTAAGACAACTCCCAACTGTTCATGCTCTCTATATGTGTGTGTATATATATCTCCTCAATATATGTTCCATTCTATGCCTCCGAAGAAGTGGGATATAGCCCATGAAAGCTTATGCTCAAATAAATTTGTTAGTCTTTAAGGTGCCACAAGTACTCCTGTTCACTTTGCTAAAGTCTCCCCTCCTTCCTTTGCTGTTACCTTTTCAACTCTGGGATACATGCTCAGTAAAATCCGGAGTAATATCCAATACAGATAGAACTGTAGCTGATAAAAAATCTTCAGCAAGGGATTGATGACAAATGGAAAAGAAAGTTAGCATTAGTGCAAAAAATATAAAGTAAGAGAGCAATTAAATATAAATGATATGTGATTGGCAGGTGGCAGAGTTGATCATTAGCTGTAAGAAGGAGTGGTTTATGCACAGCCACTTGCATCACTGTGTCTTTTCAGTACCTCTGATTCCTTTGTCATCTATTCTGGCATGACTGACCTTTTTTGGTGTTTCTTTTTACTTCCTTGGAACATGTATTTCTGTTGATGGTTCTCTAGCCTCCCTTGTTATCACTGAGGAGAAGGATTAATTTAATTTTTGTTCCTAGGTTTTATCACTTCTGTCACCTAATTACTCTTTGATGTTTTAGTACTGACTCTTCTTTTGAACACTTCTCATTTATTTGAAATGATGTTTAACTCTTAGTAATTGTTTGCACCTTTTGTGGAATTGTCATTACACCCAGTACTTTAACAGTTCTTAAATTTCTGACACACTGTCTTCATTTTTCACTGTAAGCCTTCCCATTCTCCTCTATGCCTGGTGCTTTGTATCTCTAGTGGACACTTTCTTTATCTTTGATTTTCTTTCACACCTATTCTTCATCCACGCTAATCTTTTTCTAGTCCTTCTGTGCATTTCTTGCTAGGAAGAAGAATAAAATGACACCTTAAGATGCCAAAATCCTTTCTGGAGATAAGATGTACATTGTGGTTGATACTACTAGAGCAGGAATAAAACACATACAGATGGTTATGGCTTCAATTGATGGCTGAAAACTTCATTGAATGAAGTTCATTCAATGAAGATGTAGCTGTTAACATTCCCACTGATGTCACCCAGCAGCAAGCCTATCCAATGTGGTAATGCACAATTCTCAGATGCCATAAAGGCTATCATCCATAGTGGGGAGACCTCTCATAACCTCTTACCATTACCCAAGCTTTGAGATTTACCCTGAGAACAAAAATATCATATTCTGCCCTTTCCTCCTGTGAAGAATTTGGGCGCTGAAGACAGGAGGTCCCATTTCTGCTGGATGTTGAAGCTCATTTGTAATCCTCACTACTGATCCCAGCCTTCCTCACTCACAGACCTGTGCTTAGGACTGGAAAAGTGAAAGGCCTCTGCTAATGCACTGCTATGGCTCCAGAGTCCTGCCAAACAAAGTTGTGATAAAATTACGCACAGAGTAAAACGTAACTAGCTTGTAGCTTGACTGTCCTCAAGTGAAACCTCTGCAATTTTACTGCAATCTAGAGACAAAATGCTATAGAAAGGTGTAAAAATCCATCTGCCCTTGTCAATGCTCAGCCGGAGAAAATCCCTTCCTCCACAGAAGGGAGAGCCAGTGTAGTTTGAAAAACATTGAAGTTTTTGCTATTGCACACCTGAAGTCAGTGGATGTTTTATTGCTGATGAGCAGGATCTGTCCCCCGGGAACATTGCAAAATTCTTAACATTATAGAGGCTGGGCATTCTATCAGTAGCACCAAAGAAACCACAACCAACCACTAGGTGAGCAATGATAATAATAGTCATAATTAATAAAATACAATAGTACTAAGAAGAAAAATGGTGAAATTTTAGCTTGTGGTTTCTGGAATAAAAACAATTATACCCTATTGCCAAGGTAGGAGAGGACCACTAATACGGCTGATAGCCTTTCAGTTGGCAAACCCCCATAATTGGGTATGTGACTAAGGAGCAAGGCGGGCAGAATCACATTTAAGGGTCCTGGGGTGGCTCTTCCCCTACTGATTCCATGCAAGTCCCATCCTGATGTGTCAGAGTGGGCATTTGTGTTTGATTTGTATATGCTAGTGGATTTTGTGGCAGTAAATTCAATCATTTGTCTCCACAGGTGATAGTACACAAGATGTACATGCAAGCAATTCCACAAGCAAAGTTGCATATACTACTTGGAGGCTGCATTCTGAAAACTGGGCCCTTCAGAGATGTCCTCCACTGCGGCTTGCCCATACTAAAGATGGTCCCCCCTCTTTCCGCTTCTTTCTTTTTTATCTCATGTAAGGCCTTTTTGTATTTATTAGTATGACTTTAAGAAAGCTGAAAACATTCTAAGATAATCCCCCAAATAACCAAAAAATACCCCCCTTTGGTCAAGTGTTATATTATTAATAAGACTACTGATTAATCGCAGTTAACTCATGTGATTAACTCAAAAAATCACGAATAAAAAAATTAATCACGATTAATTTCAGTTTTAATCTCTCTGTGAAGCAACAGAATAACAATTTGAAATGTATTAAATATTTTTGGATGTTTTTCTACATTTTAAAATATATTGATTTCAATTACAACACAACAGAGGGTCCTGTGGCACCTTTAAGACTAACAGAAGTATTGCAGCATAAGCTTTCATGGGTGAATGCCCAGTTCTGCAATACTTCTGTTAGTCTTAAAGGTGCCACAGGACCCTCTGTTGCTTTTTACAGATTCAGACTAACACGGCTACCCCTCTGATAATTACAACACAGAATACAAAGTGTACAGTGCTCACTTTATATTATTATTTTTGATTACAAATATTTGCACTCTAAAAATGATAAAAGAAATATTTTTCAATTCACCTCATACAAGTACTGTATGCAATCTCTGTATCGTGAAAGTGCAACTTACAAATGTAGATTTTATTTGTTCTGTAACTGCACTAAAAAACAAAACAATATAAAATTTTAGACCCTACAAGTCCACTCAGTCTTACTTCTTGTTCAGCCAATCTCAAAGCCAAACAAGGTTTTTTTACATTTATGGGACATAATGCTGCCTGCTTCTTCTTTACAATGTCACCTGAAAGTGAGAACAGACATTGCATGGCACTTTTGTAACTAGCATTGCAAGGTATTTATGTGCAAGATATGCTAAACATTCATGCCCCTTCATGTTTTGGCCACCATTCCAGAGGACATGCTTCCATGCTGATGATGCTCGATAAGAAAAAAAAGTGTTAATTAAATTTGTGACTGAACTCATTGGGGGAGAATTGTATGTCTCCTGCTCTGTTTTACCTGCATTCTGTGATATATTTCATGTTATAGCAGCCTCAGATGATGACCCAGCACATGTTCATTTTAAGAACACTTTCAGTGTAGATTTGACAAAACTCAGAGAAGGTACCAATGTGAGATTTCTAAAGATAGCTACAGCACTTGACCAAACATTTAAGAATCTGAAGTGCTTCCAAAATCTGAGAGGGATGAGGTGTGGAGCATGCTTTCAGAAGTCTTAAAAGAGCAACACTCCAATGTCGAAACTACCAAACTCGAACCACCAAAAAAGAAAATCAACCTTCTGCTGGTGGCATCTGACTCAGATGATGAAAATAAACATGCAACAGTCCACACTGCTTTGGCTCATTATCGAGCAGAATCCATCAGTAGCATAGATGCATATCCTCTGGAATGGTGGTTGAAGCATGAAGGGACATATGAATCTTTAGGGCATTTGGCACATAAATATCTTTTGATGCTGGCTACAACAGTGACATGCGAACGCCTGCTCTCACTTTCAGGTGACATTGTGAACAAGAAGTGGGCAGCATTATCTCCTGCAAATGTAAACAAACTTGTTTGTCTGAGCGATTGGCTGAACAAGAAGTAGGACTGAGTGGACTGGAAGGCTCTAAAGTTTTACATTGTTTTATTTTTAATGCAGGTTTTTTTTCATAATTCTACATTTGTAAATTCAACTTATATGATAAAGAGATTGCACTACAGTACTTGTAATGGGGGAATTGAAAAATTCTATTTCTTTTGTTTTTACAGTGCAAAACTTTGTAATAAAAATAAATATAAAGTGAGCAATGTACACTTTGTATTCTGTGTTGTAATGGAAATCAATATATTTATATAAATTTAGTAAATATCCATAAATATTTAAATAAATGGTATTCTATTATTGTTTAACTGCACAATTAATTGTGTGATTAATCACAATTAATTTTTTATTGTGTGATTAATCACAGTTAATTGTTTTAATCGCTTGACAGCTCTAATTATTATGTATTTGTATCACAGTGGTGCCTAGAGGATCCACCTGTGATTAGAGCCCTATTGTTCTAGGAACTGTACAAATGCATAGTAAGAGATTGTGTGTTCTTTGTGGCATGGGGCATCTATGTGGACAAGTCAGACAAAGGGCAGCAGGGAAAACAGAGGCAAAGAGAAGGGAAGCTACTTGCGGAAGATCAGCCAGAAGTTCAGAACCCAGTCCAGTGCCTTATCCACTGCACCATACTGCTTCTCTTGGGAGAAGATTTGAAGTATGATATGTCAATATGGAGAGAAACAAGGAAGTAGATTTATCCAGCTAGTTTGGTAGATCAAGAAAGGCAGAACTGGGTTTAGGCACCAACATCAGATAGTTTCTGTTTTACCTTTAGCAGTTGTACTCTCATTATTTGTCTGGCTAGATAATGAAAGAAGTGTTAATGGTACCAATTAAGATGTGAGAACGTGATTTATTGCTCTTTGTTGCTTTCCAGGTCAGTAAAGATGCAACAGGAAAATACACATCCAGCAATCTAAAGACAATTTAAACTGAAAGGGTGCTTTGCAATTTAGGCATGTAATTAAAGGCTTTTCAAGTTTAATTAAAAAGTTAAATCGTTCGTCTATTTCTGAAAAAAAAAGTGCTTTTGTGATAGGGTCAATTACATAACACAAAGCATCATAAGATAAGTATACTATTTTCTGGTCTGAAGTTATAGCATTTTTTCATGCATAACAGCCAAACACATAAAAATGTATTCTGAGAAATAGAAGCAAATAGATATATCGTTCTATTAAACACTGTGAAAAATAAGTTCTCAGTGTATATTTCTTCTTCTCTATCATTTCCAAGAAGCTGCAAAAAACAACCATTGAGTTTTTAACCACATAGAATGGAGAGGGAAAACTAAGAGAGTTTCCTAATATTCTTTAAATAGTTGTAATAGCAATATTTTGCAGTTATATAGTGGCAATAAATAATGAGGCAACTATCACCAAGAGTATTAGGGAAATATCCTTATTATTTAATTGCCCATTTTTGTGATGTTGGAAATTTTTGATTAAATTAACTGGATTTTAAATGCAGGACTAGCTGTTCTGCTCCTACCTCTCAAAATGCCCCCCCTTTTTTCGGGCTCACATTTTCAAAAGTGCTCAGAGCACTCACAAATGGGGCCAGAATTTCAATAGAGCTCAGCTCTCAGATAAGCACCTAAATGAACTGGCCAGATTTTCAAAATTGCAAAGAATCCAGTAGACTTGTTTGAAACAAGTGGAGCAGGTCAGTGCTGAGCACTTCTGTAAAACTGGCAACTTATTTAGGTGCCTAAATGGGAACTACTGTGTGTGGAGAGCTTTTAAAAGTCTGGTCTTCTGTGTATCTTCATTTGCATAAACCCCCCTTCATTATAGTATCTCACAAGTTTCAAGTCTCATCCTTCAGATCTGGTTTATGACTTTCAACTGTACAAGGTTTTAATGACTCCTCTCTGTTCAATTTCTGCCTGTGATTACCATCTAAATTTATAGCCTTTTATCAGCTCTTACAGTGAAATACCCCAGTGAAATACCCCAAAGACTTCTGTTGAGTAAGATAAATAGCCTCAAAGGCAATTTGTGTACTTCCTTTTCATTAATCTCACCTTCCATTGGCCTCCTCTTGATGAGACCTTGACCTTGTTGTAGGCTTGGCATCCTCCTTGACCATTTTCTTTCTTCCCCTTCCCACATCTCCTTTTTCTGCAAATCAGTTTACTATCCTCTTTGCACCATTGCCCAAGTACAGCAAGGCCTATTTACAGCTCTGAAACTGTAACCCACTCTTTATTATACCACAGCAGTTTATTTTTTTAGGTTCAGAGAAATGAAAAGCTGCAGTAGGGACAACGGAGGGATTTGTTGCAATTAGATGCTGTAGTGATAGGAGCTATAAAAAAACCTTAAATAGATAAAAAGATAGATTTGGGTTTCTGCACATGTGCAGAGAGTTGAGTGCAAAGCTCCTGGTTACTCAACATTGACCAAATATGCCAATGCCTTAGATCCAACTCTGCTGAAATCCTCATTCATGCTTCTATCTCTTCTGACCCTGACTACTGCAACTCTTCACTCTGTACCTTCCATCAGGATTCAGCTACCCAGTGCCTCTTAAGTCCATATTTGTTTGTGTCCAGCAGACAGGGCCGGCTTTAGGAAGTGCGGGGCCTGATTCGAACAGTTTTGACGGGGCCCCGGCAGGGATGACTAAAAAGAAAAAACACATAAAAAAAACACGTGGGTCTTGTACTCACCGTGCGGCGCTCCTAGTCTTTGGCGGTGGGTCCTTCACTCGCTCCGGGTCTTCGACGGCACTGAAGGACCTGCTGCCGAAGTGCTGCCGAAGACCCGGAGCGAGTGAAGGACCCGCCGTTGAAGTGCCGCCGAAGACTTGGAGTGCCGCTGGCTGAGTAAAAATTAAAAAGGAGCCTCTAGCCAGGGAAGGGATTCTCGGCCACTTGCCCCCACCCCGGCAGCCCTGCCACTGGGTGTGGGGCCCTCTTAGGCGCGGGGCCCGATTCAGGGGAATTGGTGGATTGGCCTAAAGCCGGCCCTGCCAGTAGAGTTATAAATTTAAGCTCCTAGGCTTGTCTGTTTGAAGGTGTTGCACAGGTTTCCTTTAGGGACAAGGACTGAGGGGTCAGATATGGAGTGAGCTCTTTGTGAAAATGTTTGCCCAGGGGTGATAGGGTGTTTTTGTCGTTTATCATTTTGCTGTGTGAGTTCATTCGAGAGCATAGTGAATGTCTGTTTTCAGCCACATAGTTGTTGGGACATTTGGTGCAGTGGATGAGGTACACCACATCTTGTGATAGACATGTGTAGGACCCCTGGATCTAGAAAGGTGTGTTCTGGGAAGTATTGATCATGGTAGAAGTGGAGCTATGTCTGTGGGTTTTGCATCTGTTTTTCTAGCCAGGACCAACACAGCTACGACAACACTACAAACAATGATATTATTAAGTACAATATCAGAATGCATACCTTCAAGGGGGGGAGGCGAATTAAGGTTTCACAGGCAACCTTAATTTTGGCATTTCCTAACTTTTGAGTGCTTGGGTTGGCAACTTTTATAATGTATTACTGAATCGCAAAGTAGAGAAATGTCAAATGAACTGCTTTAATAGTGGATAAGTCTACTTGTTAAAGAATGATTGCTTTATATTTCAAAAGAATGACAATCCTGAATTATTAGTGACATAGAAGGGAAACAAATAATACAAACAATAGGTTTTAACATCGAAAACATAGAAATCTACCTATATAATTTAGATTATGAAATTTCATAGATAGGTCTTCAGAATGTATATTGCATGTGCTGTACAAGTAGCTTTCTTATATCTGAGTATGTGTAAAAATATCAGAAAAGGCATTCTGTCTATGTGATATAAGAAGGGAACAGGATTAATAAAGCAGTCCAAGACTATACACATTTCACAGAATTTAGAAACATGAACAAGATTAAGTGAATCACCTATTTAATTTCATTCATTTTCAAATCAGGATTAAAATGCTGGTTTCAAATATTCTTCTTCACTGTAAAGTCTGCTACTAAATGACTGGTGCTATGTTTTATACTTTCCTATTCCTTGCTTCTTTGCCTTTTTCATGCAGGTTAATTATATTCATGGACCTTTGTCACATTATTCATCCAGAGGGCCCTGATTATGCATTACACATCAACATTCATAACTCACAAAGCCCAAGATAAGCACTGTACTCAAAGGTGAGACAATATGATAAAAAATCCTAAAACTCTAAAAACATGGATGAATTAAAACAAGAGGATTTACATAGTAGATAATAATGTATTCAATACCAAGGCAGACTTTGGTTGTGTGCTGATGTGTAGTTCAAGAGTCATTTTACATAAATAGTGTTTATGGCAGAGGTGATAACAAAATGCATGTTATGGATTATTGATATGTAAGTACTTGATATGAACTTCTCCATTGGAAGGATTAATCACTGAGAGTCTTACTCAAGGGCTTTCATAAGGGCTAGCTAGAGAAAATGTATCTGGGCAATTGTTAAGGGGATTCTATGGATTAAGCACTCTCTTTTCTCTGTAATGGTGATTCACAGGTAATCCAGCTCTGGTATAGATTAGTTATAGTCAAACTCATATGAAGAGTCACTGAACAGGAGCAGCTGAACTAAAGAAGGGGGTAAAGGGAGGTAATGCTCAGATCTAACTCAACTAGTCCATGCTCTGTATTGAAAACAAAGAGGGAAGGCCTGGATGAACAAGAGGAGTTGGATGTTTAAATTCCTGTGTCTGCCGCCTAAATTCCAATTTTGGGAGTGTTGCGATCCACAAAACACCAGCTGAACCCTGTAAGTGCCTAAATTCACTTGGCTATCTACTTGACTATCCAGCTTACACCCCAGAGTGAGTCACAAACTGGGGGGAAATAGGCTTTCGGCCACCTAAGTCACATGTGGGACCTGATCAAGTAGGTGTACTCAGAAGCTGCCTATGAGATCGGGTCCATTTCAAAATACAATTGGAGGAGGAGCGTGGTGCCAACATTATAACTTTTAGCCATGGGTAGTGGGTATAACAGGCCAATGGAGGCTAAGCATCCCCTAACCCAGGCCGTAGCCCCACCCATACTCTGCCCTTAGGCCCTGCCCTCACTCCCCCTAAACCAGCGGGGGCTCAGCTCTAGTCAGCCCAACCACGTTCTCTTATGCACTAAAAGGAGCTTTCTCTTCTCTCTGAGCTCGAAAGGAGCTCTCTCTGCCTTTCCCCTCCAAACAGGTAGGCAGTGTCTGGTTACAAAAACTCCATCATAGAACCACTGTGTCCTCACCTTGCAACCGAGTATACTTGGTCAGCCTCCCTGCAGAGGCCCTCTCTTCAGACACTTTCTTACCAGGGCTACTATATTTTATTATAGCAGCAATGCAATGCAGTTGGCACACTTCACTTAGCTGAAACTCAGTCAAGAACATGCCCTCTTTGGTCTCTGCTGGATACCAGAATTGTGGCTACTGCTCTGTGGCCTTAACTCTACCATCAATCATCTGAGGAAACTCAGACTAAGAAGCTAGGGAATAAAACCTGGAACAAACCTTTTTTTTCTATTGGGGATGGGGAGGGAAGAAATTTTCAGGAGGGGCATTGCCCCCTCATGCCCTTCCTTAACTACATGCCTGATTCCGCTGTGGATCAATACTTAATAGCCATTGGGCCAGAGAAAGAGAGAGAGAGAGAGTGAGAGAGTGTGAGAATGACTTCATAATCCAGGGGTTTGTGAGACCCTGTGTCCCGTCCCCCTGCTCCAATCATTCTTTCATTATTTATCCACCGTGGAACAACTTCAACAGAAGAGATGGAGGGAGCACACTCTGAATCGCTCAAAAGATTCATAATGTTCTTTTTTCACAGTGACTTATTGTGAGAACAAATGTGCATTTGCATGCTGTGTTTCTGATTGCACACTGTGCTCACCTTGCTAAATAACAACGTGTACCCTAGGGTAATAACAATAATACTGTACCAACACTATCGCTGAGTCTCCATGAGCACAATTAGCCACCTAGTGCACAGCTGAGCTATCAAATTACAGAGCCACATGACTGTTACATAATCAGGTGTCTTATATACTGGTGCAGCCTTTGCTTGGGTTAACAAGGAGTACGCAGTCTTCTCAGCAATTAGGTCACACAATGATGAGAGGCCATATGAAGCAAACAGTAAGTGTAGGTTGTTAGATCAAGTGTTGGAACAGTACAAAGGGAGAATATTAACCATATCACAAATCACAGAAATAATGGGGAAATTTGTGAGAAGATACGGACGTGTACTAAATCCACATTGTAGGGAATCAGGATTCACAATGTAACTTTGAAAGGTTTCTTTGGGCCCCCTTTGTACCATACATAGGTACAGCACCCCTTCCCTTTTCATAGTCCCAGATTGCTCTCCTTTTTTTTCCTTACTGTTGTCTTAAATGACTGAAAATACCTCTTTTCTCTGTCATCACCCATTACTCTATTATTTTTATTTCTATTGCAGTAGTGCCTAAAGACCCAAGCAAGCTTTAGGGCCCCATTGTACTATGTTCTATGCACACAAATAACCCAAAGACAATCCCTGTCTCTGCACCTGGGAGAAACCTTGTTAAAGTCAATGGGACTTTGCACACATGCAAGGGGTCTGCTTGCATGGATGAATTGATCCCTGAAAGATGACAGTGGTTTTGGCAAAGGGCGGGATTATAGATGCAAACCGAAGGAAGGTTATTATTGTCATACTGTCGTTTCCTCTCATCCTCTGCCACAGTGTACTCTCCTTTTCTCCACATGCAATTTATTTCTTCCTAACATACAGTATATGTCAAACTAACTTCTGCCATGATACCTCCTCGAATGACTACGGTGAGACAGGTGGCTGAGGAGTTTTTGGCTAATATTCGGCCCAATATTGAACTAAATATTTTTTGTGTTGCTCTGCGCTCCTAGATTTTAAGCTCTTTGGGGGCAGAGACCATGTAGACCACTGTGTTTGTAAAAATCCTAGAATGAAGCCTTGGTTCTGATTGGTGGATTGGGACATACATCTATCATAATTACATCATCTTGAGGTCTATTGATCTTTTCTAAAATTCCATTTTTCTTTTCACATTTTCTAGAATAAACTCCTCCTTCCTTTTTTTTAACATTCTCATTGAATTTGATACTTATGAAAATGTATAGATAGCCATCTGTAATGGTGATCAAGATTAAAGTTTTATTTATATTATACTGCTCACTATGGAACCTGTGTGCATGATGGCTGATAACATTTGTCTATAGTATCTGTACTATTGGTATCCACTCAGACCTCAATTCAGGAAAGCATCATTATGCAGGAAAGCACTGAAGCCTAGCACTGAAGCCTGTGCTTAACTGTAAGTGTAAATAGCTCAATCTATTTAATTTATCCAAGAGAAGGTTAATATGTGACTTGATCACAGTCTTTAAATAACTTATGTGTGCTGAAGATTTCTGATACTACAAGGCTCTGTAATCTAGCAGCCAAAGGCATAACAAGATCCGATGTCTGGAAGCTGAAGCTAGATAAATTCTGACTAAATATAAGGTGCAAATTTTAACAGGTGGTAATTCATCACTGAAACATATTACCTAGTGATGTGATGGATTCTCTGTCACTTGAAGTCTTTAAATCAAGATTGGTTGTCTTTCTAAAATAGATACTCTAGGTCCAGAAGTAATGGACTTGAGGCAGGAATCATTTGGTGAAATTTTATGGCCTGTGTTATGCAGGAGGTCAGACTAGATGATCATAATGGTCCCTTCTGTCCTTAAAATCTATGAATCTAAGTCCCATTGAAGACAATGGGATTTAAGCATGTGCTGGAGGGCTTTCTGAATAGAAGCCTCATTCTTTTAGTATAGACCAATAATACTTAGTCTTGATACTATGGTACAGTTGTCAAGATCATAGGCATGTAGGCCTTGGCCTGACCACTTTTTGGCCAGGACAAACTTGAGTGGTGCGGTATTGATCTCAAGGGCCAAAAGAGTTAAAGATGTTTAAAAACTTTTTTACTGTACAATATTAAAATAGCTATATTTCAGTATGGGTTTTTTCCCTACAGAGGTCCTGGTTTATTCAATTTCTTGGCAAATACCCCAAAGAATTAAATTCTAAAGTTGAAAGTTTATTGACCAAAATACAAGAAAGAGCAAGAAATTAAAACAAACATTTATATTGAAACTGATTAAGCAAAACAAACAATCAAAACTCAATAAATTCTTTCTCCTTTTGGAGGCAAAATATCAATTTCACTTATTTCATTAAGAAGAGGTTATTCACCCTATGCAGTAATTGTGGTTCTTCGAGATGTGTGTCCCTATGGCTGCTCCATTTCACATGTACATGTTCCCCATGTGCCTTTGATCAGATTTTCATTACCAGAGTCCGTTCTGCCTGTGCCTGTGTCCTATGCATCCTCATGACCCCACGAGGGATATATAGGGCTGCATGGGTGAATTGCCTTCAATTCTTTCTCCATTGCTGAGTATCACAAGAAGCTCCAAAGCAAAGGGGAAGGAGGGCGGGTAGTGGAGCACTCATGGCGACACAAATCTCAAAGAACCACAGTTATTGCACAACATGAGTAACTTCTTCTTCTTCCAGTAGCGTCCCTATGGGTGTTCCACTTCAGTTGACTCCCAAGCACAATCCCTAGATGGAGCTTTGGAATCTAGTCCATACCTGAGGAAAGAACTGCATTGCCAATTGACACATTTAATTTAGATGCATCGATTAGGGTGTTGTGTCTGGAGAAGGTATATGTGGAGGACCATGTAGCAGCTCTGCAGATCTCATATATGGGGACATTTTAAAGTAGGGCCATAGATGTAGACTGTGATCTCATAGAATGAGCTGACACACCTGGAGGAGATGAAATGCTGGCAGTACCATAACAAATGATAGTACATCTGGAGATCCATTCTGGCAGTTTTTGGATAGAAACACCAGATCCTTTAGATCTGTCCGCAAATGAAGCAAACAGTCTAGGAGATTTCCTAAATAATTTAGTCCTATCTAGGTATAGAGCCAGTGCCCTCTGGACATCTAGAGTGTGGAAAGCAGTCTCCAAAATGGAATTAAGTAGTTTCAGAAAGAAAACTAGTAGATAAATAGTCTGATTCAGAGGAAAAACATTCGATACTTCAGGAAGGATTCTGGGATGTGGCTATAAGGAAATCTTATCCTTGTAGCATACTGTAACAGGAAGGTCTGCCATTAAGGCCCCAATTTCATCCACTCTTTGGGCTGATGTAATGGCCACTAAAAAGGCTGTCTTAATAAATAAGTTTAATAATGAGCAGGTTGTCATTGGTTCAAAAGGAGGTTTCATGAAATTTCTAAGAACCAAATTGAGGTTCCAAACCAGATTAGGGGCTTTCATCTGTGGAAAAATGTTTCCCGGTCCTTTCATGAATTTTAAAGTTGTAGGATGAACAAACAGAAAGAACGCCTCAATTGTGGAATGAAAAGCTGTAAAGCGTCTAAATGAACCTTGAGAGAACTAATTGACAGCCCTGTTTTCTTTAAAAGAACAGGTTCTCCAGAACCAGCAGAAGAGGAGCAGAACAACTTTCTAGAGGTTACATCAATGATGAAATCTTTTCCATTTTGAAGGTAAGTTTTTCTGGTAGCCTCTTTCTTATTATCTAGTAATATCTGCTGTATCTCGGCAGAACAGGCTGACTCTAATCCAATTAACTATTGCAGAACTATGTCATGAGGGAGAGTTTTCTCAGATTGGGATGCAGAAGTTGACTGGTGTCCTGTGAGACGGGTTGAAGAATGATTGGAAGATTTATTGCTGGACAGAGAGGTAGGTGAAGCAAGTGGGAAGACCATATCTGCCTCAACCATATTGGGGCAATTAGGATAACTAGCTTTGTCCTGTCTGATCTCATTCACAACCTTGAGAATAAGAGGCACTAGGGGAAATGCATAAAACAGATTCTTCATCCAAGGAAGGAGGAAGGTATCCCCCAATGAATTGTGGCCTAAGCCCTCCCTTGAACACAACATGTGGCATTTTCTGTTTGAAGCTGTGGCAAAGAGGTCCACTTCTGTGAACAAAATATGTCAATAAGAATCTGAGAGTCCAACTTCCATTTATATTCTTGGGAAAAACAGCTGCTGAGAGCATCAACTGTGATGTTTTGCCTGCCATAGAGATACTTTTCTAAATTCTTATGTGATGCTTTATATACCAATTCCATAACTTTATTGCTTTGGTGCAGGGAGAAAGGGATTTTGTCCCCCCACCCCCATTAGTTGATGGAAAACAGCCAGGCCACATTGTCTGTCATGACTCTTATAGACATGTCTTTGATGAGAGGCATAAAATGAAGGCAGGAATTTCTGACCACCCTGACCAGCAACAGGTTGAAGTAGATAGGGGCTTGATCACACATTATAGCAAGGAACCTGTTAGAGGAGATGTCAGAAGAGTAGTTATGCCTGATGGTACTGCTCTACTATGCTTACTCTGACCATCTCTTCCAGACAGCATCAGTACCTTTTCAGAGCCATGTTGGTTCTTAGAGCTATGAGATCTCTGCCCCATCAGTGCCGGAGAAATTTTTAGCCTCTGTGGTAAAATGCTTCAAGGTAAGGGCTTCTGAGGCCATTGACCAGCTCAGAGAGCAAGGTCTTTTCGGGGTGGACTTTTTGAAAGGGGAGTTAGAGCTTGTCTTCTTTGGACCTTTAGAAGAAGTCTCTGAAGCCTTCTCCTTTCTAGGAGAGTGCTGGGCCGAAGTTGAAGGTGCGCTAGAAACCCTCCGTAGACTGATGTAAAAAGGGGTTCTTCTGACCTGGCTCCAAAGTTGGTGGTAGGGAGTGCTCCATCATTTACAGTCACCGTTTGATTTCTCAGTTCTTTCTTGCCTTCGGTTTGAGGGCAAAACAGAAGTTACGGTGAATACACTTAGAGTGTCTGTTACTGACTGGGATGGCCTCATGGCATGTGAGGTAATGTTTAAAACCCAGTGATCCAGGTACACCCCTCTCTGGAAGGCAGGGTTCTCAAGAGGGAGGAAATAAAAAACAGTTCTCTAAATAAAAGTCAATTAACTAGTCTAAACTAAGCGGAGCTAACTGAAGTTAGCAAACGCAAGGTAGGTGAGGCACACTCACTAAGGACTTGCTAAGCTCTGACTCAAGCTGAGGTAGTTGAGGAGGAACTGAGGGCTGATGAGCCCCGCAGCCCTATACAGCCTCGATGCAGGGCCTCAAGTGGAGCACCCATAGGGATATTACTCAAAGAAGAACAACCCTTCTTTCATGAAAAGGAAAGGTTTAATTTTACTCTCAGTCCTGATGTATGAAGGTTATTCACTTTTTTTTTACAGACACAGGATAGAGGAGAGACAGGATAGAAAAGATGGAGGAATATATGGCTTTTGTTGACGTTCTTGGAAGGCTGGACAGCAGGTCAGTTACAAATGGATGTTTTAGGCTGGCAGGTTGGCCACAACACCAGGCTCACATTCCAGTCAGGGATGTCACCTCGTTGGGTCTTTTCTCCTTAAACAGGGCAGGATTGGGGGCATCTCATCTCACTGGCTGAAGTAGTGCAGTTGATTTCAGCATTCAATGAAAAGCCAAGAGAGTGAAAAATAAGAAGAAAGAAGACGGTGGCAGAAAGTAACAAAAAAGGAAGAGAAGGAGGGAAGGGAGGAGACAGAACAGGATTTTACGTGCCTCTCTGGTGCTGGCAATTAGATATTCCCACTGATGGCCTGAGGACTGGATGTCATAATGATATGATGACTTTGAGGATTCACAGGTGAAAAAACAAAGCTCCTTTAACAAGGATAATGATGGCCTTCCTCTCAGGAAGGAAATCCTTTAATCTCATCTGCTCCCTCTGTCTTGGCACTGGGGAAGGTGAGATGAATTGAGATGAGCTGGGATGCGTTGAGCTGAGATGCTTTGAAATGATGATATGTTTTATTTAAGTTTCTTTTTAAGACCCCTCCCCCCCCCCAAAAAAGGGAAAGGTGGATGACATAGTTCATCCCCTCATTAGTTTGCCCACCAATTAGGCCTAATATCTGCCATACCAATTTTGGTTCATTAATTTCCAGCCCCATATCTTCTTGTTTATTAAGTCCAACCTCAATGCAGTGTTGAATCATATAGGTAGGCCTTTTTTGTTTAGACCAATTCAGTCTTTATGTCTGGTTTTCTTGCACTTGTTCATAACATTCATTATTGAAAACAACTTGACCTATTTTCCATGGTTAATTCACAAGCAGGTAAAAAGTTATAGGTTATTGTGACATCTTATGAACTTTCACATACTTTTTACATTTGAGCTTACAATTAAGGTAAATTTTCAGGCCCAATAATCACAAGATTGGACTGCAACCACGTGTGCCAGGCTGCAATGCCACTCACTCATATTTGGAAGGGGGTGATTGTAGGGGCTCCTGGGCCAGCGGTTCAGGCTGTTGGGGTGCGGGAAGGCTGAGAGAAGAAAAGAAGGATTAAGTAGGAGGGGAGCAAATCTATGCCTCCTCCACACTTAAATGGCACTCTGCAGCCCCTGGTCAAGACAGCATCCACATATGATCTATAAGGTTGACACCATTCTCACCAGCACTTCAGTGACTTTTCCCTTTATTGATTTGTTTTTATTGATTTTTATTAACTGCACTATTGATTTCACTTCTTAGAGGTGGGATTGTAGCTGTAGTTAAAAGTTCCATAACAATAGAATCAGACATCAGATACATCAGGCTTTCAGTAAAGCTTATCAATATGTTCATTTTGCTTTTTAAGATTTTGTACTTGCTCCTTTCAGCAACGCACTGTGTGTTTTTGCCTTACTGTATTCTGAATAATCTGACTTTTAAAAATCTATCAGGCAATTGTTCCTGCCTTTTAAGCTTTTTGTACTTCTCAGTAAGGTAGGCCTCTGTGTTGCATCGCAGGAGCTCTTGTGTTTGCTTATGCATTGCAGTGCAGAATATATCACCTATATGACACAATGCGGTGTCTCTGCATTTGAATTCTCTGTTATTCTTTGCAAGTGTTACTCTCAATTTCAGATTGCATGTATCTTTTATTTTTGTATGCCAATGATACTCATTGCAAACTCTAACAATTCACCATACACTTTGTCCTTTTCATGCGTCATCAGCACATACAATGTATTGTTTCTTTGTTATGTTTGTAATAAGGTGAGCATGCAAAGGAGATAAGATTACAATGTATTGTTAGGATAAAGCTGAAAAGTGAGAGAGTGATAGATTAAGGACAATAAAAGCTATCCCTTGAAAGTAGAGAGAGAGCCAAAAAACCCCAACAACTCTGAAAAAAAGAGATTAAATGGGACTCGGAGAGGAATGAAAGGAAATAGTGAAGCTCTGAAGTTAGAAAGGGAAAAGATCCACCACTACCAGGTCAACCAGTCCACCCTCCAGTCAGTAAAAGGTTGCTTCCCTTCATGGATTTTCTAAGGCCTTGTATAGTCTTGTTTTAAACATATAGCACTTTTGTATATATGATGTATTGATTTATTTAGGCTACGATAGTATCACGTGAGGCTTGATGCGTATTTAGAAGCATGTTAATAGTTTATATCTGAGTGCCTAGAGGAGTGTTTCTCTTACTGGGGGAATTATCCAGCAGTAAATTCTTGTTCAAGGCTTCTTACATTTATGCCTGGGCAGAGGGTGAACCCCCCTTTGGAGAGGCTAACGCACAGGGGAGCCGCAGGGGGGGAACAGGGGATAGAGTGTGGACGGGGCCACGCCTGGCTGTTTGGGGAGGCACAGCCTCTCCCAGCCTATAATACTCACAGTCCATGCATTTATGCCAAAACAAACCTAATTTGCTGAATCTGTGGAATTTTGCAATACACATCAGAGCTCAGAAAGGAGCACCTCCAGGAAGTTGCTGTGAAATACTGGTAAAGGTATGCACAATACTGAGAGGAAGGATGACCAGTTATTAGAGCCCTATCTTGGGACTCAGGAGACCTGGGTTCCTTTCCTTGCTCAGCCACAGACTTCCTTTGTAACTGGGCAAATCCCTTTGTCTTTCAGTCCCATATCTGTAAAGCGGGGCTAATAGTACCTCACATGAAGATAAATACATTCACAATTGTGAGGTGCTCAAATACTATGTTAATGGGAGCCCTCTAAATATCATAGATGGGCTTTGATCCTGCCAATAGATACATGAGCATGAACTTGGTGTGCACTTCAATGGGACTCTGCATGATTGCAGAACTCTGTGCTATGGCATCTGCTATTGCCAGCTGTAAACACATCATGTTGACATTTGTCTGAGAGAATTCAAACATTAAATTATGCAGTCGGGAACCAAAGATGTCTGGCAGAGGTTGCCTCATCTGAAAGAATACTGATGCTTTGTTGTTTTTCCTGGGTTTCTGATCAGACATTGCTTTTATTTATAAGTCCACAAAATAAATACATTTTAAAAGATTTAAAAAATAAAAAGAGAAGCTTACTCATAGACTCATAGACTTTAAGGTCAGAAGGGACCATTATGATCATCTGGCCTGACCCCCTGCATGCTGCAGGCCACAAAACCATCCCTACCCTTTCCTTGACTCTGCTGATGAATTCCCCAAATCCTGTATCTTAGTGACTTCAATTGGCAGAGAACCCTCTGCTAGAGATCCCTGCCCCATGCTGCGGAGGAAGGCGAAAAACCTCCAGGGCCTCAGCCAATCTACCCTGGAGGAAAATTCCTTCCCGACCCCAAATATGGCGATCAGTAAGACCCCGAGCATGTAGGCAAGAGTCTCCAGCCTGACCCTTGTTAGCCATTATACTATTTACCTACCATTGCTTGGTATTCCTCAGCTAAATAGCAGGAAAATTAATACTGTAGATCTTTATTTTTTATTTGAATATCATTTGTATTTTTCTTGTCCATGTAAGCGTCAAAAGATCTAAACATTGTTCAGTGCGTATATAGTGTGTTGCTATTTGTTAATGATCCCTATAATTTACAACCCTACCAACGTTAGTATAATCACACAATGCTGAAGACCATAATTTTACAATGGTACTTCAAAATAATATCGAACCATCATACTAAAAGCTGATTTTAAGAGACACATACTTTCCAGAAGGGCAGATTTGCACAAAGATACATTTAATATGTAAAGCAAATGGTCAGAAATTTACTGCAACCCCAAGTTCTTTGGCAAAAGAGAAACAAATGGTCAGTAGTTTGATCTTCTAGACGACTTACCATTTACCGTCTTCTGCTCCACTTTCTCAGTGCTTATTCGGAACAAGCAATAAATGGCACTCAGTTTAACTTGTTACAATTAGTAACCAATTCCTGGATATTTTGGGGCTTCTTATGTGTGCTATGCTCCACACCATGACCATTCTCTGAACTTCATTATGATAGAAAGGCTAGAATGCAGATTCTCTGTCTGAAGACCTAAAGAAGATTCATTGGTTGCATAGAGCATACCATTGAGAAGTGTTGGATCAAATCCAGAAGTTGTTTACACCAAGGGCATAACTTTAACTTGTATTCTATAATACATTGGGTGAAAGAGTCACTACAAACAGAGCTGATTCACTTAAAAATCATTCCAGCACCTAAAACTCAAGGATTGTTCCTGCTCCTAAGCAAAGGAGGCATGTAAAAATAACTTTGCCATGAAGATACTGTTTGAAACAAAGTTTCTTCTCCAAGTTCCAGGAGTTTCCTTGTTAACAGGGAGGGTGTTGGGGTAGAACGCTGCACTGCTGAAAGCAGGTAGAGACACTGGGAAATTAGTATGCAATGGAGGATTGATGGTATGTTTCTTGATCGTGCATTGAGGATGACTAAGAAGAGGAAAGGCTAGTCAAAACACAACCTTATGAGCTATTCCTACCTTCTGCTCTTCTTTGTTCAACCAGGCTCAGTAGATTATGAGGGATATGTATACTCTTTCAGCATACCTGAAGCTGTCAAAAAGGAATTGTGCTGGCAAAACAGGAAAAATCCTCAAAAGAAACTCCTGATAATTCTGTAGTGAGCATGATTTGACAAAGAAGGAGGAACTGGTTGAAAATTTGAAAGGGGAGTTCATGATTCTAAAGAATGGTATGAGGGAGAACAGCACAATAAAGATAATGGATTTCAAGAAGGCAGACTTTAGCAAACTCAGGGAATTGGTAGGTAAGTCTAAGGGAAAAAACAATTGAAGGCAGTTGGCAGTTTCTCAAAGAGACCTTATTACGGGCACAAAAGCAAACTATCCCACTGCATAGGAAAGATAGGAAGTATGGCAAGAGACCATCCTGGTTTAACCAGGAGATCTTCAATGATCTAAAACTCAGAAAAGAGTCCTACAAAAAGTGGAAACTCGGTCAAATTGCAAAGGATGAATATAAACAAATAACACAAGCATATAGGGACAAAATTAGAAAGGCCAAAGCACAAAACGAGATCAAACTAGCTAGGGACATAAAGGGTAACAAGAAAACATTCAACAAATACATTAGAAGCAACAGGAAGACCAAGGACAGAGTAGGCCCATCACTCAATGAGGGGGGAAAGACAATAACAGAAAAGATGGAAATGGCAGAGGTAATTAATGACTTTTTTGTTTTGGTTTTCACCAAGAAGGTTGGTGGCAATTGGCCCTCTAACATAGTGAATGCCAGTGAAAATGAGGTAGGATCAGAGTCTAAAATAGGGAAAGAACAAGTCAAAAATTACTTAGACAAGTTAGATGTCTTCAAATCACCAGGGCTTGATGAAATGCATCCTAGAATACTCAAGGAGCTGACTGAGGAGATATCTGAGCCATTAGCAATTATCTTTGAAAAGTAATGGAAGACGGGAGACATTCCAGAAGAATATAGTGCCCATCTACAAAAAGGAATAAATAAGGAAACCTGGGGAATTACAGACCAGTCAGCTTAACTTCTGTACCCGGAAAGATAATGGAGCAAATAATTAAGCAATCAATTTGCAAACACTTAAAAGATAATGAGGTGTTAAGTAACAATCATAATGGATTTGTCAAGAACAAATTGTGTCAAACCCACCTGATAGCTTTCTTTGACTGGGTAAGAAGCCTTTTGGATGGGGGGAAGCAGTAGATGTAGTATCTCTTGACTTAGTAAGGCTTTTGATACTGTCTCGCATGACCTTCTCATAAACAAACTAGGAAACATACAACCTAGATGGAGCTACTATAAGTGGGTGCATAACTGGTTGGAAAATCATTCCCAGAGAGTAGTTATCAGTGGTTCACAGTCATGCTGGAAGGGCATAACGAGTGGGGTCCCGCAGGGATCAGTTCTGGGTCCAGTTTTGTTCAATATCTTCATCAATGATTTAGATCAGGGGTCGGCAACCTCTGGCATGTGGCTTACCAGGGTAAGCACCCTGACGGGACGGGCCAGTTTGTTTACCTGCTGCGTCTGCAGGTTTGGCCGATCGCGGCTCTCACTGGCCACAGTTCGCCACTCCAGGCCAATGGGGGCGGCGGGAAACCGCGGCCAGCACATCTCTCAGCCCGCGCCGCTTCCTGCAGCCCCCATTGGCCTGGAGCAGTGAACAGCAGCCAGTGGGAGCCGCGATTGGACGGACCTGCTGATGTGGCAGGTAAACAAACTGGCCCAGCCTGCCAGGGTGCTTACCCTGGTGAGCCGCGTGCCAGGGGCTGCTGGTCCACCCTGGTTCCAAGCCCCCACCAGCTAGCTGCAATGGGCTGCTCTTCCTGCAAGCAGTGGACAAAGCAGGCGGCTGCCAAACGATGTTAGAAGGGAGCATTGCACAACTTTAAACCAGCATGTTCCCTAATTGATCAGCAACGTAACAAAGAAACAACGTTAACCGGGACCACTTTAAGTGAGGAGTTACTGTATTCTTTTTGGAGAAAAAGACGTTATGTTTGAGAAGGTTTGCTTTCAGTTGCCTGCTATTCCCCATAGAAATGTTTTTAATAAAAGATAATATTGCTAATGTTGATGGTATTCTATAAAGTTTTACTCAAGTACTTGGCAAGAGAAAGCAATCATACTATAAAATTTGCAATAGCTTTAATCTAAAATAGTATCTTGTGATTTTAAATATTTTTGAACTTCATAATATGCCTTTGTTGTTTTATTTGATGGGCCGGTTGGAAGATACTTCACCTGCCACCTTAGGATGCTTGTAGGAATAAACTTAAATATAATTTTATACGAATAAACATAAAGATGGGGCAACATGATCCAGCAGATAGGCACTAGAGTGGGCACCAGAATTCTATTCCCAGTTCTGCCAACAATCTATTGTATGACTTTGGAAAAGTCACTTCTCTCTGTGCCTCTGTTTCTCTCCCCACTTTTGTCTGTTTAGAGAGTAAGTTCTTCAGGCACTGTCTTCTACTATTTGTTTTTACCACACCTAACCCAGCCTTCATTGAGTCCTCTAGAGGCTACCATAATGCAAATAATCATAATCTAATCAACATTTCCAACAGTTACCACACAGTGTCTTCTGAGCTACCACAGATTGTTCTGTAATTAGAGTAGGAAGGACCAGTGGTATTTTATATGTAACTATATGGGATGGACCATTGGCTTTTTGATGACAAACACAGTACCGTTTACAAAAGATACAGTTCAGAGCTTCGGGAGTTTCAAAATGATTGTTAAAACAAAGTTCAATGAGACTTCAGTCAACACTAGGATCTCACAGAGCATGTTCTCCCTATTCCTCCTTTTTCTCCTCCTCAGTGTCAGACGTTCTGTGGGAGAGGAGGGTGTATCTTGGAAGGCAGACACACTTGAAACTGCTGATAAAAACAGACAGATATGCCACAGGATTTACGGTACAAGGGAAAGTGAAAGCTAAGTTTCAAAACTCCCTTCCCTTATTCCCACAAATATTTTAAATGAGAAATGCTTACTGACACCTTAGCTTTGGAGTGTCTTGGCACAGCTCTGCTCTCCAGCCTCAGCCATGATGAGTGTGCCCCCCAACATTCTGAGTGGGGGGAAAGATTCACTGTGGCGTGAATCTATAAATTGTTGGCCCCTATTCCATGGTTATTAATATAGAACAATGCCACTGAGTATTGGCACTGTTTTTCATAGGTGACTCTGATTTTTGCTCATCTCAGTTAGGGTCACAAAGGCACAGAACACAACTAATACTGGTGTCCAAAACCACCAGAGTCCATATGCCATTAGCTTGTTTACTGCAATGGTGTCAGATGAAGTCATCATGGGGTGATGTGGGGAGTGGTGGAAGGAGAAATAAGTCAGCCATCCATAGAAACCTTTGGGAGAGGATTGCAGAATATCGCCATGAAAGTTTAAATGAGATCTCGCAGGAGGCTAAGAGGGACTTCCCAATTCACATAAACAAAGTGCTCCTCATGCCCCTACCGCCACCTAACCCACCAGGGGAATGAAAGCAGAGGCCAGCTCTACCAGTGTTTGTACCTCCATCTCTTCTTATGTGCGTAAAACAATGAAAAGTTGGTACCTTTGTCCTGTTAACTTAGGGATGGGCCATGCTCCATCTTTAAATGTAAATATTGTAAGGAAAAATGCATGCACACACTTATCCGAGTTTCTTTCCCCTTTATCAGGCTCATCTGTGCTCACCTGGTGGGACTGACTAATCTATGGTGGACTCTCAATCAGCCCACCCCCTATTCTTCCTCCTCCTCCTTGCTGTTCATGACAGGTGCTCTGTCTCAGGCTCCTCCGAGGTATCTATGGAAGTTTACAGAGTGCTGGTGTGGTATCTTCCAAGCATGGCATGCAGTTTGTTGTAAAAGCAACAGCTCTGATCAACTGTTGGCCTCCTGGGCCTTATAGTAGCCCTAGTGAAGTTCCTTCACATTCATGCTGCACTGCTGTTGATCACGATCATACCCCTTTGCCTACATCCTCCATGTATTCTGCTCATAGATGTCCATGTTTCTATGCTTGCACAGTCTCCTCTCCTCACAGCCCAAGGAGACTCAGTACCTCTGTCAAGGCTGATTCCCCACTCTGGCACTTCGAGTGCAGGAGGTGGGGACCTGCAAGGATTCTAAAAATTAATACTGCCCACTCCAGGCTGGTATTAAACTCCCAAGGTTACATCTTTTCTCTGACCTTGGATGGGTAGATGCTGCCACCACCCAAGTGCAAAAAACCCCCCTTTTTGGGAACCCAGGAAGGTACACTTGGGAATTCCTTCCTTGGGGGTACCCTCAAGCTCTTTCACTCCCCCATCCAGGGAAGAATTGAGAAGAAAAACAAGGAAATCAGCTGTTGCACCAGCTAATTCAACAACATGTGCACAAAAAACCCAATCAAGGTAAATTTTATTAAAAACAAAAAGAAAGAAAATACATCTGGAACTTGGGCTATTGCTAGATTTAAAAAGAGCAAATATAATAATTAAGCATCAAGAATGGTTTTCTTGAGGTTCAGCTTAAAGGTTACAAGCAAAATAAAAGCACTTGGGGTTAGCACAGAGAAGTCCACAAGGCATAAAGAAATAAAAGAGATAAACCTATTTGCGTATTCCTAGACATTTTCTGATCTACTTACGTATCTGGGGTTTCAAATGAGTAGTTTCCAGATATGATCTGATGGTTTTTCATACCTGGATCAAAGCTTCTTACAGCCCTGTCCCTGCTCTCCGGGAGAACAACCACAGACAGACAAAAGGGGAGTTTTGTTTCAATTTTTAAAAGTTCTAGCCTTCCCATTGGCTCTTTTGGCCAGGTGCCCACTCAGTTCTTTTTACCTATGCATGCAGTCAGACTTTTTAATCCCTTTACAGGTAAAGCAAGTAGAGAACAGCTACCAAGAGGGATTTTATAGCTAACTGACTAGCTTGGTGTCCATAAAAGGGAGCTACCCTCCTCCACCCCTTCATTTATCACAACCTCCTCTCTACTCCATGAAGGAGTGCATGTAGTACCTATCTGTGTGCATGGAGCCAGTGTGGTTGGTTGGGCAGTTGCACACAAAGGTGAGCTGATAGGTGTGCTTGGGAAGTTGAGTAATCAGGAACAGGTATTTTAAAAAAATGCAGGCATTTTACAGGGGAATAGGTGTGGGTTCTGGTCTGACCCCAGGGCAATGGAGTTTAAAATTGTGGCTGGAACAGTCACTATCTCAGGGAACGGGGCATTGTGGGACAGCTGTGAAGGATTGTTAGTGTTGACATAGATCATTCATTGTCTACACTTGCATTGCATTGGTTGACCATGACTGTATGTTATTCGGGGAGGTGGCTTAACTGCCTTGATGTAACTGGATGCTTACATTGGCTAGAGACAAATTTGAGTGTAGACTCATGCACAAATACCTCAGTGCAAGGTGACTTACTAACTTTGTAGTAGAGCTCAGGCATTAGCAACTGCTTGAACAGGCTTTCAGGTCGTAGAGATGAAACTCTTTACCAGAAATGCCATGGGATAATAGTCCTCAGTATGGCTTTTCAGTTTAAAAAGTGCAGTAAACATGACATGGTCAATGAACATAATATAGCTCCTAATTTATCTCTAGTGTAATTTGACTTGGTTTCTTGCAGAACGCCATTTCATGCATACCTAGCAGCATGACCCTGCCATACACTGACTCCAGTGGAGTTGTAGCAGGTATACATTTGGCACACCAGATGTAATTGTCTATTTGGGATGGTCAATACATTTCTAATTTTGGCACTTAAACACTGAACTAGGTGCCCTAACTGAGTACTCAAATTTGAAAATTAGACTTCCAATGAAACAATTATGCACATGGTAGTGAAAAACCCTCATGTTATCTGTTGGATTTGGTGCTAGTTTTTCCATGTAATCGTGGAACTGGGCCTACCCTGAACTTTAAAACCTATGGTAATAATGAGCTGCTAAATCTTCTTATATCCTGGAGATAAAACCGAGATAAATGTATTAATTTTCCTCTGTTAATCCGCAGAGCTTCCAAAATCAAGCACAGACAAATTGTCATTAACTCTCCCCCTCAATGCATGTTGGATTCTCTAATTTTTCAGATCGTGACTGATTCATAATAATTTAAACCATTAAAATGAAAAAAAACCCAGCTAACCTGATTTCTGAAAAACTTATCTGTAGGAAAAAACACAGCAGCAGATTACAGACTGGGGAGACATGGGCTCACAGGCCGGGAAGAGACATCAAAGGGCTCTCTGCACTTCCTTTTGTGCCTACATATGAAGCTGGATTCATGGAGAGGCATCTGCTGTCATTCCTTATTAATAAGGGTGATTTGTTTAGAATGAGGAATTGTTAGTAGAAATGATTGACAATGGCTAGGCAGCTTAGCTCTGACAGGTTTTGTACAGAATCTCTGGCTAGGCAGACAAAACCTCTCAGTTATCAAAAATATTAGCGAGCTAAATCATGACATGTGAGTTTTTTTAAAGGGAGAGTGCACATTTGGATGACCCAAACATTAACCTAATTGTGTAACTCCTTTCATGCATATTTCAAAAAATCCAGGAAATTCTTTATGGGCTTAATCCTTCAAGGTGCTGAGCAACCCTCGAGGTCCTGCGTGTATTGTATTCATGCACAGATAGCTGGTGCACCATCCCTTTAAGAGAGCCACAGGAACTGGGTCTGATTTATAGGTTCTGGCTCTGTGTGAACAACAGTGTCCTCAGCCCCTAGTTCCCTATTTAGCAAGGCACTTCAACACACATGTTTAAGTGCCATGCTGAACCGGGAAACTACTGAGGTCAATTGAAATTGAAGGCATTCAGGGGCTGCTAAGTACCTTACAGCATCAAGACCCATCAGTGGGCTTTACTAAACAAATGCTGTTTTTTTCTAACTATATGTCATAAAATTATATGGAATTTATATGTAAATTTTAGATAAATAGCATATATTTTATTTAGTGCACTTACACAAGGAGATGGCCTATTGGCTTCCTATGAAAATTGACTATTTCACATATTACACTCCACATACATGTAACACACAAAGAGAGTACATCCTATGTACTTTCTTTGTATCTGAAACACATCTTTTTCACAACATTCACATGAGAAACCTTAAGGCAACACACCAGCATATGTGACCATGATAGGAAAATATTGGTAAGAGAAAAATCCTGCTTCACAATCGGCAATGAAAATCAAGTCTCTATTGTGTATATTGTATGAAGTCCTCAAATAAAACTTCCCATTAAAACAGGTGACCAGCTACAAGCTTCCCAAGAGTAGCTAGAAAAAAGAATGGAAAAACTTATCTGAAATATTATGAACATACCTTCGGCAATCTCCTCCAACTCAATCACTACATAAAAACTACACTTATATTTGGCCAAGATTTTAAATATAACGAGTGGTTATGTGTGTGTTAAACATTTTGGGTACTCAACTTGAAATGCTTTAAAAGGAGCATAATTTTCAGAAAGCGCCGGGCACCTGCCTTCTGAAAAACCAGGCCCATTTAAGGCATACAAAAAAAAAAGGAGCCCAAAAATGAATAGTCACTTTTGAAAATGTTGGCCACCGTATGTTGGTATGCAGTAATTTTTAAAATAAGAATTCACACATAGGAACTCTTAACCCTAAACTAGTATTTATATGAGCTTACTTGATTTTTCTATTTAGCCCAGATACACAAAGAGATGGTCAATAAATGTCATTCCATCCCTCTTAAGTCTTGCCCAGCAACTCCAGAGATCAGACAAAAAAAGATTTTTGTTGTCATTGGATCATATCGGTGTAAAGCATATAATTACCCTATTTTTGGATGTGTACACTCTGTTAGGTCATGCAAGAGTTTAAGTTAATTTAAAATTACACACTCCATATATTATAGCTTTGAGTGCTGTGTTATTAAATGTCACTAGTTTAGCATACACTCCAATTATTACTAAAGAATTTCTTCCCAGAGCAGCTGGTCTGAACAGGTAATAAATGTGTGCTATAACACTTTAGTTTTAATAGAATGCTGTTCAGGCAAGTACCACAGTAATATAGTCCCGCTATTCCAGGACATGTGGCAGCAGATTCAATGTTAACTGTGGAGTCTTATAAGGCAGAAATATTTTTTTTTTTCAGGGATGGGATGTATTGGTTCAATAGTAATTGTCATCTTGGTAAACCCGGCTTGTTTGCAAATGTTAAGGTAACATGAACCCTGACTGCACTTTCATACAATGTGTCTTCAGTTCTTTTGGCAAAGCCCATTGATGTATTGTGCTTGTCTAAAGTTTATTCACTGGCACACAGTGATTTTGTGACAAACAGGGAGGCAGAATATTATTGCTTTCTCTTCTTTGATCCCAACATCAACAAAATTTGACACAAGAAAGCACTGGATGGATGCAAAGCTACAAGATTTATACTTCATTATTCCTTCTAGACCTACCTCTCCAATAAAAAATGCCCAGCCTGCCAGCATACCCCATTCTTTGTGAGCAACTGTATCACAATATCATGGAAGAATCTCAGTTTGCCCGAGAACTTAAAGAAAAGAAAAAACAAATCCAGCTTTCCAGACAGGAACATCTCACCTCATCATCGCATTATGCTCTCACCCAGTGGGAAGGACAGTGATATTTTACTCTGGAATTTTGTCTTTTAAGTATTACAAAATTAGATATTTGCCTAATCCCTGAAAAAATAGAGGTATTTCTGAATGCGACATACACTGTGTATGTGTGGGAAGGGTGGAACCAGCGACAGCCATGGTTTTACATTTTATATGTCAGGGGAGTCCTCCATGCTTTTGTAATGGTCCTAGAAAATGTCAACGTTTGGAAAATTGTACTCTTGGTATCAATGATTTGTAGCTTTGGAAACACTGACTGGCTGCTGCGGTGACATCTCTCATGGAAGCACAGCCTCTAGAAAGGATGTACCAGCCTGGCATGATAGGGAACGGCAGGGATGCACATTACCCCTGAAGAGCCATGGAAGGACAGAGAGGAGGTGGTGCCTTGGTCCCAGCTCACTGTCTACTGCTTTGTGGAGTGCACTAAGTGCACTGGGAACCCTCTTACTCCACCCATGACAGAGCATGAGAAAGAAGTACGCTTCCCTGCAGGGGCGCTGGAACAATTTGTATAGTGGGGATGCAGCGAGCCATTGAACCAACAGGAAACCTTGTATCTGATAGAAACCACTTCAAGCCAGGGGCAGCACCTCCAGCACCCCTAGTTCCAGCATTTATGCTTCCCTGAGATAAAATCCCTCCTCAGTCCCTGAGATGCTGAAGCTTTGCAGCACTCTTTATGCAGGCCAGTACCCAAATGGCACAAGTTGCCCCCAATCTTATTTCAAGTCACAGAGGCTAATATTTTTATATTTCTTTTGTTTAAGCCATCAGAATACATTCACTCTGGTGTAAGCAGGCACAGCTCCCACTAAAGTCAACGGGAATTGCAGATGTTTATGTAACTCACTAAACTTTGATTACACAATTACCCACTATAATTCCATTTTAGTGCAGGAATAGTGAGCAGGTTCAGTCTATTTTGACCACGCAACTCCCACCTGTGGGTTATAACACATAAGATAAATGTGCACGTTTGGACAGTCATGGATGCCTGTAACCTGACTTGCTCCAGTTTAGAATAAAGACACCAGAATGTAGTAAAGCTGCTTAATCTAAAAAAAGTTAAGTTTATAAGAGGACAATTTTAGGGTTAACTAAGACTTGTCATAAATCTAAACACAATCTGGTCAGTACATCGATACAGCAAATACTATGTAAACAAAAAAATAATAGTATCAAACATACAGATTTCTTCAGTAACAAAAGATACACAGGCCACACATCCTTTGCATACAAAAGATGCACCATTAATTTGGCATTAATGTCACCACACTGCCCTGAGCCGAATAAGCACTTCCTTGAATAGGCTGGGGTCCTTCTTGGGGTTATCATCTTGCCGCAATTAACAAAAGCAGGCCTGTGAGCCTCAGACTCAGGGCAGAGATCTGCACTTCCCTTCTGCTATTGCTGTTTCCCTGTGGGTCTGGCTGAACTAACTCAGTTTGGTGCCTTTTTTGCTTTATACTGGGGAGTGAAATTGTCCACCATTGGAGACCCCCTTCTGCGCATGCTCCAAGCGTTTGTGAACTTTTTCCTTTGTTTACTTGCTAGTTCTAGACTAGCTGGAATCACTGGACATCTGCTTCATTCTTCTAGCAAAAAAACCCAAGCAAACAAACAAACAAACAAACAAACAAACAAACAAAAACCCCAACAAAACAAAACTGACTACTACTGTTTAAAAGGAACAGCAACAGAAGCATAGGTTACATTCTCCCCTACTGGGCCACTGTCATCTCTGATAGTCCTAGAAAATGTTTACCAGCCACATTAGGTCTGGCCACGTGAGCTAATATTCTAAATATTGTAATTCTAATGAATCAACTAGTCATGCCCATGTAGTGCATAAGCTTGGTGCATGAGAGGCTATGCATATAGTCCTGAAATTTCACTGGCTTGTGCCTTTGTCTCTGTGATTTACAAAGCAAATTCTCAGCTACAACTTCCTTAGTTGATGTCTCTGATTTCTGTGTTACATCTTGTTCTGTATCTGCTTCTTTTAGTTAAAACATCAGGCAATTCTTCACCAGGTGTATATGATAAAGTATCATCTGGATTGTACAAAGGGAACTCCGATGATACATCTGGCAATCTAGCCCTTGCGCATATGGTACAGTGTCATCCAAGTTCATTAATGCTGTGCTTTCAGCATCTGAACAAGTACAATCTTCAGGTGTAAATTCTGATGCATCAGGATTCAATCCAAAAGTTGTTTCAGCTTCCTCTGATCCAAAAATATTATCTCCTTGAGAGTTAAACCATCTCACTCCCAAAAAGTTACTTTCAGTTACTGTTGTCACATTGAAGCTCATCATTTTCTGTATGATAAAATAGAACCACATAGCCTCAATAAATCATGATGTAGTATTCTTTCAGGTGCAATACTATCTTCTGGTTTCACAATGTAAACAGGACGGTCATTCTCCTGCAGTTGTTAGCCACAACATACATTTGTTTTTCCCATCTGTCTGCTAATTTGTGTTTCCCTTTACATGGAGATTGCAAACTAGGACCTTGTCATCTTCAGGTGTGTGAAAGCCTAACTTTTGTGTCCCAGCTTCTCTTGTTGGCTCTCTGACTTTTTCTTTGATTCTTTTCTTGCCAACTCCTAAGCATGCTTCAGTTTTCTCTTACGAGCTTTCACGTACTGTTGATGAGTTATTTCAGAATTGCCTTATCGCTGAATTCCAAAACACACTGGTAATAATGGCTGTCTGCCAAAAATTAAGAAATAGGGAGACTCTCCAGTTACGTCATTTCTGGTGCAATTGTAAGCATGAACCAAAGGTTTGACATACTTCTTTCACTGAGTTTTTTAATATCCTCCAGAGGCTCCAAAATAAGGCCTGTACACTTCTAGGCATTTCATAGAATCATAGAATATCAGGGTTGGAAGGGACCTCAGGAGGTCATCTAGTCCAACCCCCTGCTCAAAGCAGGACCAACACCAACTAAATCATACCAGCCAGGGCTTTGTCAAGCCTGACTTTAAAAACCTCTAAGGAAGGATATTCCACCATCTCCCTAGGTAACGCATTCCAGTGCTTCACCACCCTCCTAATGAAAAAGTTTTTCCTAATATCCAATCTAAACCTCCCCCATTGCAACTTGAGACCATTATTCCTTGTTCTGTCATCTGTTACCACTGAGAACAGTCTAGATCCATCCTCTTTGGAACCCCCTTTCAGGTAGTTATCAAATTCCCCCCCCCATTCTTCTCTTCTGCAGACTAAACAATCCCAGTTCCCTCAGCCTCTCCACATAAGTCATGTGCTCCAGCCCCCTAATCATTTGTGTTGCCCTCCGTTGGACTCTTTCCAATTTTTCCACATCCTTCTTGTAGTGTGGGGCCCAAAACTGGACACAGGACTCCAGATAAGGCCTCACCAATGTCGGATACAGGGGAATGATCACGTCCCTCGATCTGCTGGCAATGTCCCTACTTATACAGCCCAAAATGCCATTAGCCTTCTTGGCAACAAGGGCACACTGTTGACTCATATCTAGCTTCTCGTCCACTGTAACCCCTACGTCCTTTTCTGCAGAACTGCTGCCTAACCACTCAGTCCCTAGTCTGCCACTTTCTCTGTGGTCAGTCGGGGAACCCGGGCCTGACCACTACTCCAAGTTCCCTGGAAATCCTATTCATGGCAGCGATGTACTGCTTACTCCAATCCATCATAGCTATTTCCCTAGGGTTCTTCTTACCAAGCCCCTTTTATCTCCAGCCCTATCTCAGGGCCAGCATCCTCAAATCCCTCTCCATCTCCAGGCCAGAGAGGAGCATCCTTCTTCACTCTGGTACCAGCTGGGAACTGACCTGATTAAGCCCTGCAGCTCCTTTTAGCTGAGCCTGATGGGCTCTGATTGGCTGCTTCTATAAGGCATCTCTAGACAGGCCTGAAGAACCCACCTTTGTTGTTCTTTACCAGTGACTTTGCTGCTTTGTGGGATGGGGGTAGTATGACTGTGGGCCTCTGTCGTGCACTGCAAAGGCCAGGTAGACTCCATCACAGAGATGTTCTAAATGTCAAAGGTTTGTGAGTGTAGTGGCTGTCTGCAAGGAGAAAAACGAGGAATGGTAAATGTGGAAGAGAAAACTCATATGAGAATTGTATGGAAGAAATAGAACTAAAATGCAGCAATTGTGAGGGTAAGCACAGTGCAGCATACAAAGGGTGCATGGTGGCAGAATGAGCTTGAGGGAGACAGAAAATAAAACAGCCTATGCAGAAGCTACCAAAAGCTATTCACAGTGAAATGTGGAGAAAGAGGAAAACACCAGGGAGGGAAACAACAAAATGCAGTTCAGGGCAAGAAAGATACTATAAGGAGAATAGAAGAAGTACTCCTTGTAGGCAAAATTTGTAGCATTTATGATAGAAGTGATTAATTACACTTTATGGACAGGGAAGAAGACCGAAAGAATAAAAAAAGGCAAAAAGTAGCAGAAGAGTATTTACATATAGGCGATCTCTCAATAGACTGCATTCATGCAATTTTAAATGAAGGTAATAAAGTAATTTAAACCTAGTTCTAACTATTTCTTGCTGAAACACACACAGTTATTAACACATGGCCAGGAATGAAAGAAAACTGTTTTTGAAGTGCAAAACAAATCTGAAATGCGATATGTGTACAAGAAACAGGACTGATTAAAAAACTGAAAGAGTGTATGATGTGGTACAAGAGGAAGGCTTGCAGTATAAACTAAACACAACTTTAATAAGAGGAAGAATGTTCTGGTGGATAAGAGACTTCTTACGTGATAGAACCATAAAAATCAGGGTGGGGAGGGCTTTGTCAAATATTTATAAATTTACTAATGGCACTCCGCAGAGGAGTGTTACCAGCCCTTGTTTAACATTATGCTTAATCATCTTCCAGAGAGTATTTGGCAGGAATAGGTATTACCCTATTTGTTGATGTAGTGGGGTTTACACAGAGGCCAACAGGTCTAGTAAGCAGGCCATGGCTCAATGGTCTCCAAAGGCCTGTGGGGCCTTGTCAGGCAATCTAGGGGTCTAGGGGCCAGGTTACAGTCTGTCCTTATCCAGGCAACATCCCCTCCTCAGTTTGAATAGGAGTGTAGGGAAGGATAGGGGGATCCGGGCCCTTCCTCTCCACTGGTTCCCAGCCCAGACCCCCAGTGGGAAGTGGTGGAGGGTGTTTCTGTCTCCTCTAGCTGATACCCCAGACCAGATGCCCCTAGCCACTTTCTCCCCACTGGTTCTCTCTTCCATTTCGGGCATGGCCATTGACCACAGCTCTTTGCTTCCCTCCTCACAATGGGTTGGTCAAGAAGTCTCAATGATCCAGATAGTCAGGAAGGGTTTCCCAGTTCTCTTCACAGTGACAGGGAGAAGGAAAGAGAAAAAGAGGTCAGCCCCATAGCTGCCCAGTTGGGCATTACTGACAGTTCAGGTCCTTCCCCTGTGTATTTCTCTATCCCAGATACTAAGTGGCTTCCTTCATGTAGACAGACTCTCCCCCACTTGATTGCCAGAGTCCCATTTTCAGCAGGTCCTCCACTTGGAGCATACTCTGCAGCTCCTGAGAGGTGGGGGTCTTCTTGGCCTAGTATTTTTCCATCACTCCTTTAATTTTAGTGAAGAGTCCATAAACCAAATCACACAGGACATCTGTGCTATATGGGCCAAACACAGAAGGCTTTAGGCAGCTGTGGAAAGAACAAATGAGGCACTCAGGGAGATTTTAGCCTGGGGAAATACTTGGGGATGTAAGTTCTCACATGCTGAAACAAAAGGAATGATCTTCACAAAAGGGAAGCGTGGGGAAGAATGGACCCTATATCTCTATGTGGAGAAAATTCAGGCAGTTCAAAATTTTACATTCATAGGTGTTGCGTTTGATAACAAACTAACTTGGAAGGGTCATATAGATAATATCAAGACTAAATGTAAAGATAAGATAAATTTGCTTAAACATATTGCTGGGAACAATTGGGGTGCAGATAAGATAACACCATTGATGATGTTGATGATGCTGATAAGACCATTTACAGATAATGGATGCCATGCCTTCAACGGGGGGAGGGATAGCTCAGTGGTTTGAGCATTGGCCTGCTAAACCCAGGGTTGTGAGTTCAATCCTTGAGGGGGCCACTTAGGGATCTGGGGCAAAATAAGTACTTGGTCCTGCTAGTGAAGGCAGGGGGCTGGACTCAATGACCTTTCAAGGTCCCTTCCAGGTCTAGGAGATGGGATATCTCCATTAATTATTATTATTTATTTATTAATAGAGCTTTTAAACCAACACTTAAAATGTTAGAACCAATCCAAGCCCAAGCTCTGTGAATCTCATGTGGAGTGGGTATTATTACATGGCTGTGTGTGATGCAGGTAGCTACCAGAGAAATGCTGATGAAATTGTTACATTTAATGTTGTGGGCTAAGGTTAATGGAAATAGTGAAGATAAGAGTACTAACCAAATATACAAGGATTGTTGGGAATGAAGTAGACAAGATGTAACTGGGCACCACAGACTCGGGTCGTCGGGGTCAAAAGTTGGATAAAAGAATAGAGTGAAAGGGAAGAACTGGAAGAGATTAAAATCTTTAGTCAGGGGAAATCAAACTATAGCTGGACAGATGTCTCTTCAGTTGTGGATTTGGAATTATATGATATGACAAAGTGAAGAGTAGGACTGTGACCAATAAAATATATGAGTTTATGCATGGCACATAGGGTCAGCATTGCCAGATCTATACTGGTAGATTGGAAATGGCCTTTTGTATCCCTGAATTTGGAATTAAGAGTTCTATAAAACTATCCAATTTTGTGACCAGTATGACAGCCAAATTGTTAGGCATACTGTTGGCACTGACCTGGATAAGAAATGCCCACCCAATTATAGCTGCTATTCTACCTGACTCTTTATTGGGTATAATGGTGATCAGAAAGGGAGCTTCAGAAAGCAGGAATGACTTAATCAATGAAATATTGTTCTAAATTACAGAGAGAGTACAATTAGGTGTACATATAGTAATAGCATGGATTCCAGTGCCTGTTGGGTTACCTGGCAATGAAATGGCAGATAAAGCAGTGAAAAATGCTTTAAAATGAGGAGATTGATATAAAAATATCTCTGAGTAAACAGGAATTCAAAAGTTTAATTAAGAAAGAATTTAAGAAGGAATAGCAAGAAATATGGACCAAGAGAAAAAAAGACGAACGCTCTAAGAAATATGTCCAAGACTTAAGGATAATGTCCTATTTCACAGCTTTGATAGATGAAGTGATGTAACTGTACTTAGAGTGCTAACAGGTCACTGTGACCTGAATGGTAATTTATATCTACTAAACAAGCACAACGACAGGTTGTGCAAAACATGCAAAGTTAAAGAAACAGCTGAGCCTCTGTTATGGCAAGGCAGGGAGAATTTTGCAGAAAGACAGATTCTTTATGAGGAACTCAGACGCCTCAAGGTGAAAGAATATAGTCTGAATGGATTGGTGAGAACACTGGGGAAGTGAGGTAGCATTAAAAAGGCATTATTACGCTTTTTTAAGGATATAGGACGGGATAAGAGGATATAGATTTTGATTATGTGAAAACTGCAGTAAGTGGTGGTCATGGCCTCACATACTGAATCTGCTTCAGCATAGAAAGAAAGAAAGAAAGAAAGAAAGAAAGAAAGAAAGAAAGAAAGAAAGAAAGAAAGAAAGAAACTGCAGGGGAAGGAGGCTGCAGTCACTTCCTGAGATGAGCGAGGTCATCAGTAACAAGGAGGAAGTCTGGGGAAAGAATAAGGCCTGAGATCCTGCCATGGAATAAGGAGACTAGCAAGAGGTTAGGAGGGGGTGAAGTAACTATGGAGAGTACAGTAGGCTCCCATGGTAAACCCAGAAACTGGCAAAGGAAATGAGAGAAGCTGGGTAGGAAGTAGCCCAGGGAAACAACAAGCGGGACAGGGACTGAGCAGACCTGGATTACTGGTTATAGGGTCTCTGGACTGGAATCTTGTGTAGAAGATGTTCCCTGTGTTCCCATGCCAGCCACTGGTATATTGGCATAGAGCCCCAAGTGGGGACTGAACAACATCTGGAGAAGGCATTTGGACAGTGGTCTTCATAACCCCGGAAAGGGTGGACTAAACAGTAACCTGACTGGAGGACCAAGTTACCAGAAGGCAGACTATTGCAGAATGAGCAGAGATCAAAAGGGGGCACCTGATGCTGTGAGATCTACTTTCCCAGATCTAGCCATGATGATGAGTCACAGTAGTGGTGGGTGGGAACCCCATTACAATTGGTGAAGAATGTAGACAGATGATCACCCTTGATACAAGGGGAGGACGTGTGTCATTCAGTTAGGAAAATGGATCCATAGAGTGTGGAAGCCTTCATTGCTGAAGGAAGGTATGCATTGGCATAAGGAGGGGCAGATTTTGTTACCTGAATTCTGCTGTGAGTTTCAGGGATCAGTGAGGCAGCCAAAGCAGGCCCAAGCAGTCGTCCAGCAACTTTTGGAGAACCAACAAAGGCAGAAGGAGGTGCAGGTGGACCTGCAGATGTGCCTGGCGATCCTGGAAGGGCACCAGCAGTACCTCCTAGAGATTCTGTGATGGCAAACCATCAGAGGTCATAGGACTCAAGGAAAGAAAACCTGTTCAGAGGCCTGGAGACCAGAGGCACAGCCTAGGCCCTAGGTTAAGTTTTGTCTGTGGCCAACAAGGGCACATAAGAAGGGTTTTCTCCGATATGAATTGTGAGGAGGAGGCTAGCCCAGAAGAGGGATCTAGGTGGAAAAATACAGAAGCATGGCCTACCAACAAGCAGGGACAAGGGTTTGTTTTGGGTGCCAAGAAGCCAGTCATATAAAAACGCACTGCCAGCTCAGGAAATTGTGGGGTGGGGAAGGTGTGGGCTCCAATGGGGTGGGAAAAAAATTAGGGGTGTGTGCTGTGGCAGGCATGCAACTTGCACACCAAGTAGGGCGTAGCAAGTAGTTAAAAGATAAAATGATTGGGACAGAGAAGAACCGAACAGAAACAGCGACAGACACAAAAATGAAACCGTCCATGATAGGAGCACAGACCAGATGGAAAGAGCACTGGGGGGGATTCTGTGGAGCAAGCAAACAAGGTTTCAAGAGAAGTTAGTAGCCACAGAGCAGGCCTTGTGAGCAGCTGCTAAGAATTCTGCAGGAGACATAGACTGGGGCTATGGGAGAAAAGGGCCAAATGCTGCACACGGTGGGTAATGTGCAGAAGGAATGTGATGACCAGCAGGTCCTGCTCCAGTAACCCCAAGGCAGAAGGCATCCATTCTGCAATATCTATTAGTCACTCAGATCTGTTTTCCCATGTCTTAAAGTTTCAACTCTTGCTCTGGATTTTTCATTTTCCCAGAGTGAGCTGGTATCTTTTCTCTCTTCTTCACTATCTTTGCCTTTGCAGCTCTGGTTCATGTAGCATGCACTGCATCTAATATGAATTATTCCTGAAACATAAGTGAGAGGAGAACCATTCTAATGTACTTGGAAATGCATGATCACAAAACACAATAATGAATGTGAATGTTAATGCTCGTTACACTGATAGCAGCAGATCATGCACTCTTTTTATGGAACTAAATGTCAAAGAATATTATAGAAAAAGAGAAAATACAGCAGAGGGTAACCAGAATGACACAGAATCTCAGATCTGTATTCTTGAAGGGGAAAAGATTATCTGAAAGCTGATTATAAGAATCTGTATGTGGCTAGAAATTGGATCCTCTGCCACTAACTATGACTAGGAGAATAATCTGGCAAGAGAGCTAGGCATTCCCTATTTACACATATATACTTGCTTAAGTAACTAATGGAAACTGCAACTAGCATGGGACAATTATTGCTTACACCTCTTACAACCTATACAAATCAATGTTTGTGGAAAGTTTACATGAGTGAATTTGATTAAAAATTTACCTTGTTAGCTTCTCAAACCAAGGACCATGTCTTTGTATGTATTTGTACATCATGTAGCACAATAGGGCCCCAATCCCAATGGATGCCTCTGAGTCCTATTGCAATGTAAATATTAAATAATATTAATAAAACAGTCGTAGTAGGAGAGGGATGGCTTACAGGTTTGCTAGCAGAATACAGAGCATTTCATTTCAAAGACATAAATTCAAACCTAATTCAGCCAAGTAGCCATCAGCATCTAATGGGCATTCACTTCCCTGTAGAACTAGAATTGGAGATCGTAGCCCATTTTTCTAATGGACAGGTGGCCACATCACAAAGAACATCAGTATGACTAGTATGAGGTGGAAGTCCTGTCAGCGAGAGAGAGAGAGAGCTTTATTGCAAGAGGGGGTCTTTGCAGGTCAGGTTGAATTCACATTGTGGAGAAGTTTCCATTGCCTGTACCTGATCTGGAAATGAAAATAAGACTTCAGTCTCCTTTGCTGTCAGTCAGGCACTTTTCAATAGCAACTACATTAACCTTAGAATATGAGCTACACTCCCTGGGAATTTGTGTGCCTCCCCCGATGATAGAAGGAGGCATTATAGGACATACACACATTCACAAGGGGGAAGGAAGGGAGGGCAATGTGATAATATTGTCACATTCTTAACATTTAAATTATACTTTGTTGGGAAAAAATAGGATTAAATGCTGCAGTCCTTATTCCAGCAAAAATGCACATTTATTTCCATGGCAGACTGGTCAGAGTAAGGACTAACTACTACTAGTGGATGAGCTAATTGATCATTTTCTCTCCTAAAATATTATTTTGTTCTATGTGGAAAAAGCTCATGACACAAGGACACACTGTTTGCATTTCAAGCATGGTCTCCTTAAAAAGAGACACTAGGCTTGGATCAACAGTCCTGGGTTCTGTTGGCTCTGCTACTGATTTCAATCGCCATTCAATCATGTGTAAAATGGGTATCATAATTAAGGCTAAGATTTTGTCACACATATTTTTATTAAAAGTCATGGACAGGTCATGGGCAATAATGAAAAATTCATGGAAGCCTGTGACCTATCCCTGACTTTTACTAAAAATATCCATGATAAAATGAGGAGTCTGGGCAGCTGCGGGTGGGCTGGGAGCTCCAGGGTCCCCCTCCACTGGCAGCTCCTAACTCCGTGGGTTCCCCCTGCTGTCATAGAGGCTGGGAACTGCAGGGGTTCCTCTTGCCCGAAATCATGGAGGTTTTTGGAAGTCACGGAATCCATGATTTCCCTGATCTCCGTGGCTAAATTGCAGCCTTAATCATTATACCTATCCCCAGAGATGTTGTGAAATGAATATTTATGAAGTGCTTTGAGATCTTCACTGCAAGGGGTTATATATGTCCAAATTAAATTAAATTATTCTTTAAAATGGAAATTTATATAGAAAACAACACATCTTGCAGGCAGACTCACGTGTTAATGTCACTAACACATACAGATGTTCTTGTGTCAAGGCAAATGACATTAACATTATGACATACATTGGGAAATAGAAATACAGTTTCATTAGCATGTTTGACACAATCCATTTTTTTCTTCAGACTCCTATAAAGAAAGTGTAGAGTGTCTTTGTAACTATTTTGTTTTCATTGTCCTAGTTTGTGCACCTTTTGATTACTGCAGGGGACTTATTTGTCTTGTGTGGCTGACTGAAGACAATTGTCTGCTTGGACAGTAGACCTAATTGATTTCTGACACTAAGGCCATTTACAGTATATAGAAAAATTAATCTCTAAAGTTAAACACAAATAGACCACAGGTTAATGTTGAGGACAAGAACAATATATTTTCCCAAGGCAGGGCTCAATGCAGTAAAACAGATTTTTACACTGGAGATTCAGCTTTGCATGCTGAGCTAGCTAGTTGAAGCTACCGCTGCTGTGTCCACGGAACAAGAGACAGTATTGCAGGCCTATTATTTTGAGTTGAGTAATGGCATATGGCTAGGGTTTAGCCAGGAACAAAGATATACTGTAGAAGTGAAATCAAATACGGCAATACAGAAATATCTCTTGATTACATGTTGTAGTAGAGCATCAGTCAATGAAATGTAACTCATAGGCTACCATTTTGCCACAGTTTCAAAGCAACAACATTATCCAAAAAGAAAACACTCCAACTGTTTTAGTATCTACCATGCTTCCCCCCGTGGAACCTCCTTCGATGGTACCATGTTAAATTACTTTGCTGGATCAGGACCTATACCCAAGGATTTTTGGGTGATCTTTATAATATTACAGATATACCAAATAAAAATAATAAAGTAATAAGAGAGAGACATAATCTAGTGGACTGAGCATAAAACTGATAGCCAGGAAGTCCTTTCTCTTCTAACCTCAGTGCTAGAAACTTCATCACTGATCAGAAACTGATCAGAAAACAAGAATTCCTTGTCAAGAAAAATTTGTGATTTCAACATTTGTTTTCATTCTGACATTGAGTGAAACCAAGAACTTCCAGATTTTTTTGTTAAGATACATGTCTGTCCCATCCTCCACAAGTAGCTAATAACCCAGTGGGTAAGGCCCTGACTTAGAATATAGAAAACCCATGTTGAAGTCCCTGATCTGAATTTTTTGTATTCACAACTACTTTTCATTCAGAAATCTCCTTTACTTTTATTTTACAAATTTAAAAACAAACAAAAATGTTTTGTACAACCCAAAACAAAACCTTTTCAAGTTTTTTTTGAATTGACAGTGAACAGAAAAAAACTGTTATTCACCGAGATTTACTCATTGCTTAGAAGACAACGGCCCTGCTATTCTCCCCCCCGAGATCTAGGTGTAGTGAGGGAGTAGATTCTCCATCCCTGAGACACAGCCCCTGCCTGTGCTCTCCATGGGAAGGTTCTGCTCCTCACCATCCCCAACACGTCTGTGACAAACAGCACAATTTCTCATTAGGCTAGTAACCCATGTGCTGTCCCTCACTTTGCAGATGCTAATGAAAGATATCTTGCTTATAGATAATGTCCTAATTAAGCACAGAAGGCAATAGTCACAAAACCTCTGAGCGCTGTGGAATAGTCAATAAATCATAATTATAAAAGGAAAGGTGGTAGCTTTATTTAAAGGGAGAGAATCTGAGACTAGTTCTTTCATTAGCAATAGAACAGTAATTCCCAGTATGCTGAAATATTGCACAGTGTTGGAGGTGTTTTTAATGCCACCATTTTATGAATAATGTAATTGCACTGTACAGTACAAAACAATGTAAATCACCACAATGTCACACAGATTGCCTCAGGCAAATCTGGTTTACACATCCCAGATTTCAGAAAAATCTCCATTTTTGTTCATGGTCTTATATTTTTGTTAGAAAAAATAGATGTAAAGATTTCCCCCCCAGTACTGATTTTGGGGATTTATTTATTTGCTTCCTTCACTCAAATAATATTGCAGATTAATATAACAAAACCATGAGTATTTTTTGAAGATATATGCATAATGTTTCTTCCTAGGCCCCTAGGCTCAGAGGCAAAATTCTTACAATTACTAACAGGGATTTATAAAAAGAAACATTCCGCAATATATCGCCCCAATACCAGTTTAGCGACAGTGCTTCTATGAACTAAACAGCATTTTCCCAAAGCTTGATGGATCATTTAGCAGAATGCAAGCACAGCACTCTAAAGGGTCTAAATAGTCGTTTTTGTCATAGCTAAAACAGGCTGCTCTGAGAGACATTGAGATCCCATTCCTTCTGGTTCTCACTGCTGTGAAAGGTGGCGTGGAAAGATTATGAATTGCACACCAGTAAAAATAAAAGACTTTAGGAATAGGAAAACCACAGCTGTCTCTTGTTTTTGTAAGGAAAAGAAATGGAAACCCTCCCAAAATAGAGCATGAGTTGCTTTCTGTTCCATTCTTACACATGCTGAGAAGTTCTTCCTCACATATGCAGTCCCAGTAAAGTCAATATTGGACTCTGCTCTTGGAAAAGGCTCAACTCAGAACACTTACAGGCAGATTCTGAGACCCCTGTACATACCGAGTAGCACCTTACTTCATGACTTGAATAAAGTGGCACCATGAATGGAGTAAGTTACAGAACATGAGTAAGGCCCTCAGAATCTGGCCCTTAGCCAGGGCTGTCGGTCACAGGAAACCCAGGAAGCCTGGAGACTGACTTACTTTACCTGGCTAAATTCTCTTTGAGAAGAACAAAGCCTTCAGTTAGAGTCAAATTGCAGCATTTAGCTACTGGCTCATGTTGGCTACAGTCCGGAGCTGCCACTGATCAGTGGGGAGCTTGTAGGCGCACAGCACTTCCTTGAGTGACTAGTGAGCAGAGGGACTGCATAGTCTGTACCACACTTTAGAACAGTGCAGCCTGTGCTCTCTGATGCTGGAGAGGGAAGATAAGTGGGAGTCTCCTCCTGTGACAGCTCTTACCTGAGTTGTACAAAGCTGGGAGAAGCTCTGGATGAGGCCCCGTTCCACAATCTTTACTCCTTCCTAGGACATATGAAGTTAGTTAGCCACCAAGGCTCCAATGAGACTGGTCAGTCCTTCAGGAGGGGAACTCCCTTCGCCATTATAGGCCATGCCTTTCCCAAAGGCCAAGTTGAATGTAGGTAATTTTGTGCCTTGGAATTTTGCTCAGGGGAGTCCCGCAGCACAAGAATAGATTCTTCACTGCCCTGCTGAATGCTAGTCCCTCAGGGAAGAGGTTTAACAGTGCAATACATGGCTTGAAGACTTAAAAACCAAACCTATAGAATGAGAAAAGAGAACATAGTTTGAATTAACTCTTTAAGAGCTTCTCTCTAACTTGAGGATGTCCACTCCCTGCCCCCTCCCCCACCCATAAGAAACCACTGATTTCAGTGTAGTGATGGATGGTGGGATGTGAAGAGAGCCAGGCTAGAAGTTTAGAGTGCGAGAAAAACATTAGCTTTCCCCCTTCCATGCAATGTACAGTGGGTGTGCCGGCAGTCTTTTTAAATGTTGGCTTGCATGGTAGGCTGAACCTTCTTCTGAACATATCTACCACAACGCCAGTACTTGCAGATTCTCAAGGCTTGTCTAGTTTGCAATAATTCAGAGACTGTCTTAACCTCCCCCCACGTACAAAACAAAACAAAACATGCTAGAATACTCTACAGTGATGACCCAAAATTTCACAGCTTTTTGCAGTATGTAGTAATGTAAATACAGTGCTTTGGAACACTACCTGAAAATACACTAGTATTGTTTTTATAATGGGAGGAAATGGATATTTCCAGTTAGATGAGAACCAGACTTTACTAACTTACTTGTGCTATCCTTTGTCTCATGGTTGTGCAAATACGCACACCCACACACACACCCTACCTTGCTCATTTATTTTGATCTAACTTTACTTTTCCATGGGCTTATCTCTTGCAGAGCAGCATTCTTGTTCTGATAACACTTGAAATAAATTAAGGCTGTTCCCTTAGCAACAGCCAGATGAATAATCTCAAAATGCTACTGGAATAAATAGTGTAACTAATGTTTGTTAAATGTCTTGGCTCTTTGAAATATTGTTTTTCATCAGTACAAAAATGTACAGCTATTGACTGAAGGGTGGGTTTTAAAATGGTGTGTTATTATTTTGACTTGGAATGTAATTTGTTTACATGGATTGGAATATTCTTAGAGTTCATAACTGAGCATTCTAAAAAAAAATTCTAAAAGTCAGTCTAATTTTTCTTCACATTTAATTTATGATTTATGTTTTGTTTTTAAACAGCTGCTAATGCCTCATTGAAAACTTTGAAAAACACTCACTTTAGAGGTAATTCAATTTTAGAGATTATTCTGCTAATATAGCATATGTCAGCTTTATTTTTCCTCCCTCCTTTTCCATTCATTTGCATAAGAATAGGATTTTTGTTACTTGAAGACCAGGTCTAAGAGAAAATATTGGCAGCCTTTTGAAACATGCTAATTTAGAATGTACACTGTTATTTATATTGCAAGCTCTTTCGGGTGGGTGTCTTATTCGATGCTTGTACAGTGTCTACCACAATGGGACTCTGTTCTCAGTTGGCCCCTATGCACTACTATTATCAAAATATATTATAATAAGAAGCACAGACAGGCCTATTTAGGGGTAACATGGTCTGTCACCATTGGAACCCTGGAGTCAGACAGATGTGGCTACAGTGGCCTTCTGCTGCCTAGGAGGCCAACAGGCTAGAAGCCCTCTCCATCCAGAGAGGGAACAAAGAGAGCACAAAAAAACCCTCCCCCTCAGATTTAAAAATATCTTCTTTCCTTTTTGGTCCTTTTGGTCAGGTGCCAACCAGCTTATTTGAGCTGCTTAACCCTTTATAGGTAAAGATTCAGTACAGCTGCTCAAAAGGGATTTTATGTTACCCTTAGCTGTATGTTTATGACAGCACTGAAATCAGTTTCACTGGGGATAGTAGCTTGGAGGTATGATTAGACTACAAAGTCAGCAGTGTGGAATGGCTAAATGGTGGGCTAAGCAAAGCACATGAGGCAGTGCTTGTTGGACAGCTATAGACAGAAAGACTCCAAAGATAGAAGCTGGAATCTCAGGTTTCCCGCAACATCTATTACACAATAGTATTCCCTATAATTACAAGAAGAAATAAATGTTGTGGCGCAGATACTTTGGTGTGATAACGCTTGGTAAATGTTAACTTGTTAATAGCAACCACAGTACTTAAAAGGACAGTCCGGTGTAGTGATCTGAGAAAAGGATGGTTAGCCAGCAATTCCTGAATCCCAATCCCAACTCTGCCACTAACTTCCTGATTGACCTTGGGCACATCACTTAATCATTCCAGGTTTCTGTGATATACAGTAAGCACTGAGTCAGGCTGGTTGCTGAGAAGGCACAGCAAAAATAATTATGTGCACACTCCGCTCAATGGCCCAAATTCAGTGATGAATTCCGGTCACATGACACCTGAGGCACGCTGCACATATGCTAAGAATAATGAGCTCAGTCTATCTCTGCTGAGGCTTCTAGTTCATACTGGGCATGCTCAGAGTTTTAACACAAGCATCAGTATTATGCTAACAATTACATCTGATTAGCATAGTTTCTCCAAATTTTATTTTCCATGCAGTTATCATTTTGTGCATGTAAAATTCCTTGGGAAGATAACTTAAAAACACTAAAGTTAGTTTTTTGCCTTAGCCTGCCTACTTACCCAGGCAAAACATCTGTTCAGTACATCATTTGCTGGGTAAAGACCACAGCACTAGAGCCATTCTGACTTGAAATGTCATTAGATGAGCTTATTCTTGACTATAAATATTCTTATACCACTTCACCACTGCAGTACCTGAGCATCATCCAGTAGTGTGTTATGACATGTGACTAAAATCTGTCACATGTGGTTCATTCTCTCTTTTATTCCCTCCCCGGGGGAGAAGTGTGTGAGTAGTGTAGGTTTTTGTTTTGGGTTGTTTATGTAAACATACACACCACTATGAGTTTATGTTAGGGAAGGCATGTTGAAGATGTGCAATTAGAGCAGAAGGTGGAGAAATTTGTGACGGTCATTCCTCAGATTTGGGCTGGCTCCTGAGGAAGCTCCATCCACTGCACAGATGAGCGTTACCCTTTTGATAGAAAGTTTCATTTGTACCTGGGAAAGGGAGTTGACAACCAGTCTTCAAGCTGGAGCTTTAGATGATCTCTCAGCTATCCTGGGCCCAGGCCATTAAATGCCTTGACAATAAGTCTGATGCTGCCAGACCAGTTGCCAACTCATGCCAAGGCCCCTAGGCCTCAACTGCACACTGACAAGTACATAGCTGGAAACCAGTTTGACTTACATGTGTGTTAATATTGTTAAAATAGGTATTAGATTTAGACTTGATCAAATGCTTGTAAGTTGCTGTATGCATTCATCTCACTTATAATATCTGCATGCCATGTTATAAGGTAATTTTTGTGTTTGCTCTGTAACTGTAAAAGTGTTTACTCTGAAACTGTAAACCAACAACAGAGGGTCCTGTGGCACCTTAAAGACTAACAGAAGTATTGGAGCATAAGCTTTTGTGGGTGAATGCCCACTTCATCAGACGCAAATAATGGAAATTTCCAGAAGCAGGTATAAATCAGTATGGAGATAACGAGGTTAGTTCAATCAGGGAGGGTGAGGTGCTCTCCTAGCAGTTGAGGTGTGAACACCAAGGGAGGAGAAACTGCTTCTGTAGTTGGATAGCCATTCACAGTCTTTGTTTAATCCTGATCTGATGGTGTCAAATTTGCAAATGAACTGGAGCTCAGCAGTTTCTCTTTGGAGTCTGGTCCTGAATTTTTTTTTGCTGTAAGATGGCTACCTTTACATCTGCTATTGTGTGGCCAGGGAGGTTGAAGTGTTCTCCTACAGGTTTTTGTATATTGCCATTCCTGATATCTGACTTGTGTCCATTTATCCTCTTGCATAGTGACTGTCCAGTTTGGCCAATGTACATAGCAGAGGGGCATTGCTGGCACATGATGGCATATATAACATTGATGAACGTGCAGGTGAATGAGCTGGTGATGTTGTAGCTGATCTGGTTAGGTCCTGTGATGGTGTTGCTAGTGTAGATATGTGGGCAGAGTTGGCATCAAGGTTTGTTGCATGGGTTGGTTCCTGAGTTAGAGTTGTTATGGTGCGGTGCGTGGTTGCTGGTGAGAATATGCTTAAGGTTGGCAGGTTGTCTGTGGGCAAGGACTGGCCTGCCTCCCAAGGTCAAACACAAATTAGATGGGGCTACTATAAGGTGGGTGCATAACTGGCTGGATAACCGTACTCAGAGAGTTGTTATTAATGGTTCCCAATCCTGCTGGAAAGGCGTAACGAGTGGGGTTCCGCAGGGGTCTGTTTTGGGACCGGCTCTGTTCAATATCTTCATCAACGACTCAGATATTGGCATAGAAAGTACGCTTATTAAGTTTGCGGATGATACCAAACTGGGAGGGATTGCAACTACTTTGGAGGACAGGGTCATAATTCAAAATGATCTGGACAAATTGGAGAAATGGTCTGAGTTAAACAGGATGAAGTTTAACAAAGACAAATGCAAAGTGCTCCACTTAGGAAGGAAAAATCAATTTCACACATACAGAATGGGAAAAGACTGTCAAGGAAGGAGTACGGCAGAGAGGGATCTAGGGGTTATAGTGGACCACAAGCTAAATATGAGTCAACAGTGTGATGCTGTTGCAAAAAAAGCAAACATGATTCTGGGATGCATTAACAGGTGTGTTGTGAGCAAGACACGAGAAGTCATTCTTCCGCTGTACTCTGCTCTGGTTAGGCCTCAGCTGGAGTATTGTGTCCAGTTCTGGGCGCCGCATTTTAAAAAAGATGTGGAGAAATTGGAAAGGGTCCAAAGAAGAGCAACAAGAATGATTAAAGGTCTTGAGAACATGACCTATGAAGGAAGGCTGAAAGAACTGAGTTTGTTTAGTTTGGAGAAGAGAAGACTGAGAGGGGACATGATAGCAGTTTTCAGGTATCTAAAAGGGTGTCATAAGGAGGAGGGAGAGAACTTGTTCACCTTAGCCTCTAAGGATAGAACCAGAAACAATGGGTTTAAACTGCAGCAAGGGAGGTCTAGGTTGGACATTAGGAATAAGTTCCTAACTGTCAGGGTGGTTAAACACTGGAACAAATTGCCTAGGGAGGTTGTGGAATCTCCGTCTCTGGAGATATTTAAGAGTAGGTTAGATAAATGTCTATCAGGGATGGTCTAGACAGTATTTGGTCCTGCCATGCGGGCAGGGGACTGGACTCGATGACCTCTCGAGGTCCCTTCCAGTCCTATAATCTATGAATCTATGAATCTATGAATTATTCTCAGATGCTGCTATCTGAGAACTTAGCTTCAGGAGCCCCCCTAAACCACAGGCTGAACTGACCAATTGTAGGGGGTGAGTCTTCAGCCAAAAGAGACTAATACCTTGATAGGCCCAACTCTCTTAGAGGAATTACATTTTTTGTGTTAATCAGGCCAAAAGTCCTATTTTTTAATTTTTATTATTTATATTAACACTTGTTTTGATTGGAAGTTTTAGTTATTAAATGAAAAGTTTCACAACAATAAATACTTATTTCCATTAAGTTTCATATGCTGATGGAGGGTCTCAGTTATAAAACATGCATATAAACAAATGCTTTTCTACAATGTCTAGAATAAGACAAATAATTTGTTTTATTCTGAAAAAGCGTTATCTTAATTAGACTACACAACTCTCTCCCACTTAGGGTAATTTCCAGTTATTAAAATAAAAAACAAAAACATTTATTTTTCTGAATGCTAAAGAATTAAAAGCAGAATTATACTCCCTTCAGTAAAATACTGCTGATGAGTAACAAGAACTTGGTTTTCTGTGTCCATAGCAATCATCTGCATTAGTGATCATTAACTTCACAAGGAGTAAAAGTGCTGATTTATTTAATGAACCTACAGGCATTTTTTTTCTTTACTAATTACATCAGGGAAATGAGACCTGTTCGCATTGGAATGGCTTGAAATGCATAAGCAAACCCTTCCAAAGGGTAAATTACTTAAATACTTGCTTCTTACTTTGTGTTCTGAATTAATGTTTTGGGTTTTTGTTTTTTTCCTTTTTGGTTCTAAGTGCTCAGTCTAAAGTCTTTTTTTGTCCACATTAAATAGTGAACTTTGACCCATCATGTGTTTCAGGATTCTAGGAAATAGCCATAAATAGTTAGAAAACATCTCTTAAGAAAACCGGAGCTTTTACAAGACTCATAGACTTTCAGGTCAGAAGGGACCATTTTGATCACCTAGTCTGACCACCTGCATGCTGCAGGCCACAGAACCTCACCCACCCACTCCTGTAATCAATCCCTAACTTCTGGCTGAGTTGCTGAAGTCCTCAAATCATAGTTTAAAAACTTCAAGTTACACAGAATCCACCATTTACATGAGTTTAAGCCACAAGTGACCCATGCCCAGGCTGCAGAGAAAGGCGAAAATCACCCAGGGTCTCTGCCAATCTGACCCAGGAGAAAATTCCTTCCCAAATCCCAACCCCAAATACGGTGATCAGTTAGACTCTAAGCATCTGGGCAAGACCCACCAGCCAGGCACCTGGGAAAGAATTCTCTGTAGCAACTCAGCGCCCTCCCCATCTAGTGTCCCATCATCAGCTGTTGGAGATACTTGCTGTTAGCAGTTGCAGATTAGCTACATGCCATCATAGGCAGTCTTATCATACCATCCCCTCCATGAACTTATCACGCTCAGTCTTGAAGCCAGTTTGGTTCTTTGCCCTGACTGCTCCCCTTGGAAGGCTAATCCAGAACTTCACTCCTCTGATAGTTAGAAACCTTCACCTAATTTCAAGCCTAAACTTGTTGATGGCCAGTTTATATCCATTTGTTCTTGTGTCCACATTGGCGCTCATCTTAAACAATTCCTCTCCTTCTCTGGTATTTGTCCCTCTGATGTATTTATAGAGAGAAATCATATCTTCCATCAGCCTTCAAGTGATAATATTATGGTAAATCTTTAGGGCCAGTTTCAAATGCTGAATCTACTGCAAGTTGGACCCTTAAAGGCTTGTTTTCTCTGTGAACTGCACTTGCTGTATAGCAATGAGCTTAATTCTCACCTGAAAAGATCTGTTGCAATAATGTAGCCTATACAGGGAGTGCTTTGTGGTGCCAGCTCCATCAAGAAATTCAGAAAGGAAAAAGAAAATCATTGTAGAGTCATGGCCCATTTTGATTTGAATGTGAGGTACATCTGCAACCCCATCTTCAGCTAGGACCTGCCAACTTCTCCAGGACACTGGAGTTCACAAACCTTCGGTGAAAACACATGAGAACCAGAGATAAATCATGGCCATTTTGAGGGGATCCAGATGTGGAATAGTTTTCCAGAGTAGCTCAGACTAAGCTTGATATTCATTACCTAGAAGGCAAGCTGCAAGACCTTCCTTTCTGAGGAAGCTTTCTCACCACAACTGGAGAGAGAGAGAGAGAGAGAGAGAAAATATTCCTAAACACCTCCCTCACCCTCCCCTAAAAGCAAACAACAACAAACCCCCCACCCCAAATATTTATTTAACTGCTGCAAGGCCTTGTATAACCAGGGAAAGGAGAATAGAAGAATCCATTAAATCCCCTTCACAATGCAGACTTAAATTACCTGGGAACCCCCTAATTATTACTGTGATGGGCACTATAGAAACTCCTATGATAGAAATAGTTTTAAGTAAAACTAACACTCAAAGCTGATAAGGGCTTGCTGTTGGAATTGTAGGCAAAACAATTTCTAGGTTCCTAATAATTTTGAAGTAGAAATATGAAAACCTCTTAAAATTCTCTCACACTTTATAAAAGGTTTTGAGTAGAATTAGACCTACAAGTCTCCTGGGTCTACTCATGTGTCCACCCATGACTCTCTTTTCCCTTCAAAATTGATTGTTTTAATTAAGTTGGTGATTCCCATGACTCTCTCTCACCCTCAAATGAAACTAACCCCGCTCATCTCCCAGTTGTCAGATGAATTTTAAGCATGGCAATTCATTTATCCATTTCATGATATTGGGTATCTGGAACGCAATTTACTTTTAAAATGGGAACATTATCTAATCTGGTTTAATTTGAACTTTTCAAAAATGTATGTCTGAAATATAATTTTAAGAACACTGGAAAAAGTTGCACAAATGTAGCATTTGAAATATTACAAAGCAAAACTTGTTTGAAGATGTCTCATTCTTGTGCCACATTGAATACAAAGTGTATTTCACTACAAAAAACATGTGGGGGAAACTAAATAAAAGAAACATCTCAGTAAACATAAACCTATGGAATTGACAGAAATCTTTTTAATTTTTTTTTTAATTTCACATCTTGTTTGACAGCACATCTGAATTAAGTGAGATGACTAAACCAGCAAGTCAGAACTACAATCAGGTCTCATTTGGAGGTGTCTAAGATATAATGAGCAACCATTTCTGAGCTGAATATTAACATCCCAGAAATACCTGCTTCCATGAATAAATAAATGTATATGGCACTTTTAATTTAAGAATGTCAAAGTGCATTGCACACAACTGCTTCCTGGGAGTGTGTTTGATCTACTTGAGAGAGAGACAGATGCTGTGATGTAGTGAATCTGAATGTCGTCACTGAGTTTCTGCACAATAGTCCATGATCCTGACAAATATAAAGTTTTAGAAAGTAAAATATGTGTATTTAACTAGATAGGATTACATAGATATTAATATACTCTATCTCAGTTAGAATGCAAAATTAAATATTAATTTGTGCTTCTTGTGCTGCATTGCTCTGTCACTAAGGATTCTGGAGAAGTACTTCTTGGCTACTTGCGAAAGGATTTAACTCCATCTTAGGATTTACTGTAATAGTCCTCTCTACTTGTCTGGCCATTATTTATGTAGTATCTCAGTGACTCACAACACTGAATGTGTTTATCATCACAAGAACCCTGCAAGGTGAGGAAGTATCTGCCCCATATGACAGATCAGGAACTGAGATGCAAGCACTAGTGCCTTGTCCCATGTTACACACGGAGTTTGTGGCAGAGTCAGGAAAAGAATCCAAATCTCCTGAGTCCCAAACCATTGCCTCAACTGTGAGACCATCCTTTCTTGCCTCATGATCACAAACAACACTGTTTTCTCCACAAAACAAACATGCAAATAATCCGACCATACAACTTAACTGAGGTGAAAAAAACCCTGTTTGTCTCTCTAAAAATGAAATTCACCCTGATGTGAGGAGCCCTGTAAAATGTCCTCTGCTCCACTTAAACCCAAGAGTGGGGTGTGCGGGGCCAACTGCAGGTGGGGTAGATGAACAGGAGGTCTCTGCACCCCTGTCATACCACAGAGTGAGTCGGGTGGGGGGGAGCGAGATGTGAAGGTCAGCCTAGAAGATGGACCTAAGGAAAAGTCAGGCGGTTGCACACAATTTTTTATTTGAAAAATCACCTTTGTCAAAATGGGCTGATTTTTACTTGGATCTGGACCAGGCCTTGCTAATTTGCAAACCTTTGTAACATTTTCTGTGAAATGGGCCTATTTTTCACGCCCTTAACAAAATGCACATACACAAAAACCCTTGAGTGATTTTTTCCCCATTTCTTTTTGAATATTTCAAGCAATTCCCATAACTGGAGTGCCCTTAGAATAGGTATACTTATAAATGGTGCTGACTATATTGCCTTATAAATTTTGTCACACTCAGCAAGATAATTAAAGTTTTACAGGGATTATACCATTGAAAAAATGCTTTTGTGGAATAAAAAGATTATGAAACGTAACTGTCATACATGCTAATTTGGCATTAAATAGCCTGGCCATTGTACTTACATAGCACTCTAGAATTGTCCTATAAAAAGGTCATTTTTTCTTTATGATAAGGTTCATCAAAGAATCAGCATGTCATACTTTATACTTCATGTATATATGGAAATCACTTGGAAAAGGTCATTGTGTACCCTAAACACTGTTTGCTCAGTTAGGTATCATAATTACATGCACTCAGCCATCCTGATCCAAAAGCATTTATCACATCTTAAACAAAACAAAAAATACAACAAGCTACCCTTAAAAATAATAGTTTTACAAAAGTTCAGGGATAGAGGAAAAAACAATAATTCCAATACCAATGATAGTTGATTGCATATATAGGCCCCACATAACAGAAAAGAAAGATAACATATCAGTGTAAAATTATACATTCTGATTCTCCTCTTACCCTGCTCTTAAATCAGTGAAAATCTATTTAGTGGAATCCTGGCCTCATTGCAGTCAATGGCAAAACTCCCATTGGCTACAACAGGATTTCATCTATAGAACTTAACGGAGTTATGGTCAATTTGCGCTAGTGTAGTTGAGGAGATGCAGACCCAAGGATAACAGTCATTGCTTAGATAACTACATACAATATTTTTAATCAAATGGTGGCATTTTACTAGTCTGGAGCCCATAAAAGACTGGCTCAGTGAGGGAGTACTGTGATCACTTTCTATTTGGCAGCCCTCTACAATACAAAATGATATCTATGGAATGCAAAATGGGCCATATTGTGTTATTCAGCTGAGCATGCAGAGAAGATAGTGATTAAGGCAGTGTTTTTAGCAAATTCACTACTCCTCAAAAGATTACTTTACAATTCAATGATGCATCTGAAACCTTCCAAGATATCTTGTCCCCCTTTATAGATGTTTATGCTTAGCCCTTACAACACAAGTTAGACAATGGTATGTAGTGCTTGTGTTATTAATTCTCAATACCTTCTATTTCTTGTTCCATGAAGGTCGCATTTCATGAAGCCACGCTCATAGTCTTTGGAATCCAGTTATACCTAGCACCGGGCAGAAAAAGACAATTCCAGTTTGCGGAGGGTTTCAAAATTTGGTTTTGTTCTTATTAGGAATGAAAACTGAAGATGTTGAGTATTCCATGAAAGGAAATGGAGCTGTGGCTCCAGAGCACTCCACCTGGCAGGCTTCCTGGAGTTGGACCCTGGAAGCCTGGGCTCCCCAGCAGTCAAGTGGGAGACCGGGGGCGGGGAAAGGGAGGGAGAGAGAGACTGCAAAGGATATGTGCTGGTGAGCTAGTAGAAAACAGTTTTCAAAACCTGCCTGGCATGAAGGATTCTGTCTACCTGTGTTCTGTCAGAACGTCGGTTAGACAAAATGTCTCCATGAAACATTCAGTTTTTATCAAATTGACAAATTTTGACACAGCCACATTATGTCGGATTTTTTCTGACCAGCAGTATATCACACATATGTTTGATAATTATGCATCTTCTGAGTATTTTCTTTCTACATTCATGTAGCATTTTGTTTCCAACCTCTTTGTAATGGCTGAGGCCAAATATTTCAAACCTGGGTGCTTAAAGTTAGGCACCTATATCCATATTCTGGCACCTAACTAGAAATCATCTGATTTTCAAAGGTGCTCAGTGTCTGAAACTGGTGGGAACTGCAGGAGGTCAGCACCTTTGAAAATCATGCCATGGTGCCTCAATACTGGATTTTAGAAGCCTAATTGTAGCTATCTTAGTTTGAACATTTTGACCTGATTCTGCAGTTAGGTAGGAACTTGGCGACAATTCTGTTCATGATGTGGAAGGCAAAATAGTTTCCAGCTTGCTTTTTCACAGCTGTTTATTTCTACAGAGAAAATGTCAAACGCTCATAGGGAGCTGATATTTCATTAATACAATGCCATTCACAAACCGTCACTTCTCTGAGTTGAGATGCATGCTACAGCACAAATGCGGAATAGCATTTGAAACTGACAGCTGAGGAACTAAAAAGAATCATTCAACAGATAGTTTTCAAACCTAGAACTTTTATGGTTTTTAGTTTCATTTCAGATTGTTTCAAAGGTGTTAATTATATCATATTACCTTTTCACATGTGACCACTCATCTATTTAATTAACCTGCTATCCCTGTAGTTCGCCTAAGGAAAGAATATGGAGCTTCAAACTTCCAGATTAGAGCACATTGTCCCATAGGTTATTGGCTACCTCCACATTGGGTTAGTAGCAGTTTTACTGATACTGGTTGGGCTAAATTATACCATTTGGAACAAGTCTGGGAATACTTAAAATAAATTCAATTCTTATGGGGTGAAGAGATTATACATTTTATGTAAGAGAAAAGAAAAAAAGATTAAGTTTTTCAACAACTATGACCCATTTTCTTATGAATAGCAGTTTAAAGTGAATGGCAGTGATCAGAGCTGGAAAGATTTCTTCCTAGTTGAATAAGCTGGAGTCCAATGCAAGGCACACTAGGGCTTGTACCAGTCCTTAAGAAACTGCTGCAGATCAAATAGCTTCCCAGAAGGCAAGTTATGTTAATTGCTACTGCAATCAGTTATTTTTCATTTACGCTAACGTGGCAGTTGATTGGATTTCGTTCATTAAATGGAAAGAGTCAAAACTAGTCTAAAAACTGTTGTTCATGTTAATTGGTGAGTATGTTAGTACTTGGAATCTGAAAGCTAGGTTTTAAAATTATAACCTACATCAGTCAGGCATTCTGTCTGCATTAAGCCAAACTCATTCCACTTAGTGTTTTCAGCATTAAAGAAAAAGTAAAAGTGCTGCATTTTTACTTTCTCCATTCTCTGATGGCCTGGCAGTAAATGTGATGTTCTCATTAGTAAAAGGTTCAATGAGCAATACTTGGTTTTGGCTCTGTTTTGTGTTACCTTAGACACTGTGTTACCTTCCGGGATTTGTATTTAGTTGAAGTGAGCAAGTAGACAACAGGAAGCTTCTTAATATAACTTTGTGTTTATTTTTTCTATGTTATTAAGTTTAATGTCAGATAACGCAGGTGGATTATTAACTAGTATTATTATATATGCACTGTGCAAGACACAGAATGAGCACAGTCCCTGCCCTGAAGCATTTACAATCTAAATAGTATACGCAGGTGTTACCCAATATACTGGGAAGGCCAGATGAAGGCAGGAAAGATGGATGGGATGGTGGAAAAGTGCTGGACCTGGACTTATGAACTCTGGGTTCAGCTTCTGCCACAGTACTTTTGTGTTACCTTGGGCTTCACAGTTATTCCTACTGTGTCTCAGTTGCCCATCTGTAAAATGAGAATAATACTTCCTGTTTAGGGGCTAAGCTTGTTGGGGTAGGAAAAGTCTCTTACTAGGTGTAAACAAGAGGAAAACTTTTTGCATTCCAGTAGTGCCTAGATAGGGACACCCTCGCACTGTGGGGCCATGTGATGGAGCAGAGAAAGTTCACACCAACAGAAAAGGGGTTGAAGAGATCCTATGGATCCTGCTAGCCTGCCCTGCTATACCTGCAGCCAATGCCAGACCTGGAGGGGAAAGAAAAGGAGAGAACCTGGCTCAGTTCAGAGCAGTAGCTCCCCTGATGTATACCAAGTGAACTTCACCCCAAGTCTGACAGCCAGGACAATCACTGCATACCTGACTAAGAGATAGAGAAGCTGCTGAGAAGGGGTAGCACTAGCAGTAAGTGGATTTTACAATTTGGCGTTAAGGATATCCTGGGGCTAGCCCCCTTCAGCCTTACATCCACCCACACCCAGAGGGACCTGAGGACATGGCAAGATGCTGCAAAATGTCCACAAGGAGGTACTACTCCACGTGTGCCACTACAGATTGTTTGGACTATAAGAGCCATTCCCCAAACTCAAGGGACACAGGTAGGAAGTAGCCCAGGTCAGCAGACTTAGACTCTCTTCTGGGAGGACCTTGCTAGTGTTGCTTCACTCAGGGCCCTGGGCTTGGACCCAGTGGAGAGGGAGGGCCTGGGTCCCTCATCATGCCCCCTTAGGGGAGGAAGCCTAGATACAAGTGGAGGCAAGAAGATTCCTGGCCTTAGTTCTGGAGCCAGGGACCTCCACCACAAGGGGCTGGAAATCAGATACACTAACCACTAGCGCACCCGGCCTTTCGCGTACCCTATTACAGAGCTGGAAAGAAATTACTCAAGATAAGTCCAAAGCAGACTGTGAAGAGTTACAAAAGGATCTCACAAAACTGGGTGACAGGCCTACAAAATGGCAGATGAAGTTCAATGTTAATAAATGCAAACTAATACACATTGGAAAACATAATCCCAATTATACTTACAAAATGATGGGTTCTAAATGAGCTTTTAGCAGTCAAGAAAGAGATGGAGTCATTGTGGATAGTTCTCTGAAAATATCTACTCAGTGTGCAATGGCAGTCAAAAAACTAACAATATTAGGAACCATTAGGAAATAAAAAGATAATAAGACAGAAAATATCATAATGCCATGAAGCAGAGGTCACCCAGTTAAATTAATAGCAGCAGCAGGTTTAAAACAAACATAAAGAAGTACTTCTTCCCACATCACACAGTCATTGCCAAGGGATGTTGTAAAGGTCAAAAGTATAACTGGGTTCAAAAAAGAATTAGATAAGTTGATCAGCGGGGGCCACAAATGGGCAGGAGTGGGGGGGGGAGGGAGAGGTGCTGGCTGGCTGCCGGTGGGAGCTAAGCACCTGCTAATGTTTTTCTGTGGCTGCTCCAACCCTGGAGCACCCACGGAATTGGCACCTATGCCCCTACGTATGGGATCCCCTAGTTCAGGAACTGGCAATATTCCTTTCTTAAACTCTGGGGGGTTGGCAGTCTCTCTGACTGAGCCACAGGTCAATAGCTCTAGACTTTTGATCTTGGGTATCTGTGGGCCCCTCAATCCTTGGGCCCTCCTGTGTCTAGGTGATGGGGGAAGTGGGTTGAAGCACCTCAAGACATTGGCTTCCACCACCTGGTTTCTCATTTGATAATGTGGGGCCCTCATTCCCAGTGGTTCCCTAGTAGGGCATTATCATGGGGATACTGACGACTAATAATTTTCCATGAGATGAATGGCATCCATCATGGTTTCGGGACAGTGACCTAACACCCAGTCTTTTCTCCCAGGTGATAGTATCTGGATGAACTGTTCGCGTAGGACCAGCTCAGCCACCTGAGTTCCCATTTTCATCTACAGTCTGTGCCATCTCCAGCACAAGTCTCACAGCTTCTGGGCAACCAGGCAAGGTTTTGCTGCCAGAAAGTACCACTCATCACAGAAGCATTGCAAGAATGTCTCTTTCAAGGTATTGAGAATGGCCACCTTGACGTGTGCATACTCTTGGGCCACAACGGGGTGATAAGTAATTTGCACCACCCTGGTTAGGTATGGAGCCAGCAAAATGGTCCATTGATCTAGGGGCCACCGGGCTACCATGGCCACTTGCTTGGAGGTTTTGAGGAAGGCCTCAGGATTGTCATCAGCTCCCTTCTTGGTAAGTCTGACAGGGGCAGGGGCCACTGCTGAGTTCAGGCTCACTGGCTCTTCTGTGGCAGATGACCATAGTATTGTGACTATCTCCTATACCAGCTGCTGCTGTTGTTGCTGCTGTTGGGCCACTAGATCACACATCAACTGCTGCTGCTGGTTGGCCATAAGAAGAATGGACATACTGGGTCAGACCCATGGTCCATCTAGCACAGTATCCTTTCTTCTGGCAATGCCTGGTGCCAGATGCTTCAGAAGAAATGAAAAGAATGGAGCAATTGATCACAGTATCAAGTGATCCTCCCTGTTGTTCTGTCCCAACTTCTGGCAGTCAGAGGTTTAGGGACACACAGAACATAGAGTTGCCTCCCTGACCATTTTGGCGAATAGTCATTGACAAACCTATCCTCTGTGAAATTATCTACGCCATGGAACAGCAGGTCAGCATCGTGCAGGAGGTGCTGGGAGGGAGGGGGAGGAGCGGGGATGGGTCATGCTTGGGGGACGGAGCAGAACAGGGCAGGGAAGAGGTGGGAAAAAGGCAGGGTGGGAACAGAGCAGGGGCAGGAAGAGGCAAGGCAGGGTGGGGTCTTGGAGGAGGGGGTGGAGTGGGGGCAGGGCCGGGGGTGGAGCAGAGGCAGGAAGAGATAGGGCAGGGGTGGGAGTTTGTGAGAAGGGGTGGGGCAGGGGTGGGGTCTGAGGCTGAGCGGGGGTTGAGCATCCCTGGAGAAAATTAGAAGTCAGCGCCTGTGCATAGAGGACCTCCTGAACATCTAGAGGAGGGTCCAGTCACAACAGCAAAGACCAAGATGTTCATTTTGCATGTGATTTCCCTGGGCTCTGGTCCCAAGATTGCTCCTATATGGAGTGTAGCTTTGGGAAAATCTGTACCCTAGGGTCCCAAGCCCAACAAGGAAAACCTGCAGATCTGCTCAGTCCCATAAAGGTGAATGGAGAAGTGGTGGGGCTCGTGAACTCAAGGGGTGCTCAGACCATGGTGCAGAGCTTTGTGGTCTCAAACCTGGGTCAGCCCTGGGCACCATCCTGTTACAATGTGTGCATGGGGACATAAAATCTTATCCCTGCATTCAAGTGACTCTAGCTGTGGGTGAGCATACAACTACCTCACGATCAGCCTGGACCCAACCCTGGCCTATCCTGTTATTGTCGGCCAATACTAGGACTATTTTGGGGAGCTATTAAAGGAGTTCTTGGGATCGTTTTTGGACACTGCAGCCCCCCTACCTCCAGCCTCAGAATTAGACCCACAGGCTGTTGGGACCTCAAAACTGGGGATGGTCAAAATTGGAAGCAACCTTACCCCAAAACAAAGGGCCGTGGCCCAGGAATTGATCATTACTTTCTCCACAGTGTTCTTTACCCAGCCTTGTTCAGACTTAACCTGGACTTACGGTCACAGAAAATCCATGGCCCCTTTCCCAGAAATTGAGGGAAATGTGAAGCAAGAGCTCCAATCAATGCTAGAGCTGGGAGTAATTAAAGAGTTGTTTAGCCACTGGAGGAGCCAATAGTACTTGTTCCTAAGCCCGAAGGCACCACCTATTTTTGCATAGTTTTAAGGAAAGTCAATGCCGTATCAAAATTTGATGCATATCCTATGCCCTGGGTGATGAAGGACTCAGCCAATGAGGTGAGGCAGAGTACATTACCACCCTGGATCTGACCAAGGGATATTGACAGATCCCCCTCAAGAGATGATGCCCAGGGGTAGTAAGAGATAGTGGGCACCACCACCAAATATTTCCCACTACCCCTTCAGTAACTCCACCTGACTGAAGAAGTATAACAGCAGCAGAGGTGGCAGAGGCAGTTTGTTCCCTTGCGATAGTGTGTGAGCTGTGACTGTGGAAGTGATCAGTGAAATACAAGCAGGTAGTTCCTTACCTCAGAGAGCAGGAAGACTGCTGCTGAAATGTGCAGCCTACAAGACACACGCTAGCAGAAGTGAGTTTCAAACCCATGACCATCCTAAGTCCTTTCTTGCTTGGGAAATATTCCCAAAGGTTATGTGGCTGCAGTGAACAGTCACAGACACATATTCACTCAGGGCACGTGTTCACTACCCGCCGGATTGACGGGTAGCGATCGATCGATCGGGGATCGATTTATCACGTCTAGTGTAGACGCGATAAAATCGATCCCCGATCGCTCTGCCATCAACTCCGGAACTCCACTGCAGCGAGAGGCGGAAGCGGAGTCGACGGGGGAGCAGCAGCGGTCGACTCGCCGCCGTCCTCACAGCCAGGTAAGTCGACCTAAAATATGCAACTTCAGCTACGCTATTCGTGTAGCTGAAGTTGCGTATCTTAGGTTGACTCCCCCCCCAGTGTACACTTGGCCTCACTCTCTGTCTCCCTATCCCCCTCACACCCTCCCTCCCTTCCTGTCCTCACCCCAGCAAGCAGGAGCCAACAAAGGTAGATGGGAGGGAGGCTGTTCTCAGCCAGGCCAAAGCCCCTAACTGCGTGGCCAGAGATAGGGCTGGGCAAGTCGATGTGCAGGGGGGTGCAGTGCATGCATCATTTTCTTTTCCAGCAGCCTTGGGGTTTGGGCAGTAATCCCATCCAACCCCACTCCTTCATGCTGCATGGACTTGGACAGAAAAAGGAAGCTAGCCTGGGAGGTCTGGCCTAGACTAGTCCAAAACAGTAGCTTGCCACAGAGGCCTGGCCTGGGCCTCCGCCTGTGAGGCCCCCTGTTTCTGAACACAAGTAGCTAAAAAAATATTTTAAAAAATGTCAAGCAAATGGTCAGTGACAACATCAGAACTTTTCAGCAAACAAAAAGTGCATCAAAGAAAAGCAAGTATGCTGAAATTCAACAAGATGTACTATATGTCAACATTAGAAATAGGCCAAATTTCAGAAAAATCAGTAAGAGCATGCTTTACCAGTATTACCTCCAAACGCTGTACCGTAGATAATGACAGAGAAGCTTGTGTCGTAGAACAATCAGAAGTAGAACATTCAGCATCAGATTCTTCAACAGATGAAGATGAGGTGGAAGGAAATGACTGGGTAATACAGTATTGTGAATGGGAAATGAAGAGAACCCATCTGGTAATATGGTAAGTCCAGGGAGCAAGACTCCATCAGGACCAAGTGATATTGAGCAAATTTATCTGATGGCCCAAAAATAACCACAGTTAGGGTCTTACCCACAAATGAAATATAAGAACTGGTGGAGATGATTTAAAAGAGAGTGGTTTGGTTTATATCCAGGGGTCGAATATAGTGAAATAATGAATGTGGCTTACAGCTTCCCATGTAGATGTTTTTTCAACATCCCCTGCTGTAGAAATAGCAACTGGAAAAAAAGCTATGGCAAAGGATGCAGGATTCTGACAGCATGAAAATCACAAGAGCTGGCAAATGGTATGGGCTCATTCAAAGACATTTAGCCGAAAGGTGATGGTCTTTCAGTTCAGTCACAAGTTACTGATGTATATTTTGCTTTAGTGAAAGAGAACCACATGTATATTGCAGTAGTGGCAGATGTCCTGCAACCCACTGCAGTTTGGGGGATTGCTCAAAGAGGAAGATATGAGCGTGTAAGCAGTGATGACAAGGGCAACTTCCCGGAGCTCTAATGTGTAAAGAAAGAAAACTGAAAGTGGACCACACCATGCAAAAATAAACCCATTCATCAATACAGAATGAAATCACTCACATTATGTCAGAAATGCTACTTGCATGCATAAGCCGAGAAGTGAAAGAGGCTAATGTTTTCTCTATAATGGTTATTGAAACTAAAGACAATTGCAAAGTTGAACAAGTGTCAGTTGTGTTGAGATATTATTTACATTTCTATTCTGCAGAGTCACTCAATGCAAAATCTTTCCTTCAGGACATGAAGAACACATTGTTAAGGTGTGGTATTAATATAACAAAAAGCATTGCCCAGACTTATAATGTTATGAGTGGAAATCCTAATGGTGTGCAAGGTTTCTTATGGGAAGAAGTACCTCACAGCTGCAGTCACAGGCTCAATTTAGTTATTGTTGATGTATGCAAAGGAAACATACATGGCCTGAATTTTTTCACCATCCTGGAGAAATTGTGCATTTTTCTTTCTAGAACAGCTAATAGGCATAAAATTCATCGCCATATAAAAGACAGTACAACCCAAAAATGAAGTCTTGGAATTGAAAAAGTTGTGTGACACACTGATGGACATGCCACGTTTCTGCTTGTAATGCTTTGAAAAAGACTATTTCATCCATTCTTGTGATGTTTGGTGCACTATATGTCAAGAGGTGACAGGGCAGTGGGTACACGAGATCTTAGTTTAGCATTAGACTTTGACTTTATTGTCCTCCTTTGCATGGTCATAAACATTCTTTGACTGCTTAAAATTATAACTGACTACTTGCAAGCAGTTAAGTGTGAATTGTCTCAAGCATGCTTATCTGTGGCCACCCTAATCAATGAATTTCTGAACATGAGAGGTGTTTGATAAAATACAGAGTGAAGTACGGACTAGGGCAATAAAAATGATTAGGTGTATGGAACACCTTCCATATGAAGAGAGGTTAAAAAGACAGGGACTGTTCAGCTTTGAAAAGAGATGACTAAGGGGGCTTATAATAGAGGTCTATAAAATCATGACTGTGTGGAGAAAGTGAATAGGGAAGTGTTATTTACCCCTTCAGATAACACAAGAAGCAGGGGTCACCTAATGAAATTAATATGCAGCATGTTCAAAACAAATGTAAGGAAGTACTTCACACAATGCACAGTCAACCCGGGGAAGTCATTGTCAGGGGATGTTGTAAAGGCCAAAAGTATAACTGGGTTCAAAAAAGAACTAGATAAGTTCATGGAGGACAGGTCCAACAATGGCAATTAGCCAAGTGGTCATTAACATAACCCCATGCTCTGGGTGTCCCTAAAGTTCTAACTGCCAGAAGCAGGGACTGGATGACAGGTGATGGCTGACTTGACAAATTGCCCTGTTCTTGTAATTCCTTCTGAAACATCTGGCAGTGGCTACTGCCAGAAAACAGGATACTGGGCTAGATGGATCATTGGTCTGACCCCATATTGCCATTCTTATGTTCTTACAAAAGCCATTACCATAGTCTTAGAAAATGATTTGAAGGCTCCCGAAGTTCAGGGAATATACAATTGTGTATCAAAGTTGCCTACAAACTTCAGGAATACATTTTGACTGACGCCATGTCAAGCGACGAACACCCCCTTTCAGATAAAGGAGATTCACCTTTTTGCCAGTGCTTGATCAAATAAATAGAGAACTTCAATGAAGATTTTTCTGAAAATAAATATGTTCTTGTTGGTGTCAATTGCTTTAACCCAACGTATGAGAACTTACGTGAGTTTCTAAAATTAACACCACTTGCAGAACACGATGGAAGTGATCTAGACAGAGTGACGCCTAAGCTAAAACTTTTGACAAAAATAATGGAATGCTACGAAGAGCAGCAGCAGCCCAAGCCTGACCGTTTGCTGCAGCTGCTAATTTTTTTTTTATAAATACAAACTTGCCTTCCATGAACTGCATAAATGAAGCGTGATTGGTATGAATACGACTCCATCAAGTGCTGCACGTGAAAAAACTTTCTCATGTCTGGATGCTACATTATCTGAGGAACTGCATGACAAGTGACCAGTTAAGGGCCTTGTCAGAGTTTCTTGATTGGAAGGGAGTTGTTGACAGATTTGCCAATGCTCACAATAACAGTCATAGCTAGCTTCAATAAGGTAAATACTTTATTACTGACATTATTTATCCACATTCTATAAAGGTATGTGTGGCAAAATCCTTGTTCCCCCAATAATGGTCTTTGCCACCCCTTTGCTCCTCTGAACTAATTATTCTAGTGTTGCCCCTGCCTCCTTCACACCTGAATCCTGGGGGGAAAATGTCCTTTTCCACCCCCTTTGGCATCTTCCAGTTCTGTACAATGCCTTTCAGGTTACACAGGGCCTCAGCCATGTTCCAATGACTGATGGCCCAGATCCTTTGCCCCCTGTAATGGCTATGCTGCCGCATACCTCGATGATGTTGTAATCTACAGTCAAAGCTGTCAAAACCACCTAAAATACGAAACTGCTGTATTACAGTCCCTCAAAGGATAGCAAACCCTACTAAATGTCACCTGGGCAAGAATGAGACAACCTGTCTCGGGTATGCTTTGGAGAATGGCATGGTTGACCTTTGTGGGTACGGTACAGGTCCTCCAGACATGTCCCACACCTTCCCTGATGAAACAGGTACACTGTTTTTTAGGCCTGGCAGGATACTACCAATAGTTTATTCCTGGATTCTTGACCATTACAGCCCTTTTTACAGCTCTCCTCAAAAATAATAGCCCAAGAATGATCCAGTGGACCAAGGCTCGTGAAGAAGAGCTGAAGGCCCAGCTCTGCCAAGAACTGGTCGTATATAGCCCCAACTTCATCAAAGAATTCCTGTTACAGACCAATGCCTTGGATGTGGGATTAGGAGCTGTCTTATCCCAGGTAGTGGAAGGCGACAAGCATGCCATCTGTACATTAGCTGGAAGATGTTTCCAAGGGAGAGGTCTTATTCCTTAATTGAAAAGGAGGCGTTGGCATTGATGCAGTCTATAGATGCACTTCTGTACTACCTCTTGGGAACTCACTTCACCTTAGTCACAGACCATACCCCTCTTTGATGGCTTCATGCCGTGAAGGAAACTAACTCCTGAATTATGAGGTAGTAGTTGTCCCTCCAGCCTTTCTCCTTCCATACCAACACTGGGCTGGAAGAGCCCATCTAAATGTGAATTTATTTTCATCAGATGGGGGAAAGCTGATGGGGGAGGGATGTACTCTAAATGGGATCATAAGCAGGGAGGATGTGTGATGATGCTGAGAAACCTCACACCAGCAGAAAAGGGGTTAAAGAGAGTCTATGGATCCAGCTAGCGGGGTGCTGGAATTCAGGGTGTTGGAGTGGGGGGTGTAGCAGCATCCACTGGCTTGAAGTAGTAATAACCAAATACATAGTTTCCACTGTCGGCACCCCCCACTATAAAAATTGTTCCAGCACCCCTGCCAGCTAGTCCCACCCCTCTATACCTGCAGCCAATGCCAGGCCTGTAGGGGAAAGAGAAGGAGAGAACCTGACTCCATTAGCACTGACTGGCGAAGAGACAGGAGGTCACTCTGCTGCTTTATATGAGGGTAGCTTCACTACAAGCCTGACAGCCACTGGGGTGCAAAGCACTGTGTCCCTGACAGAGAGAGAGACTTTTGAGGGGGGAAAAAAAGTACTGAGGAATAACAACCCAACACACCTGTATGACTGATAACAAATCCATCATGAGCAGCCTAGTGAACAGTGGTGGCATTGTACATGAATTAAGAGAAACTGTAAAACAACATCTTCAGGGCTCACAGGACTGGTGCAGTATTGTGGGCCCACACGTTCCTGCATCACAATAAAATGGGGGTGAGCAGTGTTTTCTAGAACATCACTAACAGAATGAAGCTAACTTACAATGAAGTGCAAACCATCTCATTAGCTATATTCCCTGTTACCTGCCAAGCTGAGGTGCCTCAATGCATGCTTGGGCGAGATGCCAGCTTGTGGCAGGCCATACCTGACTTGATGGCTGGGTGTCTGTTGTGTTATTATGTGGTGGTGTGGACTTTGCTGGAAGACAGGCCTCCTGGTTAGAACTGTGGTGGTAGCTTCATCCTCAAATTTTATGCCAGGGTTATTCTACCCTTGCCTGCATGCACTGAGCCCTTCTGTTGCTCTGCTCCCTAGGCTCATTGTGTTGTTCTTCTGTGCTAACTAGGGTTCACCAAGACTCCCTTTTTAGCAAATAATGTTCACTTTGCTCCTTCTTCTAAATTATTAAAGAAGATAATAATTAAGACTGGACATACGCAATGATCCCTGTGATAGTTCGCTAAGCACCTGCCCACAATTCAGTATAAAGCCTCTTGTCATTATGTTTTTTGGCCCTTGTTGATGGGCTCTCTGCTATTTTTCTGTGCACAGGACACTGTTCATATCTTAGCCCATTTGAATTAACTTTGGTAGTAAGATTTTGAGAGACACAATAGTGGACTCAAGTCTCCACTGCATTACAGCATCTGTATCCCAATATAACGGCAGGGAAATCAAATGGCATAACTCCATTGTAAAACTGGAGTAAAGGAGTGATTGATCAAGACCAGTAAGAGCATGCCATCACAAGCTGTAATATCATTGCATCTCTTTCTGCATTTTCTGTCATTTTTCCAATACTTCCACGCACCATACTTGCTGTCTGCTTTGCTGCTGCACACCAGGCTTACCTGTTCATTGGGATGGCTATGTTGATTCATAGGGTTGAATCCTGGCCCCACGAAAGAGAATGGTAAAACTCCCATTGATATCACTAGGTCCAGGATTTCAACTATAATCTTCTTCCTGAGAAATACCTGCAGTTTTTGCCTCATCAACATATATGGGAAGTTTATTACTTTTGCCAATGTACATTGTATCTAGCACTTATTCAGCATTCCTTGTGATGTCACTTAATCAATTCCCTGCCATTGCAGCGGCCTCAGGCATTGGTGCACATCAGTCCCTTTGATTCTCTGACTGTGGTACATAAGAGTTAAGTCTCTTGAGCGTTGTAATCTTATGGTCTAATTTCAATTGTTGAGTTTAGTGTGCAAGTGCTGGATGACATTAGTGGCCTGTAATATACAGGAGTTCAGACTAGAGTCTCTGATGGTCCCTTCTGGCCTTGAACTCTATGATTCGATGTCCAGCCCCTCCAAAACTTTTAAATTCACTTGTACTTTTCACCCAAATCTTCAGGTTTTTTCTTTTTAACAAAAACAAATTTCATATAATTGGCAAACATCACCTATTTACTTTTCATGTTAAAATGAAACAGCATGATCTGTGATAGCTTCATCCAGAGCTCACTTGTGTCTCCAACACTTGAACTCTTATATTTCAAAACTAAAAGGAAAATAATGAATACAACTGACAACTTATGCATTTTATAATGTAATGGACACAGGAGAGTGGGCACTCATTTCACAGCTAAAGAACACGTAAAGATTTTCATTCTCAACATGGATAAATATAAAATGCTGTCACCATCCAAGATGGCTTTCTAAAATAAGGATGGATTTGGATGTGTGTGTTACACAAAAATAAGGGATTGATTTGGGGCAACATTTCTGTATCAATATCATGGTAGATTTTTAAAAGGAGACCAGAAAGTACTATTTCTCTCACCGTCTTGAAAAGTTCCCTTTGTAGCAGATAAGAAATGGTGTCATTATAAAATGGAAAAGCTTGCTTGGCCAACCATGAGGTCAACAGTAGAATGGCGTTTGCTAAAGCTTTGACCTAGATATGCTTCAAAAACTTTCAATGTCTTTATATTGACATGGTTTCTACTCTTGAGAGGCAACAGATTCAATTTCCTATTATAAATTCTGTATGAATGCTAAGCAACTGCATTCCTGATCATGTGTATATTGCTTGCCTTTGCAATTCATCTTGAGAAGTGGGTCTTTTAATGTTTAAAAGACTCCTCTATGTTTTTATGTCATTAGGATTTAGAATCAGAGTGTTTTGGGTCAAAACTTGCCAAAGAAAATCTTCTCTTCAACCAGACAAATAAATAAGTTAAAAAAAAAAGATAATAAAGTAAAGGTGACCTCCTATGGTGACAGAGAAGAGAGAACCTTGAAAAATGCATTGTCAGTGGATTGCTCTGCTAAGGACCAATCATCAGAGAAAGAGATAGGAAAGACCAGCAGCCACTCAGCTAATCAACTAAGCCAATTTGTTTAAGAAACTAAAACCCTCTGCTAAGCAGTTGCACTAAGAATGCTGCAGTTACAAGCAAGTAGTTTTTCCAGAGAATGTTTTCCAGTCCAGGACTAGCCAGCATTTATTTCAGATGCCATCTTTGGCTCAGTTAACATATTATAAAATATACACATACACTAGGAGCTCAATCCTGATCCCATTGAAATCAATAGAAAACTCATCAGTCACAGCAGGCTCAGGACCTTCATAGCCAAAGCAGTTTCATGTCAGCAGGCAGAGAGAAAAAGCTTGGGGACGATGTACGTAATAGCTTGAAGCCAGTTATCCTGCTGTATTGCAACACTATTCCTTTTCTCTCATCACTGACATTATTTTGCTCCAAAACGTAGGAAGTAATTAAGAAGGAAACTGTCCTTCATTTTCAGAAGAGTTACAATGATGGCCATAGAAAGGCGAGAGTGGATTACAGTTTGATAGAAGTTCTGCTAGGTTATGGATTTTCAATGTGCGCTGTTACCCATATCAGCAGAAATAGGTCATTACAGCTTTCTGTGACATTCATAGCTAATTTAATGGCAGTCCTGATATAATATGCTATTTAAGCAACAGCCATTTTGCAATTGAAATCTCAGTTCAAATGGTGGCTGTAGGAATCTATTTTTATTTCCAGAATGTTTTTTATGATTTATTATTATGCTGCAAAGTCATGTACCCTTATCAATATGTATTTCATAAATAGGCTTGGAAGGATTAGATTTGTATTGGTAAATGTAGCTAAAATATCAAATTCACTACACACACACAAACCAACAAATCATAATTGAAATTTACAGATAGGCAAAGTAATAAAAATGTTGCTTGATTTAAGGATATTTGTTTTATTTAGTTTAACAGTTATAAAGTTTTAACTTTTTGAATCTCAATATCTACTGTTATTAAAGGATGATTGTCCACACTACCCCAATTTCCTGCAACTGTGAAGAGTAAATCAATAAAAATTGAAAAAAATTGCTTAAAAATAGACATCGATAGATGTTGAAATTATAAAAAATAAAAATCAAATTCTGCCAAACCTATTCCTAAAGCAATGATTGAAGTTAATTAAAAACAACCCTAAATCAAATGATCAAAAGGCAAAGGACATGCTATAATTGTACAGAAGCACTTGAGGTCTTTCATAATTACATTTTTTTTTCAATAAAAGACAAATGTTTTTTTTTTAATACTTTTTCTTGTGCTTTTTTTCACACAGAATGTTTCAAGTCTAAGACAAAACAAATAGGCTCTTCAATGTAACATGAAAAGATTGAGACACTTCTGTGCCTGTGTGCCTAAGGGGTATTTGTGACACCTCAAAGCCTGATGTACATGCCAAAGATAACCAAAAATGTTTCATGTCTCAATATGCTTGGAATCCCGTTTGGTGGCTTCCTTATAACTTATCTCTTTTTCATGAGTAAAAAAAAAAAAAAGAAAAACTGTGTCTCAGACAATCTAATTTTCAGTACAAATTATTTTTGTAATGTTTGGTAGGTACAGCTGTTACTTTACTTGTTTTGGTTTTTGATGTAGCTTTACATGTATTTTTTTGTATTTAAATATGAAGTTACACAATCCCAGAAGGTTAACATTTGCTTGAAATTATAAAGGCATCATATCAAAAAAATCTTTTGATTTTACTGGTCAGATTTTCCAGATGCACTACTGTTGATTCCTATTTTCTTCTTGAAAGACATGTGAAGCAAGTGACTGTCCTTGTTAGAATCCACAATATTTTGGGCATTCTGTTCTGAATAAATATTATTCAGAGGCTGATAGGACATAAGATAAAAGTCAATAAAAAGAGAATTATTTATTAAAAAGGTCTAATGTTACAAGAACAGTACACAGGAACTATTATTTTTACTGTGTCTTTCACATAGTATATACCATTATATATAGTATATATACAGATTGTATACAATATAGCTAACATTTTGAGATGGGCCATGACAGTAACTTTGTTTTGGGCTGCAAACAAAATTTCTTTGATTATTTTTTTTTATTTTATTTTCAAAACAGCTCTTGCAATGTTATACAAAAATACAGTCTTTTTAGTGACTGCCCTGTTACAAGCTCATTCAAGAAAAAAAAAAGAAAACTCTTTTTGCAGCTAAAAATTAATGACTCATGATAAGGACACATTGCTTTCTGCAAAGTAACAAATATGTAATACATAGATACTTAAACATTTAAAACATGTTTATTAATATATTTAAGATGCAAAATACATATTCTGTTTATGTTGAATATAAAACATGTCCCCTTGTGTCCCTGCAATACAATTACATGACCTGAAGATGTGTTCCATATTTCCACCACTATTTTGATGCTACTGATCTAGATATAAGTAGATGTACTTATATCTATTTATCCACACCAGACTTTGATACTTGTCATCAACCATATCCATTTAGTGTATTCAGAAATTTGTTTGACTAGAATGCCACCAATGGTGACTATAACTCCTTTGATTATGAATACCCCTGATTGAACTGCACTGGTGTACAGACAGAGGGAATTACATTTGACTAATTTTAGAATGTGGAAATTTTGCCCTCTGGTTCATTATTGATGCTGATTTTTCTTTAGAAACATGAGCCTGGTCATGCAAGCTCTCTTGCATAATGGAAATGCTTCTGTTTTGCAACCCATAGCAGGCATTTGCTTTGTTTCAACTTGCTCTATCAGCAATGGCAGAGAAGCCAATGTGCATTGCATGCAATCTATTCCACCCCCCCTTTCTTTGACCATAAACAGTTATTTCAGTAGAAGTTGTTCAAGGAAGTCCTTTTCTTGTCTTTTATCTCAAAACTTTTGGTTCTCAGATAATTGTCTCATCATTGCTCTCCTAGCAATATGGTGACTAAGAATATTTAAAACCTGGTTCTGGGGTGATCTGAATAGAACCTTTAAAATTCTCAGTGGGTAACAAAGAAAATGATTCTAACAGCTTTTGAAGAAAATATTTTTGTAAAATGTTGAAAAAGATAAAAAATTAAAATCTATCTTTCATTCAGTTTTGTACAACTTTTGAGTATCTGCTCTGCTATGGTGCTTCCCTGGCTGTTATTTTAAAGGTGTAAGAAATGGCACATTTGGAATGTGCTGACAAGCAAGCAAAGTGATAGAATTTTTGTTAGAGAACCCAGTGCCTGAATTAGATCTCTATGAAAAGAGTTAGAGAATCAGCTATAAGAGTTATGCTACCAGGACTTTCCTGATAAAATGATTTGAGCACAACACACTTGATTACCGCAAACAAGGTAAAGTTCATCCTGGGCACAGTCCCTACAAACACGATAATAAAAAGTCCCCTCGCTGAGAACATCACACACACCACACTGTACAAACCCACCCACACTCACACCATATACACTAGGGGTCATTTTGGCTTAGGTGCCAATATGAGGAAAGGCCTTTAGATCTAGAATGGGGACTCCTCCTAACTGATTACAGAGTGGAGAAAAGACTGATACAGCAGAAGAACGGCTGGGATTAAAGATGTTAGCACACAGTCCCTATAAAATCAGTCTCTATCTGGTGAGCTCTAGAAGAAGGTCCAGTAGCCTTCCCAACTGGAAAATCTTGCTTGATAATTCTTATTTACCCACGTGTCATTTGGGACACAACATTCCACAAAACATATTCTAATTGAACTCTGCATGTTTGCATGACTACAATCCATGAAATATTATGGTCTCTCCATGATATGCATTCTTATATACTTCAGCTTTAGCTTAATTACCAAAGATAGAAAGTACAGTACCATACAAAAATGGACTAAAAAAATAAGATCTAAGACTGACAGGAAAAAAGCAGATTTGTCTCCTTGCATTCCTTTTATTTGCTCATTTAGCAACTACTGTATGCTATGATTAAATGCCCAATGGTGGTTTAACTGCTATATGCACTGTTAATGAATTTAGATTATTTATTTTTCTATTAAAAATAAACATTTACTTCCTCTGCAGTTAAATTATACAATATTTGATGAAAAACAATAGAAATTATTTATTTCCTTTTAAATTTGTGTTCAGTCATTTCCAGTTTACCTTGCAATAAAATTAATGGCTTCTTCTCTGCTCTGTTCTCTTTCTCGGGAGAGCTTTCAAAATATCAGATTGACAAATTTTGCTAATTCAATATATATTCATACATTTTTCCAGAAAATATTTCCTGTACTTATCCAGTGGGCCATATAACTGAACTTTTTCTTCTCTCCTACTGCCTTGTCACTGTGAGCAGACAGCCTTAGGGGAAGCAACAAAAGCACTAGATTCAAAGTCCTTATCAAATTTCACTCATTTAAAAAAAAAACCCAAACAAAACCAATGTACTGTACTAGACACCACTATTTAAACAACTAATGGCACACAACTGGGGATCACCGAAGTTAAACATATTAAAAAAGTAAAGTACATTTGACAGAAATTACATTTGCTTACAAAAGTTTATTACATACAATCTGCATATTTCTGTTGGGCCAGTAAGTGTCCCCTCCCCAAACAGAGGACATCTACAAAAACTGAAGAGAAAACCTGATGAATCATTTATCATTTTTCCAACACTCCTCTAAGTGCACCATGTGTATTTCTATGGGTCTTTAGGCATTTGCTTAGGGTTCCAGCTTCTTCATGAACATAAAGCTCCATCCATTGGTGTCATCAAGCTAAAGCAAACAAACAACAACAACAAAAAAGGTCTGCAGTCTTCACCATGAGGTGGAAGGGACCATCAGTGCCAAGAGCAATGTTACAGATGTCGAGGAAGTAGAGAGAGCATGTAAAGTGGATTGAGAGCTTGTAACTTTTCCACCTGAAATGAAAAACAAAAACAAACAGGGAACAAATGGAATAAACTGTTCTTTCCATATTTATCAAGAACAAATCATGTCAAACGAACTTAATAGCTTTCTTTGACAGGGTAACAAGCCTTGTGTATGGGGTGGTGGTGGTTACCAAACGTTCATCCATAATTGTTACTGGACTTTTACCATTTGAGTGCCTTTATGTGCATATTAGGAGGAAAAAAATAAATTAATTTATTTTGTGAGTTGGTCACAGTGGCTATCAGTTTGGAGAAATGAATGTACTCTGATAACACTATTTCTGTTTATGGGATTGTACTGAAGAATATTTCCATAAATATATTTATCACAAGAATGATAGTAATAATTACATTAATGTTCTGGTATGTGCTGCTGTCTAAGAGAGGATGAATCCAGATCCTCAGGTTATTTCAGTTGATGACATTTCATTGCAATTTATACTAGCTAAGGATCTGGCTAGAATAATTGTTCACGGCTAGTTACATTTTAAACTAGGGACTGTTTGTTCCCAAGCAAATGTTACAATATTGGTGCAAAAGTATTGGTATAAAGTGCTCCGTGATCTCATTCCTCACACTGTCACCAGTTTTCAATAGGAACACTATTGGCGTGTTTCTGCTCTGAGTTTCACCAGTGTGAATCAGGAGGAATTCCACTGAAGCCATAGAGTTATTGTAAATGTATGTGAGAACAACACAAGGCCCTATATTCTTGTGAGACTAATATAACCCACCCGTTTTATACTGTTTTAAGATATGGTAAAATTACTTTATTCTATTTTTTACTATGCGTGAAAAATTGCAAGTGATTTTACTAAGAGGCTGCAAATCTGCATGTTTGTGAATGAGGAAGGGATCTCAGATTAAGTTAACATACATTTCTTTGAACATCAGAGTCCAAGCTCTTTGATTACAATACTAAATTGAAATAATGTCACAACATGACAAAAACTGGAGCTTACTGGTGAGTGTGCCAGGGTCTGCCAGCCATATTTGCTCAAAAAGCCAACTCCTATCATATATTTTCAGATATGTTTTTGTTCTGCTCTTTGTGATGAAGAGGGTGAAAGTCAGATTTCTCTTGCCAAGGAGCCCCTAACCTCTTCAAAATATTGACTAATACACAGACGTTGTCCTTCTTGACGTGATCTTAAATCTTTACCTACTCCCTAACAGACAGCTGTTTTTTTTCTTCCTCAGATAAGTCTCTCTTTTCCTCATACCAACCAGCAACTTTGCCTTTATCTTGCACCTGAGAAGCAAGCAGTCCTCTGGTGATGACATTTTAGATTTAGTATTGGTAAGTAGCGAGGACCGCACAGAAAAACTGGTGATAGAGGACAATCTTGGATTGAGTGATCATGAGTTAATTCAGTTTAAACTAAATGGAAGGATAAACAAAAATGGGTCTGCAACTAGGGTTCTTGATTTTAAAATAGCAAACTTAAAACAATTAGGGAATTAGGGAAGTTGACTGGACTGAAAAAACTCCAGGATATGAATGTGCAAGAGGTTTGGAGTTACTTGAAGTCAAAGTTACAGAAATTATCTGAAGCACCCCAAGCAAGGGGCAAAACCTCACAAAGAAGAGTTGCAGACTAAACTGGATGACCCAGCATCTCAAACAGGTTATTAAGAGAAAGCTGACTGCCTACAAGGAATGGAAGATGGGAAAGCTACCTCTTGAAGGTCAGAAAGCGTAGGGATCGAGTGAGTACTGCCAAAAGCCAAGCAGAGCTGGACTTTGCAAAGGAAATTAAAACCAATAGTAAAAGGTTCTTAGCCTTTTAAATAAAAGGAAAATAAGGAAAGAAGAATTGGGACCACTAAGCACTGAGGATGGGTGGAAATTAAAGATAATCTATGTATGGCTCAACATCTAAATTAATACATTGCCTCAGTTTTTAATAAGGGTAATGAGGAGCTTGGGGAAGTGGAATGGTGGTTAATGAGAAGGATATGACAGTGGAAATTACAACATCTAAGGTGGAAGCCAAATTCAAACAGCCTAATGGGATCAAATCAGAAGGCCTGATAATCTCCATCCAAGAATATTAAAGGAACTGGCATGTGAAATTGCAAGCCCCATAGCAAGGATTTTTAATGAATCTGTAAACTCAAGGTTACATGCGATGACTGGAGAATTGTTAATATTGTCATTGTTCTCTTCTCCTCTTGCAATGGGGAGAGATGTGTGCAGTGGAGTGTTTAGGAAAATTTTCTGAATATATATTTATATATATTGCTATATGTTTATGCTTGAGAAAGCAAGGTCAAAGAAATGGGTCCTGCACTTGGAGAGGAAGGTGGTGTAGTTTGTGATGGTCCTTAGTTCCTATAGGAGCACATTTCACAGCCATTTTATTAGTGACACAGTCTTCATCCTGGAGCTTTAGGCAGTCTTTTACATATTCTGGATTCAGGCCACTGAGGTCTTTGAAGATAAGGACCAAGATCTTGAACTTAATTCAAAATTCTATAGGAAGCCAGAGTAGACAGCAAAGGACAGGATTGATGTTTTTTCTGTAGCCAGTATTGTTGAGGAGATGTATTACAGCATTCAGCCCCAGTTGAATGCTTTATGTCCAGGAATATCACATTGCTGACATTCAGCCATGAGGTGATGAAGACTTCAATAACTGAGGCCATGTCATTGCCCTCCAGGATAAGATGAGATGGTAGATGCTGCTCTGTGAGAGCTCAGTGTTAGTGAGGAATACAAGAGAAAGAACGGTTACTCACCTTTGTCACTGTTGGTCTTCGAGATGTGTTGCTCAGATCTATTCCAGTTAGGTGTGTGCGCGCGCTGCGTGCACGGATGTCGGAAATTTTCCCTAGCAGCTACCTGGAGTGGCACCGATATGGTGCTCTATATATGACCCTGCCAGCCCGACCCCCCTTCAATTCCTTCTTGATGGCTAATCCGACAGAGGGGAAGGTGGGGGGGAATGGAATAGATATGAGCAACATATCTCGAAGAACAACGGTTACAAAGGTGAGTAACAGTTCTTTCTTCTTCGAGTGCTTGCTCATATAAATTCCAGTCAGGTGACTCCCAAGCCTTACCTCGTAGGTGAGGTCGGAGTCAAGGTATTGCAGACTGGAGAATCGCCCTGCCGAAGGCCGCATCATCACGTGATTGGTGAACGATGGCGTAGTGCGACGTGAAGGTGTGCACTGAACTCCATGTGGCAGCCCTGCAGATGTCCTGGAGGGGTATGTGTACCAGGAAGGCCATTGACGAGGCCTGCGCCCTCGTGGAGTGCGCTGTGACAACAGGCGGAGGGACCTCGCTATGTTATAGCAAGCGCGAATACATGCCACGATCCAGGAGGATATCCGCTGGGAGGAGACTGGCGAACCTTTCATCCGCTCCGCTAGAGCGATGAACAACTGGGTTGTTTTGCGGAATGATTTTGTTTGGTCTATGTAGAAGGCAAGCACCCTCCTAACGTCCAGCAAATGCAGCTGTTGCTCACAGAGGGTGGCGTGCAGTTTTGGATAGAAAACCGGCAGGAAAATATCCTGACTGACATGGAAGCGGGATATGACCTTTGGTAGGAAGGCTGGATGGGTCCTAAGCTGCACCTTATCCTTATGAAAAAAACAGTATACGGGAGCTTGCACGTGAGAGCCTGTAGCTCTGAAACTGAACGAGCCGAAGTGATGGCCACCAGGAAGGTGACCTTCCAGGAGTGGTAGCGTAGTGAGCAGGAGGCTAGAGGCTCAAAAGGAGACCCATAGGACGAGTCAGGACTAAATTAAGATCCCAGGCCGGGACAGGGGGCTTCATCGGGGAATGGATCTTTTCCAGTCCTTTTAGAAAATGACTCACGATAGGATGTGCAAACACTGACTGCCCGGAAATGCCCGTGTGAAAAGCCAAAATAGCTGCAAGGTTTAAGAGAACGAATGCCAGGCCCTGAACTTTTAGGTGTACCAGATAGTCCAGGATGCATGGGATTGAAGCCTGGAGAGGGAGCACCTGCCGTTGGGCACACCAGATAGAAAACCTTTTCCACTTTGCTTTGTAAGCGGTTCTAGTAAAAGGCTTACGGCTTTCTAGGAGTACCTGCCTCACCGGGTCCGAACAGGCGAGTGCCTCTTGATTTAACCACGGATCCTCCAGGCCATAAGGGGAACTGTAGGTCTGGGTGGAGGAGGCGACTGTGATTCTGTGAGATGAGGTAGGCGGATCAGGAACCAAATTGACAGGTCCGTGAGTGTGGGTTACCAGCACTGGCGAGGCCAAGCTGGAGCCACCAAGATGACGTCCGCCTTGTCCCTGTGAACCTTGAGAAGCATCTTGTGGATGAGAGGAAATGGCAGAAAGGCGTATAGTAGTTGGCCACACCATGGAATCAGGAAGGCATCCGCAATTGAGCCTTGACTGTGACCCAGGTAAGAGCAAAAGGTTGGGCACTTCCTGTTGGCCCACGTGGCGAACAGGTCAATTCAGGGAAACCCCCAATTGCGGAAGATGGAGTGGATGACATCCGGACGAATCGACCATTCATGTGTGAGGAACCGTCTGCTCAAACTGTCCGCCAGTACGTTCTAAATGCCCGGGAGGTATGAGGCTTCAAGAAGGATGGAGTGGGCTAAACAAAACTCCCACAGTAGGAGGGCTTCCTGACAGAGAGGAGACGATTGGGCTCCGCCTTGCTTGTTTATATAAAACATGGCCATGGTATTGTCCGTCAACACTGCTATACAGTGGCCCTGCAACTATGACAGGAACGCTTGGCATGCAAGGCAGATTGCCCTGAGCTCTTTGATGTTGATATGCAGGGCTAATTCCTCTACTTGCCACAGGACTTGTGTAGTCATGCTTCCGAGATGCGCTCCCCAGCTGAGTGCCAACTCATCCGTTATTAAAGTCAGGGTTGGCTGGGGAGGGTGGAACGGTACCCCGGCACTTACTGAGCTGGGGTCCAGCTACCAGCGCAGGGAATTGAGGATATGCTTCGGGACGGTCAGCACCATGTCCAGATTGTCGCGGCCCGGGCGATACGCAGACGCGAGCCATGCCTGAGCTGCAACCTGGCATAGGGGGGGAGCGATAGCTCAGTGGTTTGAGCATTGGCCTGCTAAACCTAGGGTTCTGAGTTCAATCCTTGAGGGGGCCATTTAAGGATCTGGGGCAAAAATCTGTCTGGGGATTGGTCCTGCTTTGAGCAGCAGGTTGGACTAGATGACCTCCTGAGGTCCCTTCCAACCCTGGTATTCTATGATTCTATGTTGCACCATGTAGGTGCAGAATGCCATGTGACCCAGCAACTTGAGGCACTGTCTCACCATGGTGGTGGGAAAGTTGGAAAGGCCGTTGATCACCTGTGTGAGGGCTAGATGACGGGCCTCTGGGAGGAACGCTCTCGCCCGGTTTGCATCCAGGACTGCCCCAATGAACTCTATCGCTTGTGTTGGGACGAGAACAGGCTTGCTGACGTTCAGAATAATGCCCAGGTGGTCAAACGTGTCTCTGACCAATTGTACCTGCGATTCTACTTGCTGGCGAGATCGACCTCATATGAGCCAGTCATCTAGGTATGGGTAGACGTGCACATAGTGGCAGGGAAGAAAGGCCACCACAATTGCCATGCATTTGGTGAAAACGCGGGGGGCTGCGCAGAGGCCGAACAGAAGAGCCATGAACTGATAATGAGTCTTGTTTACTATGAAACAGAGAAAACGTCTGTGGGATGGGTTGATTGAAACGTGAAAATAAGCATCCTTCATATCAAGGGCGGCGTACCAGTCTCCCGGATCTAGGGAGGGAATGATCGTGCTCAAGGAGACCATGTTGAATTTTGAGTTGACGATGTGCTTGTTGAGTTCCTCTCTTTGCCTTGGGAATGAGGAATTAGTGTGAGTAGAAACCTTTGCCTCTGAGCTCCTGAAGTACCTCCTCCACTGCTCCTAGAGTTAGGAGGGACTGGACTGAAGGAGGTCCTGTAATGCCCGGTAGTCCATGGGTGGAGGGCCGGATGTAGATGTACCTGCCACCATCTCATCGGGAGAAGACAAGGAGGAGGCGACTGGTAGGGTCCGAAGCCACCCCTTGGTCAACTGGATCCTGTTCCTCCTGGGTACCGGGTATAGCCTCCACCGGGGGTGGGGCTGGGTCCCGCGGTTGGGTGGGATCCGGAGGAAGACGACTAATGGTTGCCTTGGGAATATGTGACCCAGAGCGTGAAGGTGGAGGGGCGCCTGGAAGGGCGCCCTGGGCTTACTGGTATGCCCAGGGGGTCCAGAACTGCCACTGGGGCTGCCAGTGTGGTGCAGAAGTGTCCTGTTCGATACTGCCCAGGCCTGATTGGGGAACCTCCGATGCCCTTGATGCCCCACCCGACCTGAGGGAGGGTGACTGGGAGCGGGATGGTCAAGGAAGGGAGGTGCGCTGTGTCAGGGAGATTTCCGCATCCCTCAAAGAGTGGGATGGGTGCTGCACGGAGTGGCAGGATCCAGACAGTGACTGGCAGTGCCGTTACGGGGATCGGTACTGTGAGATCAGCCAGTGCCGAGAGGTCGGGCTTCGCCTCAGTGAAGATCGGCCATGGGAGTGTGACCATGAACGGTGCCGTGTTGGGAAATGGTGCCAAGTTGGTGAGCGGTGCCATGATGGAGAGCGGTGCTGCGATGCAGAACGGTGCTGGGTTGGAGAGCAGTGCCGTGATGGAGAGTGGAGATGACGTGGAGAGATGCGGTGCCGCGATGGGGAGTGGTGCTGTTGCGTGGAGTGGTGCTGGTTCAAGTGGTGCCGTGAGGTCTCAGACTTTGACCTGGGTCTCTAGCAGGACCACGAGCTGCCAGCCGATGACCACCTCGAGCGGGAGCGACTCCAAGGATTGGGGCTGTGGGACCAGTGCTGCAAGTCAGACCATCGCCGTGAGTCAGACCGGCGCGTAGAGTAGATGCAGTGCTGGGACTCAAAGCGGTGCGGAGGTGCTGGTCTGGGGGCAGATGCCTCTTGGCAATGCCGGGGGTCGAGATGGTGTAGGCCTCGAGACTGGGGACTTAGGCTCCGTCATTTCAATGAGGCCTCTGGCAGCCTCAAAGGTGTCAGGAGTGGAGGTAGTGTGACCTCCTCCACCTGCAAGTGTGGGGAGTCCGACGGTGCGGGGCTCCCCTTGGGGGTGGGGACCCGTGCGGGACAAGGCTTACTGGAAAGTGTATTGGACTTATGTCCCTGGTCCACGCCGTGCCCTGTTGGGGGTGCGACTGTCATCTTGGGCCTTTGTGGAGGCTTCTCCGTGGCCTGCTTCTTACGGGTGGCCGGGGAGTGAGACCGGGAAGAGTGCTTTTGGGCCCCCGGAGGTCGCCGGGCCCTAGAAGTGCATGCCAAGTTCTTTTTCAGCGTTGTATCTGGCACTGCTGGGGGGGCACTCCGCACTGAAGTGCTCGGGGCCGGGTCTTGAGGTGGACGGAGGGCAGATTCCATGAGGAGTTGTTTGAGTCTAATGTCTCTCTCCTTTCTAGTGCGAGGTTTAAATGCTTTTCAAATCCTGCACTTATCCGCTTGATGGGCCTCTCCCAGACATGGAAGACAGGAGTCGTGGGGGTTACCAATGGGCATAGGCTTGCCGCAGGAACCGCAAGGTTTGAAGCCCTGGGACTGCATGCTCCGGAGCCCTGTAGGGCACTTGTTGAAGGGGGAAACCCCTTCAGGTGATAACAACTATACTTAACACTATTCTTAACACTAAAGATAACAGAAACTAACACTTAACTAACAATAGGGTAACTATACACAGAGATAAGTAAAGTAGCTAGGGAGTAGTGGAGCACTTGAGAGCAAAAGACCATTGTTCCAACAACCGTTGCTGGCGGTAAGAAGGAACTGAATGGGGGTCGGGCCAGCAGGATCGTATATAGAGCACCATATCAGTGCCACTCGAGGGGGCTCCACAGCCCGACGGGTAGCTGCTAGGGAAAAAGTTCCGACATCCGTGCACACAGCGTGCGCACATACCTAACTGGAATTGATATGAGCAAGCACTCGAAGAAGAACTCCTTAAATTGCGGACTGAATTGACCAGTTGTAAGTGGTACCATCAACCAAAGGATGCTGCTAACTCTCCAAAATGCTTTCCTCTATCCACTATCATAACCCTTGTCTTGGTTGGGTTCAACTTCAATTAGCAGTTCTTCATCCATAAACTAATCTCATCCAAACACTGGGCCCTCTTGATGGTAGTGGTATGTGGTGTGGGACAGGAAGAGCTGTGTCTCATTTGCATACTGCTGGCATATGTAGTTGTCTGACCAATTAATCTAGTGGCTGTATTTAGATGCTAAATAGGACCAGAGAGAGAACTGATCCTTTTGGGATTCCACAACTGAGGGGTCTATTTGTGAAGCTACAGTTTTCCATCACTACTCGTTGGGGGCATCCCTCCAGTAATGATTCTAACCATGTTAGCATATTACTTAGGACCTCTGCCATCTCCGTCAGGCGAGACAGCAGTATTGCATGCCTGACAGTGTCAAACACCACAGAGAGGTCCAGGAGGGTGAGAACAGATGTTTGCTCTCTGTCTACTGACAGACATTCATCAATGCCACTAAAGCTGTTTTCATCCCATGTCCTGCCCTGAATCCAGATTATACCAGGTCCAGGATACTAGTTTCAATTAGATGAACCTGAAGTTGGCCTTTGGCTAACTTATCTATGAGCTTGGTTGGGAACAGGAGGTTTGGCCCTGGGTAAAAGCTTGGTAGGACTTAAGCATCTACGGTGGGTTTCTTTGGTGTTGGACAGATTATTGGGTGTTTGAAGGAGGAAGGGAAGACTCCATCTCTGAATGAGGCATTGGTTATTGCAGTTAGGAGTGGAACCAGTTGCTCACAACTTTTTCACAAGCCAGAAAGGGCCTGGGTCAGATTCATAAGTCTTGGGTCGTGATTGCATTAGGGTTTGAAGAACGTTTTGATAAGTCAAAGTACTGAACTCCACAAATGCAGGTGGGTGGGTGCAGGTGGACACATCCAGGTTATATGTGAAGCCTTCTTGAATGTGCATGAACTTTTCAGTGAAGTGAGATGAAAAGAACATAAGAACGGCCATAGTGGGTCAGACCAAAGGTCCATCCAGCCCAGTATCCTGTCTGCGGGCAGTAGCCAATGCCAGGTGTCCCAGAGGGAATGAACAGAACAGGTAATCATCAAGTGATCCATCCCCTGTCACCCATTCCCAGCGTCTGGCAAACAGACAAGGGACTCCATCCTTGCCCATCCTGGCTAATATCCTTTTATGGACCTATCCTCCATGAACTTATCTAGTTCTTTTTTTGAACCCTGTTACAGTCTTGGCCTTCACAATATCCTCTGGCAAAGAGTTCCACTGGTTGACTGTGTATTGTGTGAATAAATTCGTCCTTTTGTTTCTTTTAAGCCTGCTGCCTATTAATTTCATTTGATGACCGCTAGTTTTTGTGTTATGACAAGTAAATAACACTTTCTTATTTTCTTTCTCCACACCATTCATGATCTTATAGACCTCTATCATATTCTCCCTTCATCGTCTCTTTTCCAAGCTGAAAAATCCCGTCTTATTAATCTCTATAGCTCTTTGCAGTGTTTGGTACTTGGTTCTGATACACGATCTCATACATAGTATGTGACAGATTTATCTTCATGTGAAGGCTTCAATAGGGAAAATATATTTGTAGACTATGTCCCATTGTGAATACACTTAGTCAGGTCAGGCCTTAGGGAAAATGGTGCCCTGGTAGAATTTGTATTTTGGTGCCTTTGGCTCCCACAGGTGCTCCAGTCCCCCAGCACCCCGACCTCTGCGGGCTCCCCCCAATCACCTAAAGGGCCTGCTGCCTCTCCCCAGTGCTTAATGTGTATTGAAAGAGGTGCAGGGGCTCAGCCTCAACACAAATTAAGCACTGGTTGGGCAGCTGGTGCTGGCTGGGCTTCCAGCTTTGAGTTTTGGTGTGTGTGTGTGTGTGTGTGTGTGTGTATGTGCACGTGAGGGAGAATGTGTGTGTGTTGGAGAGTGTGTATGTATGAGAGAGAGAGAGAGAGAGAGCGTGTGTTGGGGAATGTGTGTGTGTTAGGGCGAGAGTGTGTGTGTGAGAGAGCGTGTGTTGGGGGGAGTGTGAGTGTGCCTGAGTGAGTATGACAGTGAGTGTGCTGTCTCTCTAAGAAGAGCATTCAGTGCCAACTCACAGGTGCCAGCACAGACACACTCCCCCTGACTCCCACCACAGCTCAACGGACACCAGGCACACAGGTGGGGGGAGAGGGACACTTCGACATCAGTGCCTCCCCACCCCTTCTGCACAGCAGACAGGAGGCAGGCTCAAGGTCCCGAGCTTGGCTAGGGATGGCTCCATGGGCAGGGGTGGGGGGTGGTAGATGGGAGGCAAGATCAGCAGTGGCTGCAGATGGCAGTGGAGCAGGGCAGTGAGGGAGGAGGGGCACCCTCACGTCAGAGAAATTACCAGGCTGGTCCAGGTGCCACCCCTGCAGCTTGGTCTGTCCCTCCTCTCCAGATGCTGCTGCGCCTGCCTGGCTGCCTCTAAGCTCCACTGGCTGTTGGCAGGTCAGGTGGGTGGGTGGTACCAGCATGGCGTCCCCTTGAGTACCATGCCCTGGGCGGCGGCCCAGCCTGCCCACCCCTAAGGCTGGCTCTGCACTTACTTAACAAGTACATACCCATAATCCAGTTTGGTCTTTTTAGTTGTATGTTCCATTACTCTGTAGCTCTGAAACTGAATCATTTAACCAATGACTTTATCCAACAACTATATTACCCATTGAAGTTAATATGTATTAATTAAGTGTAGAATGGTGTCATTTTAAAAACATGACAGGCCTGTATTCAAAATATAATTGTGAACTTACCTGAAAAAGACGGTACTCTGATTTGGGAGCTGGCAGTCCCATCCCCTCCTTCACTGACTGCACAAACCTCTATGATATAGACACCAACATCAGGAAGAAGAACCACTGCAGAGGTTTTCTGTGTTTCAATTACTTGACTATTGCTGTGGCCTTCTTGCCTAAACAAGACCTATGGATGATACAGGAGCTTTAGAATCACTACAATAATTTTAGGTTAAATACTGGACTCTACTCAGGCAAAGTTGACATTGAAGGCAAAAAGTACTTTGCCTGAGAAAGGACTTGAGGAAGGACTGGAGGATTTGACGTTTCATCTTTAAATCGAGAACTTGTTCTTTCTTTTTCCTGAAGTTTTTTTTCAAAATACTGTCAAAGACAGAGCCCAATTCAAAGTCCATTGAAATCAATGGAAAGACTCCATTCACTTGAACGGCTGGCTATTGGATCAGCCCAATAACGAAGATTCAGTATTTGTCCTCCAGTTTGGAGTAACCACACAGACACTAACTGAAGTGAAAGCGAACTTCAAAAATATTTTTAGGTTAAAGTTTGATTCAGATACATATCAAAAAATTCACATGGATATCCAGATTTTCTGGGTATCCAGCTTCAAACTGAATGAAGATACTCTGAAGTAGAGCCTCATCAGGTGTAAACCAGCCAACTAACTAAACCAGGGCCGCCTGTGGGGGGGTGGGGGGGCGCGCAAGTGGGGCAATTTGCCCCAGGCCCCGGGCCCCGCAAGGGCCCCCACGAGAGTTTTTCAGGGCCCCTGAAGCGGGGTCCTTCACTTGCTCCGGGGGCCCCGGAGCTTCTTCCGCTCCGGGTCTTCGGCAGCAATTCGGCAGCAGGGGGTTCTTCCGCCCCAGGACCCGCCGCCAAAGTGCTCTGAAGACCCGCGGCAGGGGGTCCTTCTGCCCCAGGCCCCTCGCCGAAGTGTCGGGTCTTCGGCGGCAATTTGGCGGCAGGGGCTCCCGGCCGCCAAAGACCCTAGGCCCCCTGAATCCTCTGGGCGGCCCTGAGCTGAACTGAGGATTTGCCCCCCCCCCTTGTAAAATTCAGTGCACCCTTGTCTTGGTTCAGTGAGAAATACAAGTGCATATGTAGCTGTCCTTGCAGCATTTCAGTATGTAGACATCTATTCCCAGACAAAACTGACAAGGTTAGAGAAAATGTAAAGAAGTTACCTGAACTTTTTCTGAACCTTAAACGTTTTGATAAAGGTTAAGGTAGTTTCTATTTTATCCAAACCAATTTACACTTTCCTGATATGATATTTGCAGGGATACAGAGAGTACCAGGCACGGTATTCTATACGTATAATTATGTATGTATGTATGTTTCAAAATATAATTACAAAGAATACACACACACACATATAAATTTTTGTTTTGCTTTAAAAGAATGTACTGGATTCTTATGATTTTCCCATTTTATATTATGTGTTACTTATGGCTCTTTTCAGCTTTCACTCTTTAAAACTTCAAAAACTTAAAATGCCAGATGTTACAGTCACAGATTGCTGAATACCACCAACATAATCATAACAAATCTCAATATTTGTACTTCTGCTCTATTAAAAACATTAATTTTAATGGTATTTAAGATGCTTTATCCTTCTGCATTTCTCTAAATCTTACTGCAAACACAATTAAATTGAAGTGTTATCATGTATTTCACTGCAGGCTGGTCTTATTAATAGCCACTTCTGGACCAGATGTGATGGAGTAATCACCTCAGAAGGTGCATACTCAGTTTATAATCAGCAGTTGACAATCACCATTTGGAAAATACTACATAGAGAAGTACTGGGACATTTAGTTTTTTTCAATGCTTTTTTTAATATATATCTGGAGGGAACAAGATTGCAGATGACCTGTACAATATAGAAAGCAAGCAAGAAAGAAAAGGGTAATTTGGAAGATGAGTGAGAGAGAGCCAAGACTGACCTTGTATCCCATTACATCAGATTCATTTGCTAGAGGTCTAACTGGTTCCCATCCCAGAGACACATGAGAGCCATCTTGCATCCACATAATATTGGTTGGTGCCTGGCTGGGAGCTGAGCAAAAAGAAGAATAAAATGATACCATGCACTTAAACATACTTCTGCTATTTTAAACCTTGGTGAGCATTTTAATCTTTTATTACATTTATGGTTGGCTGCAATCACAGGCTTCCTTCTCTAGCTGGAGTCCAACAAGGTGGTTTTCGCTCTAGGAGTGTCATTTTAATAGCTACAGTATAGAGCTTATGAACCTGAATCCTTTTATCTCTCTTCTGTGTCAAAAATGCTTAGCCTTGTTTTCCAGGAAGATAACATTTGTCTGTTGTGAATGCAAATTTTGCCATGTCACTTTAAAATTCAGATCGAAGCACAGAAGCATAGCCATGAATCAAAACTATGTACCAGCTCTGCTTATTATATACCCCAGCTAAAGAGAAATCCAGAGCGGGTAAGACTTTTTTCCACACAGAGAAAAGAATCCAGGTCACTTACGGGATTTCTTGGTGGCTGCACGGACTGTGGTACTCGGTGGTCCATATCCTGCAGCATTGTACGCCCTCACTGTTAGGTGATATAATGTGTTTCCTTCTAATCCTGTCAAAATGATGGATGACTCATTTCCTTCAGTTTTGACTTTTTCTGATGCTTCTTCCTGCTCCATATCTTTCCAGTAACCAACCTGCCAAAGAGTGACCATTTGGAGGATTAATCTAGGCATTTGTGAAACTTCCTTTTTATTTATTATTGCTTGCTTTTTTTTGGAAACCCCTCCTGTCATCAAATTAACAGGTCCTTTTAAACATGTGGGAATTGTAACCTCAGCTCACACATGAGTGGTGCTTGTCACACCTCTCCAGATGTCTAGAGTCAGGGTATCACATTATTACTCACAGCATCATTGAAATGCAATGCATCACATTCTGCCAGCATGAGATGTTGTGACTAGCTAGACACAACAGCAGAGAAGAAGTGCTGACAGAATAAGAACTTTAAAGAATTCAAGGAGAGCTCACCTCTCATAGGTCATCAAAAACATTTACCATACAACCTGGGAAAGCTTTGACTGAATCATTTGAAGAAGTGGCACAATGGCCCTGCATAATGCATAATGCCCAACCACAAGATCTGTGTCAATGTGATGAATAAGAGATGACAGAACATCTAAGAAAATCTTGTAGTGGGTTAATCTTATAGAAATAGCATTGCTGGGGGAGGGAACGGAGAGAAGGGGATTCAGCTTTAGTTACTCAGATAGAAGCAGGTTTCTGACAAATGTAATTTAGAAAGCATGCCTCTGCCACTCCTCTCTACACACAAAAGCTAAAGCTACCTTTGCTGGATACAAGTCCATGACTGTTCATAGCTGCATTGAGCTTGTCATATTCTCTAAAAGATTACACTACTCAGATAAAAATTCTGAATAGCTCCTTCCCTTCAGACTCAGGTATCTAATATTTATAAGACATCATAATAAAAAAGAAACTCTTTCTCCTATAGGTCTATCAATGGCATCCCACTCAGACAGCAGTGAGATTACATCACTCTCCAGGATTCAGGTCTCCCCTCAACAGAAACGATCACTAAACAACCATTTGAATGGTTTATATTTAGCAGACCACTATCCATGTATCATGCCACTATCTCTGCATCATACCTCTATCCATTGCATTTATTCCACCTTTTTACCTTTCCCTGAGGTTAGTTGTTTCAGAATAAGTTACTCATATTTCTCTAACAAGATTGCCTCTGAGAAAAGGTCAGCACAGTACTGTGCTCTTGGGAAAGTGTCCAAGATAATAGCAAACCAAAGAAATCCAGAGGTTCATATGAAAAATAAAACATAAAGTACAAGCCCATGGAGCAGCCCTAACTGTAGTCAGCAGTGGTTGGTATAATGGGCCTGAGTCACCACTGAATTACTCCAATTTTATCCTGGAGTAATACCACTGACAACCATTGGAGAAAGGCAATGGTTAATCAGGCCCAGTGTGCCATGGAAGAATAAATCAGTCATGAGACAGTTGTCCACTCCATGGGCCTGAATTTCACTATGCTTTGCCCCTTGTGCAGACATTTACGTTTATTTACTTATTCGTATTACAGTAGCACATATTGATTGAGGCCACACTGTGTTAGGCAATGTATAGTATAGAGCTGGTCCTCGCATTGAAGAACTTACTGTCTAAATAGGCAGGGACTGACAAAATGTGGGAGGAGAAACAAGCTCAGTAAGGAGAAGTGAGTTGCCCAAGGTCACAGAGCCATGGCAGAGCTGGGAGTAGAACCCAGTGGTGACATTCTGGCCTCACTGAAGTCAATGCCAAAACTCCCATTGATTTCAGTAGGGCCAGGATTTCATCTCAGGTCTCTGGAGTCCTATTCTAGTGCTCTGTCCATTAGACCATGCTGCTTCTCAAGTGACCATAAAGGTAAATTTACTCTATCACAAGTGTGAGTGACTGAAATTCTGATTTCGCATCATTTTACACCCTCTTTACACAAACGTGGCACATGAAGGCTGTGTGGAATCAGTCCTGATGTTTGCATGGTGACTAATAGGAACAATCACATGTTATAGATTAGCTATTTTCTAGGGAGTTTCTACCACATTACACAAGTAGGTACTATGGATGAGTGAATTTTGAAACCACAGGAACATAGTAGCAATCAACCCTTTTGAGGTTCATATTCTCTAAGGGCATGGCTACACTTGCGAGTTAGAGTGCATTAAAGCAGACCTGTGTGCTCTAACTCACGACGCGTCCACATTGGCAAGGCACGTAGAGCGCCCTGATTCCGTGGCTGTAGTGCTCCTGGTAATCCACCTCAGTGAGAGGCATAACGCTTTGTGCCCCATGGCTGGAGTGCCACGGTGCCAGTGTGGTCGCCCTGGTCTATTAATGCACTCTGATCGGCCTCCAGAAGTGTCCCACTATGCCTGTTCTAGCCACACTGGTCATCACTTTGAACTCTACTGCCCTGCCCTCAGGTGTCCAACCATCAGACCCGCCCTTTAAATTCTCTGGGAATTTTGAAAATCCCCTTCCTGTTTGCTCAGCAAGGTGTGGAGTGCTCTCAGCGAATCCTTGCAGGTGACCATGCAGCCACGTGCCAGGCGATCCTCAGTATGGAGCAATGGCAAGGTGCTGGACCTCATCAGTGTTTGGAGAGAGGAAGCTGTCCAGTCCCAGCTGCGCTCCAGCTGTAGGAATTATGATACCTTTGGGCAGATATCAAGGGACATGATGGAAAGGGGCCAGGACCGGGACGCACTGCAGTGCAGGGTTAAAGTGAAGGAGCTGTGGAGTGCCTACCGCAAAGCCCACGAGGCAAACCACCACTCTGGTGCTGACCCCGCAACCTGCCGTTTCTACAAAGAGCTGGATGCAATACTGGGGGGTGACCCCACCTCCACTCCAAGGACCACCATGGACACTTCAGAGCCCAGTTCAACAAGGCAGGAGGAGGAGGAAAGTGTGAGCGAGGGTGATGATGAGGAGGGAGACACCCCGGCATCCCTAGATGCATGCAGCCAGGAGCTGTTTTCAAGCCAGGAGGAAGGCAGCCAGTCGCAGTGGCCGGTGCTTGGGGAAGAACAAACACCAGAGGAGGTGCCTGGTAAGTGGCTTTTATTTTGGGAAGGAAGTTGTTTGGTGCGGGCTCTTGGGGCAAGGAGGGTTAGGGCTGCGTGCATGCCTAGATGCAGAATAGGGCACTGATGTGCTCACTCACATCGCGGTAATCGACCTCAGTGATCTCTTCAAAGGTCTCATGCAGAAGCTGGGCAATGTGCTTGCGCAGGTTCCTTGGGAGCACAACTGTACTCCTTGTCCCAGTCAGCCTAACATGTCCGTGCCACTGTACCGTGAGGGGCGGGGGGACCATTGCTGCACACAGGCAAGCTGCATATGGGCCAGGGCAGAAGCCGCATTGTAGTAGAAGACCCTCCCTTGCATCCCAGGTCACCCTCAGCAGCGAGATATCTTCCAGGACGAACTCATCCTATGGAAAATGTGGGGACAGTGTTCAGTATAGGGGCCCCCTGCAGCTGTTAGCTCTCCCCCAGGCACCGAACCCCAGATGACAGTATGGCCATGAAACAATCAGTCCCCCTCGACCCTGTGCTTACTCACTGTTTTGGGGCTCCTGTGGGTTATGTGTGCTCACTTTGGGATGGGCAAATTCTGCTATCGTTAGACTGTGCTTGTCTTTAAGTATGGGTGAATCATTGCTCTGTCTGTTGTGAACAATGCTGCCTCTGTTAAGTGTTGCATTTTGTCTTAACAGATGCAACCTTGAGATCTCAGCCGTCCGTGTTATCACCAGCCGAAAAACTCCAAAGAATTAGGAAGAGGCCACATAAAAGCATGAAGTTATGCAGCAGTCACTTAATGAAAATCAAAAAATGCAGGAATGGCAGGAGAGTGAAAGGAGGTTCCGCCAGCAGAATGCAGCGCACCAGCACCAAAGCATGGAGCAGCTGATAAGCATCATGAAGCGCCAAGCGGACTCGATCCAGATGCTCGTAGCCATGCAGGGGAGCACTACCGTGCCTGCCCCCTCCCCCTGCATCCCTTGTCCCAAAACTCTTTCCCTTGTGCCTCCATGTTACCTTCAACCCACTTTTCCCAACATCCGGGTTCTTATCACCACCAGCTGCCTCCAACACCTGTAGCTTCACCACCCAGCCCTGCAAACTATGACCCTTACCCACTGCACTCAACCCCCATCACCATGCATTTTAGTCAGCCTGAAGTGCAGCACTCATTGCACAACACTCCAGCCAGGAAGGCTGAGTAGGAGAACAGGACATACGCAAATCTGTGATTGAACTGTTCTCCACCCCACTCCCTTGCCCTTTCTGTTTCCCAAGCAGTTGCGTTTCTTTTCAATAAATGAATTTTATTTTAAATAAATGGCTTTTTTTGGCTTTGAAAACATTCTTTATTATTATATTAAGTAAAAGATACCTTAGCCCAGGAAAGCAACAGGCACTGCAAGTCAGTTTAGCAAGCACAGATTCCTACTAACATTGGAACCACTGCACATCACTCCTGTGCAGGGCACCAAACATTACTGGTGGCTTTCAGCCTCAAATTGCTCCCTCAAGTCATCCCTAATCCTTGCAGCCCTGTGCTGGGCCCTTCTAATAGCCCTGCTCTCTGGCTGTTCAAATTCAGCCTCCAGGTGTTGAACCTCCGAGTTCCATGCATGAGTGAATCTTTCACCCTTCCCTTCACAAATGTTATGGAGGGTACAGCACGCGGATATAACCGATGTTGTCATAGGCCAGGTCCAGCTTCCCATACAAAGAGTGCCAGCGGCCCTTTAAATGGCCAAAAGCACATTCCACAGACATTCTGCACCGACTCAGCCTGTTGTTGAACCACTCCTTGCTGCTGTCAAGTCTCCCTGTGTAGGGTTTCATGAGCCACGGCATTAAAGGGTAAGCGGGGTCTCCAAGGATCACAATGGGCATGTCGACTTCCCCTATAGTGATCTTCTGGTCTGGGAAAAAAGTTCAGGCTTGCAGTTTCCTGAACAGGCCAGTGTTCTGAAAGATGCGTGCGTCATGCACCTTTCCGGGCCAGCCCGCGTTAATGTCAATGAAACGCCCACAGTGATCCACAAGCGCCTGGAAAACCATGGAGAAATCATAGAAGCATAAAATATCAGGGTTGGAAGGGACCTCACGAGGTCATCTAGTCCAACCCCCTGCTCAAAGCAGGACCAATTCCAAACTAAATAATCCCAGCCAGGGCTTTGTCAAGCCTGACCTTAAAAACCTCTAAGGAAGGAGATTCCACCACCTCCCTAGGTAACCCATTCCAGTGCTTCACCGCCCTCCTAGTGAAAAAGTTCTTCCTAATATCCAACCTAAACCTCCCCCACGGCAACTTGAGACCATTACTTCTTGTTCTGTCATCTTCTACCACTGAGAACAGTCTAGATCCATCCTCTTTGGAACCCCCTTTCAGGTAGTTGAAAGCAGCTATCAAATCCCCTCTCATTCTTCTCTTCTGCAGACTAAACAATCCCAGTTCCCTCAGCCTCTCCTCATGTGCTCCAGTCCCCTAATAATTTTTGTTGCCCTCCGCTGGACTCTTTCCAATTTCTCCACATCCTTCTTGTAGTGTGGGGCCCAAAACTGGACACAGTACTCCAGATGAGGCCTCACCAATGTCGAATAGAGGGGAATGATCACGTCCCTCGATCTGCTGGCAATGCCCCTACTTATACAGCCCAAAATGCCGTTAGCCTTTTTGGCAACAAGGGCACACTGTTGACTTATATCCAGCTTCTCGACCACTGTAACCCCTAGGTCCTTTTCTGCAGCACTGCTGCCTAGCCATTCGGTCCCTAGTCTGTAGCGGTGCATGGGATTCTTCCATCCTAAGTGAAGGACTCTGCACTTGTCCTTGTTGAACCTCATCAGGTTTCTTTTGTCCCAAACCTCTAATTTGTCTAGGTCCCTCTGTATCCTATCCCTATCCTCCAGTGTATCTAACACTCCTCTCAGTTTAGTGTAATCTGGAAACTTGCTGAGAGTGCAGTCCACACCATCCTCCAGATCATTAATGAAGACATGGAACAAAACCGGCCCCAGGACCAGCCCTTGGGGCACTCCCCTTGATACCGGCTGCCAACTAGACATGGAGCCATTGATCACTACCCGTTGAGCCTACCGATCTAGCCAGCTTTCTATCCACCTTATAGTCCATTCATCTAGCCCACACTTCTTTAAGCTTGCTAGCAAGAATACTGTGGGAGACCGTATCAAAAGCTTTGCTAAAGTCAAGGAATAACACATCCACTGCTTTCCCCTCATCCACAGACCTAGTTATCTCCTCATAGAAGGCAATTAGGTTAGTCAGGCATGACTTGCCCTTGGTGAATCCATGCTGACTGTTCCTGATCACTTTCCTCTCCTCTAACTGCTTCAGAATTGATTCCTTGAGGACCTGCTCCATGATTTTTCCAGGGACTGAGGTGAGGCTGACTGGCCTGTAGTTCCCCGGATCCTCCTTCTTCCCTTTTTTAAAGATGGGCACTACATTAGCCTTTTTCCTGTCATCTGGGACCTCCCCTGATCACCATGAGTTTTCAAAGATAATGGCCAATGGCTCTGCAATCACATCCGCCAACTCCTTTAGCACCCTCGAAATACTCCTTCCGATTTACGTACTTGGAGGCTAGCTGGGCTGGTGCAAGAATTGGAATATGCGTCCCATCTATCGCCCCTTCGCAGTTAGGGAAACCCATTTGTGCAAAGCCAGCCACAAACTGATACATTTTGTGTTCTATTTATTTACTTTGTTTTTGAACCTTTAGGATGCACTTTGGTCACATTTTTTGGTCAAACTTTTCTCTGCAGCCATAAGAGCTACAAACTTTCGTTTTAAAACTGAAAGCTGAAATTTTCATGTAATTACATTATTTTAGGAGCTGGGGCTTCAAGAAAAACAGCCAATGTCATGAGAGTTGGCACCACTGTACACTATGATTGGTGGTGGTGCTCTCATGCTTATCTCAAGCACACTTCTAAACATCAGTAGGGAGAAAGGAAAATAAAATTTTACTAAAATTAATCAATTTCAAAAATATTCAAGGTGACTGCTCCTTTAGCAAAGTTTTAAACAATCTGACTAAACACTTCCCTTCTTAATGAGCACAGATTGCAGTCCCATGCGCTTAGCTGCAAAAACTAGGGATGTCCCAGCCTGATATTTCTGTAATGTAAAAAGCAAGCAGGAAAGCCTGCATGCTTTTAAAAATAAAAACGGTTAAAGTAACATTGGTCACAAACACAATCTCTCTCATGTGTATGTCCTTAGACCATAGTCCACCCCGTGCTTTGCTGCACATTGGGCTACCCACATTTGCCATCCTTGCCTGTCAACTGCCCTTCTCTCCAAATCTTCCCATTTCAACTTGAGGTGCTCATGTATATGTATGTACGTGTTCATAAACCACAAAGCTATCTAGAAGCTGCACAGAAAAACTGCTTGGATTCCTGGGAAATGACAGTTTGAAGAGTTAAAATGTATTGAGGAAACTATGATAAGTTCTTGAGAGTTCATGAACAGCTGCCGCCTCTTGTATCTTCTTGAACTATTATCATGACCATTGTTCAGTGACAGTAAAAGAAAACTAGGAGTTACTGACAAAAGGAAGGTGAATCACTAGTTCTTCACCCCAATTGCCAAAAAAAGCAATTATTGACTGTAAAGCAAAAATACACACTATTGAGTTCTCTTTGGCAGTGGAGTCTCAAATGTTATGTATAAATGTGGGGCAAAACCCTATATCCGAAACCACACCTTTAGTGAAATAAGGGAATATGGTTATTTCCCCCTAATTTAAAATATTTGTGGTTGGTAGTTATAAAATATCCAGCAATCCCTTTTAGGACCAGCAGCCCTTCAGTTTTAGTAGCAGCCTACAGAGAGTTTGCAAAGAGAATGGAAAAGTCAACAGACAGACTTTTCTCTAGAGATTTAGGATCTGATCCAGCTCCCACTAGAGATTTGAAAAGAAACTGGATTGGACCTTCATGCTGCAGCAAAAGTCTAGAATTTTGCAACAGTTTGAATCCTTGTATGACTGCATTGAGTGTTACTCTAACTATCTGTAAAACCATTTGATTGTTCTTATTGACTATTTTATCCATGGAGAAATTCATCCACCCCCAGCCCTCAAGTGAAATCCAGATAATTGGCATTTATACTGGTGAAATACTAGTTCTTCTTTTTTACATTGCTTTTCCAACCTCTGATGGAAATACACATTACACACCTAGGCACATCCCAAATTTCCCTAAAATATACTGTGCACTAAATATTGCATGATTATGATGAGACAGCCAGGTAGACACAATTTTTCTTTCAGGTGGTGTAAAAATTTTGGTATACATGAAGTTCATGTCAGGGCACAGAAGAACACCACTGGCAGATGCTGTTCTTTGACAAGACAAATCGGACATAAGCAATAGTCATTATGTTCAGTAACCCTATCTGAAAATGATACTCCGTATTCCCTGAATTTACTGTTTGCAAAGTGATCTTTGAACTAGGTCTAATCTGAGCTTCAAGATATTAACTCTTGGGGGAATTTCAATGACATTGACACAACAGCTTTGTGGTCTTGTCTGTGATTTAAATCTCAGCCCTTAACTCTTCAGAAATGAAAAGGGTGAAAAAAATCAACACCAAAGCCCTTATTCCTGCCAACTGATTAGGTTTTCAATTTTTTCCTCATTAGCAATGGGTGGAATGCAAATAATGCCTGAGGCCAAGAGTTAGTTTTCTCTTTGTTATAGATTCCAAAACCAGGTGTTAGCCACACACCCTATGGAAAGGAAAACAACCCCTGCACTAACTGTTCTTATTGGTTCTGGCTACATATCTGTTTTTCACTTCTGCTGCAGGTTTTTCTGAAGTCCCCATAAAAAAAAATTAAATCAGTCTGTCTGGTAAACAGCTGCTGTCAAGCAAACTTTGATGCACATTTGTTCACGTCTTCTATTATTTGAACTGTTTTGTGGAAGTTTACAAACTGGCTTTATTTATCAACGCAGTGTTGGCATATTTTGTAGTAAGGTCAGGGGCTGCTGACAAATCTGCACTGATGCCAGAAATAATGTGTGCTTTGGAAGATGTAAATGAACACAACAAGCTTGGCATAAAACTTGTGTGACAACTGTTAGCGCTGCCTTTCAGGAATACAAAGTGCAAAAAGGGATGGAGTTGAAACTGGGTCATTGCTGATTTGTCCATCTCTAGTAACTATTCTGTCACTTTCGTTGACATGAGACCAAACATTCAAAAGGTAAAACAGTTAGTTAATAATGCTGTTGCTAAACAAACAGGAAATGTGAAGACCAAAGAGGTGACTGTCACTGTTGTACTGACCACAGGCAGAATACAAATTGAGGCATGAGAATGTAGCATCTTGCTGTTATTTTGATGCTTTCAAGTAATTTTGCTCATCATTCAATAGCATTTGAACACGAGGGCAACATTTTACCTGTGGGCTGCAGTTATTCTTCATGAGGAATTACTTGTAACTAGAACATTTAGCAAACTCGCCTTTTACAAGGTAGCTGGATTTTCAGGCAGTTTTTGTTTGCTGTTCATGGATTAAGCCAGCACCATGTCATTTCACTGTGAACAATGTGCCAGGGAAAAAAATACTTTAAAAATCTTTTGTGAATTAAATTAGTTCTTAGGGATGTGGAGGGAAATAGACCACGGGAGAGGGCAGGCATTTTACAAGCTATTTTTGAATTTGTTGCCAATGATTCTCAATCCAAGACCCTTTCCTGTTGCACTTCTGGGATTTACTAATAGAAATTGCCAGTCACATGGGGTGAGCTATGTGGTTTTTTTTACAAGCCTAAATGGAGACTAGAGTCAATGACCTACGCTAGTCCTCCAAACCATTAGCTGCTCGCCATTTAAATCTCTCCACTTCAAGTGAGTGAGTCAGTAATACTATCTCTGGATTACATTGCCTCTTGCTTGGCCTTCTGGGGATGTGAGGGAGTAAGTCTTATTCTCCTGCTTGACAGAATAAGGTCTGCTCAGCTGAAAACTCTACTGGAGGCTGGTAGGGTGAGGAAGAGCTGGAGCTATTCACTGAAATGCTCCTTTGTCTGAGGGAAGTTTTGGACAGGGGTTGGGTGTGGGATAGAAGTGGCAGAGCCTTCCCAAAAGTGTGTGGGTGGGGCGGGTCCCTCTGTGGCCCCTTCTGCCCAAGGCCTCGCCCCCAGCCAAGCCAAAAGCCAGAGCACTGCCTCCACCTGTCTGGGGTAGGGTGGCCGAGAGCAGGCCCTGGCCCGTGTCCCTCCCCGCAGGCCCCCTGCCCATGACAGGTGGAGGGTTAGTGGCTCCCCACAGCTGCCCACATGGTTCTCCCTGACTCGGGTCCTGCCAGGGGATGGGGCCTTGGAGCTGCAGCCCGGCCATGGTAAGCGCCATGCAGCCAGGCAGCTCTGGTCCCCCTCCCCCACCCCAGGCAAGTGGAGGGTCCATGCTGCACTGCCCCACACTGTCTGGGCTCCCTGGCTGGGCTCCAGCTGCTGGCCTGGCTCGAGGTTTGAGCAGGGCCTCTGGGGAGAAGAGGAGGGGCAGGGGCGGGGAGGCCTGTGCCAAAAAATGGATTCCCCCCTCCCTCCCCCAGCACCCTTGGTGTGGGAGGAACATTGGATCCCACAGCACAAGAAGACGGTAGTAATAACCACCAATAATAATAATAATCACCAACCTCATTTCTGCAAGTGAACTAACACAGCACTTGAAGCAGGTAATATTTATTATTTAGACTGCACTCCAGATGTGCTAAGGACATTCCACCCACAGAGGAAGACACAGTCCCTGACCTGAAGAGAGCCCAGTGAACTACTTACTTGAAACCATCTCAAACAAATTAACATGTTCATTGCTATATAAAGCAGCATTATATGACAGACCAACAAAAAATAAGAAGATTTCAAGGCTATATTCTTCTAGAAAGAGTTGTCATCATTAGTGAAAACATTTTCATTTGGGAAATGAAAGTCTAATTATTTTATTCAAGTCAGAATAAATGTGGAAAGGCGGAGATAAATCTCAGAACATTCTGAGAATCAGTGACATCAATGGGATAAGAACAGGGGAAAAATAGTAGCCATAATTTATATAGATATCAATTTGGGGGGGGGGGTATTACACAAAGCCTCGTTTTTGAGGTTAAAAGGCAGGGTGTAGTGAGTGAGTTATTTCAGAGGATAAAAGGCTATCTTGGAGATTGAAGACAAAGGTTACTAGTGAGTGGAAACACTTCAGAATGGAGAGAGGTACATTTGCAGTGCCACTACAATCTGTATTAGGTATAATTTTGTTCTCTTTATATAGCAGTTAGCTATAATAAAAGAAACACAGTATGGTATCAACTTTTCCAGATAGTAGCAAGCCATGTGCATAGGGAAAGGGGCACGTTCAACACAAAGAAGGAGTGTGACTACAATATTACAAGCCAGGACTGACAAGTGGTTTGCAGAATTCACTGTGGAGAATTACATGGTAAATGAAACACAGGATAATAATAAACAAAGATCTGGGTAGACAGATCAGGTTCACTGACTGGTATGACTACAATGGACAGATCCACAAACATATCTGGGAACACAAATACATAGAAAAGATGCACTTACTGCAGTGAGGAGTGGAAGGGGACCACAGAAACAGAAAAATGCAAAAGGGAGAGGGGAGCCAACATATCAGCCTTCCCCATTCCTACCCATTAGCCACAACATGGACCTCTGCATAACCACTGCATGGTTAGGATGAGGCTGGGAAAATGGAGACAGGGCTGCTTGCTTCCCTCCAAAACTGGTGGTGTTTCCAGCTGAAAATCCAGCTAAGGTTAAAACAGCTGGTAGCATCATTAACATCTGTTCTGCACTTTCACTCCTCCAGGGAGTAAAAAAAAAAAAAAAAAAAGTGGACAAGCATGATGGGGTTAGCTGATGTCATCATGATTCCTGAGTAAGCTGTGGTGCTGGTGGTGAGAATGGACAGAAGAATGGATAGGCAATCCCCTGGGCGTGGCTGGAACTTCCTTTTACTGCACATCCCCAGGATCTCTGGGGTTTGGAGGACATGACCCCCTTTCACTTTCCTCCCAGGAAGAGCTCTCACAGGAAATCTCACTGGCTCCATTACCAGAGTTTACCCTCTTCTGTTTCTCTCTCTGAGTTTTACTGTGTGAGATGGTACAATATGGCCTTAAGCTATTTGGCATGATCTTTAGAAGCGGTAATACAGGCAAAGCCAATACATTTGTGTATATTGGATTGGACTATGAAACTAGTCCAAATATGATATTTCTTTATATCAAATTGAATGCAATTAGAATCCTCTTTCATTATTGTCCTAAAACTGCTTTCTCCAGTTGGGGCTTTGGTTCAGGACGAAATGGAATATCTGGGCATCTGTATCATGACTTCCAGGAACTTCACTCGAGTGGATAACAGTATAAAAGAGTGACTGAGAAAGGTGGAAACAGACATGTTTTTAACTACGGGAATATGAGAACAATGAACTCTCTAAAAATGATTCCTCTGAATTGTGTACTTATTGCCTGGTCCAACACCCATTGAAGTCAAAAGGGCTTAAGCACGCATGGTTAAGCATATGCTTAAGCGCCATGCTGTATTGCTGCCAGACCCTACTGCAGTTGTAACCCACACACCTCCTGGATCGTGGTGCTCTGTCCCATCTAGTGACACTGAGACCACTTAGAGATTAATGAGTCTGTCCTACAGCCTTAGCTAAAGGGCATATGGCTTTTAGCTCACGCAGTAGAGGCTCATGCATTTAGCTACAGAGGTCCCAGTTTCGATGCCGCCCATGACGACTGGGGTCTGTCGATGCTACACAGTAACGTGTTTTCATAAAGTGGAAACAACCTGGATGCAGATTGAGGCAATTAATGCAACTCCTGTAATCCAACTGTATTTCTACCTGAGTCTCTGAACTGTGAGTATCAGATATGAACATGTTTTAAAAACCCACATAACTCTGTACCAGCTCCAGCTCGGTTTCACTCAAATTTAATAACTGGGAAAGATAAGGAGGTGTAAGTTGCAGTTCTTCTATATTTTCCTGATAATGGTTCTTCCAATACTTTTGAAAGCTTCAGAACTGATTATGATTTTCTTTAGATTCTAAAATGAAAATAAATGCAGCTCAGAAATTGGGCTTAGGATGCTATTTACAACAAGAGCAATGCATACTAGGATACCATTATTTCCTTGGCCAAGTCCAGGCATGCTACTTTTGATTTATTAATTTTTAGTTAAACAAGTTTCAGTAGCCCATATAGGGTTAAAGATAAAAATGATCCTGAACCACAAGCTCAAATCTGTGCTCATGTCCCAGTTGGGTGGATCTGAGTCCTGTTGTGATAACTGGGCCTACACATTTACTCTAAGTGTAAGCTCAACTATAAAAAGTGAGTGAAAGTTCATAAATTGTCACAATGACCTGTTATACAAAATTGTTTAAGAAAAGACGTAAGATGGATACAGAGATGGAATTAATGTAAACAAAAAGGGTTTAGCTGATACAACTCAAGGACTCTGTTAAGATTATGACTGGTAAACAAGAGGAGTAGAAGACTGGAAATCAATGAACCAAAAATCGTGTGTTAGAAATTGGGTCTATTGGTAGACAAGATAACTAGAGGATGGACTATTCCACCCAACACTCCCTTTTGAGATTCTTGAGAAGAAAAGACTTCTGGGGACAATTAGCAGAAGAAACAGCTTTCTGTCAACAACCGCTGTAGCAACCTTTATCATCACGGCTGCCACGCGACCATCTCCTGGGACCCCGGACCTTCTTCGTACTAGTCCTGATTGATGTCCTGACCAGACTGGGCCAGAGAGCGAGACACCCAGATGACACTGCCATGGCTCTGGCTAAAACCCAAACACTTCCTGGGATGTGAGTCTTTGCCTCGCCCCCGCCAGCTGTGTCTTTTTCCTTCTCCACCTTATTTCTTTCCTTTTCATTCTTGCTCTCCTTGCCTTCTGTTTAATAAAAGTCTGACTTAGCCAGCCAATATTGCATATTTTGCCACACTGCTGTGAGAAGGAAACCAGACAGGCAATTAAATGCAATGCCCTAAACAGCCTGATGCTAGTACGTTTGACGGGTCTTGGAGTGGCTGATCAGCTATATGCTGGGACTGTGTTTTTCCAGCAGTGAGGTTGCTGGTGAAAGTCATCACCAGAGACAGAAGCATCATTTTCTATCTTTGCTGTTCTTTTCTGTACCCTTTTGTGTGTGTTTGTCTTTTGCTCTGTCTTTTAGGAAACAGGATTGAACTTTAACATTAGCAGCAATGACAACAGCTCCAATCCATCCCAAATAACATATTCTTTTTTCCCCAGAAAGGACAGTTGTTAATACCATCTTTGATACCATCTACAAGACTGTCAAATATGGGTTTTGTTTCCTTCTAAAAACTCTCCAGCTAAAAGCAAAGGGAGCAAGGAATGTTGTTAAAATGAAAGCTTTACTTAATACTTTACTTTTCAAATGCTTTAATTGTTTTCCCTTCTTTTCTGTTTCTTTAATGAAAGGTTAAAAGGATTTTTAATGGTGCGTTTGCCATGGCACTAAGCACACTGAGGTCTCTATATATAAGAATGGCCATACTGGGTCAGACCAAAGGCCCATCTAGCCCAGTATCCTGTCTTCCAACAGTGGCCAAAGACAGGTGCCCCTGGAGGAATGAACAGAACAGGTAATCATCAAGTGATGCATCCCTGTCACCCATTCACAGCTTCTGGCAAACAGAAGCTAGGGACACCATCCCTGTCCATCCTGGCTAATAGCCACTGATGGACCTATCTTCTATGAACTTATCTAGTTCTTTTTTGAACCCTGTTATAGTCTTGGCCTTCACAACATCCTCTGGCAAGAAGTTCCACAGGTTGAGTTGTGTGAAAAAATACTTCCTTTTGTTTGTTTTAAATCAGCTGCCTATTAATTGGTGCCCCCTAGTTCTTGTGTTATGAGAAGGAGTAAATAACACTTCCTTATTTACTTTCTTCACACCAGTCATGATTTTATAAACCTCTATCATATCCCTACCTTAGTCTTCTCTTCTCCAAGCCGAAAAGTCCCAGTCTTATTAATCTCTCCTCATATGGCAGCCGTTTCATACCCTGAATCATTTTTGTTGCCCTTTTCTGAACCTTTTCCAATTCCAATATATCTTTTTTGAGATGGGGCAACCACATCTGCATGCATTATTCAAGATGTGGGCATACCATGGATTTATATAGAGGCAATATGATATTTTCTGTCTTCTCCCTCCTTATGGCACCTACCCCCCTATTTTCTGTGCAGCAGATGTCCCCCAAACCATCACCAACAGTAATAATCTCTAAGAAAGCACACTAGAGACAGTGATTGTGTCTTCTATGTTTGCTCAAGGAGTGCCATGCACAGGGATGTCTCTCAGTAAATAACTATTTTGAACGGGTTGCTTAGACCTGAAAATTGTCTACACTTAAACTTCTGTAGCCAGTGAAGTCATCACACTAGCTGACTTGCAGTTCTTTCAACTCCTTTGGACTATCTAGGATATGTCTACGCTGTAACACCCCCCGCCCTCCTAAGTCAGCCAGTCTCAGAGCCTAGGTCAACTGACTCTGGCTTGCACTACATGGTTAAAAATAGCAGTATAGACGTTCCCTCTTGGGCTGAATCGTAGGCCCTGCGACTCTCCCCTCTTTCAGGGTACCAGAGCCAGGGACCCAGCCTGAGTGGGAATGCCTATACCTGGGCCGCCCAGAGGATTCCGGGGGCCTGGGGCAAAGCAATTTTGGGGGCCCCTTCCATAAAAAAAAGTTGCAATACCATAGAAGACTATATTCTCGTGGGGGCCCCTGTGGGACCTGGGGCAAATTGCCCCCCCTCCATGGGCGGCCCTGGCCTATATTGCTATTTTTAGCCAGTGGTGCAAGTAAAATCCATTTCTTATCAGTATCGGGGGGGGGGGGGGGAGGGAGGCAGCACCAGCAAAGAGGGGGTACGTGACCTCCTTATGTGACCCTCCATGTAACTCCTCCCCACCCCGCCCCCAGCCAGGGGCCCCAGGTTCCCCGGCCCCTTCCCATGATCCATCCCACATTACCTGGGGGGCTCTGTCCTCCTCCTGCTGCGCCGGAGACTTCGGAACCGCAGTGGGGAAAGGAGCAGAATGTGAGGCGGCTGGGAAGCCCCAAGCCGGCAACTCCTCCGGCCCAGCTCTACCGTTCCCAGCCCCACCCCCTGCCCTTCCATGCAGCTGCGTCTCTTCCATCTGTCCCCAGAGAACAGGGCTGGGAGCGGTACAGCCACTGGAAGAGCTGCCAGTGTTCTGCTCCTTTCCCCGCTGCAGTTCCTGGGAGAGCCCTGTGGTTCAGCCCCGCTCCCTGCCCTTCCATGGCGAACCCACAGCCCCGCCCCCTGCCCTTCCTCTATCCTCTGTCTGTGTACTACAGCAGCAGCCCCACTCAGGACAGGCATGGGGGGGCAGGGCTGTACCGCCCCTAGCCCCGCCCCCCAGTCCTGTCCTCTGGCAGGGCTGCAGCTGTACAGGCGGAGGAGATGCAGCTCCATGGAAGGGAAGGGGGAGGGGCTGGGGGCAGTACAGCTGACCAGAGGAGCTGCCGGTGTGGGGCCACCGGCTCCTCCTGTGTCTTTCCAGTATGCCATACAGGCTATAAATATCTTGCTGGTATGGTGTACTGGACTGTACCACCGTACTTGCACTGCTGTTTTTAGCCTAACGGCTTGAGCCCCATGAGCCCAAGTCAGTTGACCTGGGCTCTTAGACTCACTGCTAAAGAGAATTTTTTCCTCCCCAGTGTCGATGTACCCTTAGAGACCCTATAAGAGCTAGAAATGGACTATTTAAAAGCATGAACAAGCAATAAAGGCTATGCCAGTACCCCAGCTGTGTTTTCTGTAGCCCTTGTTCTTCTAAAGATAGTCATCTATTATGAGCATAATGTCTACTGAAGTTTCACCATTCCACACTTTAGCAAAATGCAATGTTAGCAACAATAACAATGCTTTTTATTATGTTATTCTGTATTCATACCTCAAATCCCTGTGGTCTTCCTAGACTTTCTTTAATATGTTTCCACGCAACCAGAATCTCTGATACAGACAAACCTGTAGCCTTGACATCAGTAGGAGCCGCACTGGGTTCTGTATTAAGAAAAAATGAAATAATAAACCTCTACTGTAACAACCTGTATCTATCAAAAGCACTACAACTGAAAGTGTCATATACTTCCTCTATTGTACCTTATTACCCAGAATAAAGTATTGTGGCTGTTGTGCGAATGAGAAACTGAACAAAATAAAAAGATTATCTCTATTATATTTCTTTATTTGTGTCATGTTCCATCAATATCTTATTACAGATGGATCCAGCAAGGTACACAACGAAGAACCCCTTTTCCATGGCTGATTTATCTTCAGCAACTTTTAATTCTTATCGTCAACATTATTTTCCCCTCTAAGCCTTCACCAACAGATCTGCAGGATGGCAGAAGTAAATAGAGCATTCTTTCTCTGTCCTTTACTCTGCCATTTCATCAGTTGAAAATGAAAGCTACATGGGGTGCTCAGATGACCTTGCTCTTGAGTTAAACCAGCGGCTGAAAAACATGCAGTCAAACCCAGAGATGTAGTGAAATGTAAAGCAAATGCACTTTTTAGGAGCATGTTAGTACTTCAGGTTGCTGGCATACGTAAATACATTTTTAAGCACGGGATACACACCTTCCTATAGAGAAGGAAAGCAACGTTTTTGATTTCTGATTCTAGCCAGCTTTGCTGTTAACAGATTTTACATTGCATAACTTTGGGGTTAGGGAAAACCTTTAAAAACCATCTGGGTTGGTCAGCAATAAGAAAAGTAAGATTGGGAAAAAAATAGGAAAATACACATTGAAAGCTGTAGGGAGAGCTACAGAGACAATATATGCCAGGGGTGGCCAAACTGCAGCTTGTAAGTTTTACAGTTAAGGTGTGGCTCTCGGATCCCCAACACTCCCACATTCTCGACCTACCAGACTGTTTGGGGGAGCTCAGGGCTTCTGCCCTGTGGCAGGGTGGTGAGGCTAGGGGCTTCTGCCTAGCAGGGAGAGGGGTCTTGGGGCTTCAGCCCCATGGGAGGCACCTTCCAGGGCTTGGGGCTTCACTGGGAGCAGGGCTGAAGCTCCGAGCCCCGGAAGGCGTGCCTTGTGAGGCTGAGGCCCTGAGACACCCTTGACCCTGCAGGGCAGTAGCCCCTAGCCCCATCACCCCGCCGCAGGGCTGAAGCGCTGAGCCTCGGCAGCCTTGCCTCAGCTCTCGAACTTTTGAAGATTGTCCTAAGCATCTTGGAGGGTCAGCACATTTCGCCATCCCTGATATATGCCATAGATTTGTATGGTCACCTTAGTTTACAGAGTGCATTGTGATTGCAGAGGGTTTACAAAAACCCCTATGTAACACTTAGGTTGGAACTTTACTAGAGCTTAGAGCTTTAGTACCTGGGGCAATTTTCATTCCCTGTGAAATTAATAAAATCTTACTGCAACATGTTTAGAACAGAATAGAGAACTCACTGAGAATGCTTGACATTAGAGCACAAGCACACAGTAGCTATTCACCACCCTCCAGGGTCTGTTTGTTTGTTGAGAAAAAAGCTGGATTCGGATTCATCTGGAATAACAAGGCCTGTAATTTGTTTCTTGGCCTAACATCTCATTACATTTTGTAATGTGTCAGTCTGATCATTTGGAGGCCCTGGCTTTTACATTATAAAGAAGCACATAAAAGATCTTTTTAAAAGATGCGTTTTAGGGCTTAACATGATTACAGAAAAATAATTTCTTTTTGGCACAGCCTGTGTTAAAATTATACATTTTGGTAGTTGATCAAATTGCCATAGTAAGGAGTTTAATCTTTATATAGTAGCTGTTCCATCCTCCCCCCCCCCCAAGTTTTGTATTACATTATGTGCTCTGGCACTGTTGACCTATATCTTCTCCCTGACTTTTCTTTTTGAGATTTTTCCTTTCCTTTTGCTCAGTTTTTGGTTTTGTTTTGTTTGCTTGTTTGTTTTTTAAAAGCAGTGTCCAAAGAAAGTGAGAACTTCTGACTTTATTAGAAATTGTGCACATTAGTAACGGTGCATTATTGCTAAGTATAAAATACAGATTGCTCTTTCAAAGTAGTAAATAAAAAGAAATTATAACGTTTACAAGGCATAAGCAATATGATCTTCTGGACTCAAAAAGTTTGCTATAAAGAAATATATTCTGCGTGATATTATTTGTTCAATAGGTGCACTCTGTTTTCTATTTTATGTACTACTAAGATTTGTGATGCAAAAGCCATTTTCTAGTTTTTATATTATTGAAGCAATTGTCTTGTTGTCAGGGAAGACTACAGTGCGATAAATAATTCGTGATGTATACAAAACGTTGGGTGGCAGCTTTTACACCTTCTAAAAATGGAGAAAACATTTCTCTTTCATATCATTCGCTAGAGAAGGTTTATGCATTGCTTACAATAGAAACAAAAGGCTTAATATACATATATAATTGTTTTCAGTATATGAAGTAGAAAAATATATATGTATGAGGTAAATGCATTTCTTATATCTCAGGCAATTATTCACTGCAATTTCACTGATATTAGACTCCAAGAATGTAGATGTTCAGTAAAAGGACAGAAACAATATTTTTAGAAATAAGGTACATTATGACTGTCTGAAAGTTTATGGAGGTGAAATGGCCATTTTTATTGATTCAAATGGGATGAGGAGCATATAATTTGCTATAATATAAAATAATCCATGGCTCAGTACAATGTCATGATTTATATAGTATGTCTAGCATTGATGATAAGTTTGGCAGGTTCATTAGGTTTTTCCATAATTGCTGTCGATGTTATGATCATATTCTTTTATTAATATCTTCTTATTATGTTACATTTACTAATATCTTCCTGGGGTCACACTGATGAAAAAAAGGCCAGCATCCTTAACAAGCCCTTTAACACTCCCTGATTAAATTTAACAAAAAATAGTGAGACCTTGAAAAGCCCTGTGCAATATCCCAAAGACATTGCTTTTCATTTCCAAGACCAGAGATTAGACTAACATTAGTATCCTGCAACAGTTGAGGACATTAACACTTAACCCAGACTAGGGAATTGCATTCACAGCATTGCGTTAGGTTTCAAAGAGGAAATCCTGAATTTTTCTAATTTGTCAGGAGCTGATTCTCAGATTCCATAGCATTAGTAGGTGTTTATTTGCAACTGTGAACTGGCCAGCCAAGTCCCACCATTCCACAGAGAGTGTTTCCTCACAAAGATTTCAGTGTTAGTTAATTCTATGGAAATTCTAAAACAAAAATAAGTGCAGGACCAACTCAGACAAGACCAATCTTTTAAACCCATTGTGGAACACAGCCTCAACAAAATCTCCTTGCTTAGCCAATTCCACTACTAATCTCTGTTCCCTTTCCATATTACTGCCAGGGAGGAGTTTTTACAGAGGTTCCTGATGTAAAATCTGAGCTCTTTAGCCAGGAGCCCTTCCTCATTACCCCACATCCTTTCCACATATTTGGGCAAGAGACTTCATCCAACAGTGAATTTCCTTAGCAAGATCATCCCCTTCTGTGACAGAGATCTCAGAGGGAGAAAATCTCCATGAGGATTCCCTGGAAAAGATATCTTCCTCATCATCCTGCCAGGGAGAAAGAGGTGTAGTATTTGGTCACCTTGCAGAAAAGACCACTGGGGACATCCCCAAACCTCACATATCCAGGGATATGTATTGATCCCGAGGACATCTATGGAAGGCCAGCATCATCTGTGTAAAAGTCCTCTCCCTCTCTCTGCCCGTGCATTGCTGCCCATATCTCCCATGCAATGAAACTCCACTGGAGTTGTGCTACCAGGGCCGTTCCTTAGATATGGGTCCCTCTGGAATCCTAAGGAAGATGTCATTTTTCTGAAGAAAAGAAAATATAGGACAAGGATATACTACATTTCTTTTTTTTCTTAATTGATTTCCACAGGGCCAGAGAAGGGACGATTTGCATTCCCTTGGATCTGCCCCCACAGCCAACCTAGTCTTCCTTCAAGTCTATTCAATCTCCACTTCCTTTTCCAGTGCAGACCCTCTAGAGGATCCAGAATGGAGGGAGGCAAGTGGTGCCGCAGAGATGGCTCATCCCCACTTTCGGTCCATGAATAGGACTGGGAGGCATGATCTTATTTCTTGTGTGTCAGTGATCAAAGAGGCCCTTTGCAGTCTACCCAATACTATTTGAGTCTATACACATATCCTGGTACTAATCTGGCATCTGAAACAGTGATTATTTTTCCAGTTCATCTTTAAGCTTTGGTTCTGCCACTGCATAAAAATGTTTTGCACTCCCAGAAGACTAGTTGAGTGTCCAAAGAATAGTTCTGAAAAAAGTATGCTCCCTGCAATTATAACCCTGTTATTTCCTTCTCCTAACTCCAACACAGAATACCAGTGTGCTGATAACTTACTGAATTTTATGCTGCAAAAGAAGCTACCTTTTGCTTCTGAAGAAATTAATTAACTCGCAAATGTTTCTCTTGCACTGGTAGAGTACAAAATGGACAGGCTGATTGATAAAAATCAAGTTCTGATAGATTAAAAGTTTAGAGCAGCATTATCATATTCATTAATATAAATTATACATTTGTAATAAATGACATAACAGCTGGAGTTCTCCAAATAATATGGGGGATGTGTCTATAATATTGATTACACATATGGCTTCCCAATGGGGCTAGTCAATTAATCAAAGGAGTGCTTAGTAAACTCCTCAGTATAAGGATTATCATTTCCTTATTTAAAAATTCAGTGAAGACACCTGTAGTTGAACTTTTACAGGCTCTAATCCAGATAGATCAGCTGGCAAAGGCAGGAAATTATCCATTATATTTTACCACTAAGATGCCAATTTATTAATTTTCAGGTTCACATAAATCTCAGGGAACTCAGCTTTAGCTATGAACTGATCCTCAGAACTGCACCTCATGAATGTAAGGTTTTAATGTGAGCCATAGTGGCCATACTTAAAAGTATGTACATAATTGCATATTCTTTCTCCTAAATTAGAAGAAAAAGGCTTTGGCTTATTTTCTTATTTTAATGAAGGCCGAGAATGAAAAACGAGGAGAGTTTGAGCTAACCAGAAAATCTTTCAGCCTTTGTTGTCTCAAAGGCATCTCACATAATATATTTTGCTGTCTACTTTAAATGCTTTATTTTCAGTCCGTAAACAGATCAAGTAGTAAAACTCTGAGAGCTATGAAATGTGCCATCTGCCCACTTCTTCCCTGAAAAATAACTGTAGATTTAGGTTCTCCACCAGGCTGAATGAGTCAGAACAAAGTTATATGGAAAACTACTTTGTAGAGTCAGTTTTCATTCTATGTTATTTGCATTACACTAATGACTAGAAGCCCCACTCAGGGACTGATGCTCCACAGTGCTAGCTGCTCTATAAAAATATGGTAAAAAAAATCAGCATTTCTAATAACTGCCCAGTGGAGTTCATGGCATGGGAAGAGCTGGATTCCTCATTTCTTTGGAAGTTTAAAGGAACATTCGTTATACTACTGTGTGTGAAATTATAAAAAAGTTCTACACCTCTCTCCCCTCCCCCCACCGAAATAAGATAACATATGCTTGAGGGCTTGAGTGCGACTTAATTGGTACACATGGGCAAAGATTCCAAAAGTGCCTGAGTAATTTTCAAAAGTGGCTGAATTGCTTAGGGCCAGATTTACAAAGGTATTATTTAGGTGCCTAGGATGCAGATAGGTGCCTAGTGGGATTTTCAAAAGTGGCTAAGTGAGATAGGTGCCTAACTACCATTAATTTTAATTGAAAGGGGAGAGGTTGTTCTAGATTTGATTTGACAAATAAGGAGGAATTGGTTGAGAATTTGAAAGTGGAAGGCAGCTTAGGTGAAAGTGATCATGAAATGGTAGAGTTCATGATTCTCAGGAATGGTAGGAGGGAAAACAGCACAATACAGATAATAAATTTCAAGAAGGCAGACTTTAGCAAACTCAGAGAGTTGGTAGGTTAGATTCCATGGAAAACAAATCTAATAGAAAAACAGTTCAAGAGAATTGGCAGTTTTTCAAAGAGACATTATTAAGGACACAAGAGCAAACTCTCCCACTGCGTACAAAAGATAGGAAGTATGGCAAGAGACCACCTCATTGAACCAGGAGATCTTCAATGATCTGAAACTCAAAAAAAGAGTCCTCCAAAAAGTGGAAACTAGGTCAAATTACAAAGGATGAATATAAACAAAAAATAAAAGAATGGAGGGACAAAATTAGAAAGGTCAAGGCACAAAACAAGATTAAACTAGCTAGAGACCTAAAGGGTAACAAGAAAACATCCTATAAATCCATTAGAAGCAAGAGGAAGAGCAAGGTCAGGTAGGCCCATTACTTAATGCAAGGAGGGAAAACAATAACAGAAAATGTGGAAATGGCAGAAGTGTTAAATGACTTTTTTGTTTCAGTTTTCACCAGAAAAGGTAGTAGCGATCGGACACATAACAAAGTGAATGCCAGTGAAATCGAGGTAGGATCAGAGACTAAAATAAGGAAAGAACAAGTTAAAAATAATTTAGACAAGTTACATGTCTTCAGGTCACCAGGGCCTGATGAAATACATCCTAGAATACTCAAGAAGCTGATTGAAGAGGTGTCTGAGCCATTAGCTATTATGTTTGAAAAGTCATGCAAGACAGGAGATTCCAGAGGCCTGGAAAAGGCAAATATAGTTCCCATCTATAAAAAGGGAAATAAGGACAACCTGGGGAATTACATACCAGTCAGCTTAACTTCAGTACCTGGAAAGATAATGGAGCAAATAATTAGGCAATCAATTTGCAAAAACCTACAAGAAGGTGATAAGTAACCATGAACATGGATTTGTCAAGAGCAAATCGTGTCAGACCAATCTAATAACTTTCTTTCACAGGGTAACAAGCCTTGTGGATAGGGTGGAAGTTGTAGATATGGTATATCTTGACTTTAGTAGAGCTTTTGATACAGCCTTGCATGACCTTCTCATAAACAAACAAGGGAAATACAACCTAGATGGAGCTACTATGAGGTGGGTGAATAATTAGTTGGAAAATTGTTCCCAGAGAGTAGTTATCAGTGATTCATAGTCCAGATGGAAGGGCATATCGAGTGGGATACCACAGGGATCAGTTCTGGGTCCAGTTCTGTTCAATATCTTCATTAGTGATTTAGAAAATGGCATAGAGAATACACTTATAAAGTTTGTGGTCGATACCAAGCTGGGAGGTATTGTAAGTGCTTTGGAGAATAGGATTAAACTTCAAAATGATCTGAACAAACTGGAGAAATGGTCTGAAGAAAATAGGATGAAATTCAATAAGGACAAATGCAAAATGCTCCACTTAGGAAGGAACAATCCGTATAAAATGGGAAATGACTGCCTAGGAAGGAGTACTGCAGAAAGGGATCTGTGGACCACAAGCTAAATATGAATGAACAGTGTAACACTGTTGCAAAAAAAGAGTAAACATAATTCTGGGATGTATTCGCAGGAGGGTATAAGCAAGACATGAGAAATAATTCTTCCACTCTACTCTGCGCTGATTAGGCCTCAATTGGAGTATTGTGTCCAGTTCTGGGTGCCACAGTTCAGGAAAGCTGTGGACAAATTGGACAAATTGTCCAGAGAAGACATGACCTATGAGGGAAGATTGAAAAAACTGGGTTTGTCCAATCTGAAGAAGAGAAGATTGAGAGGGACATGGTAACAATTTTCAAGTACATAAAAGTTTATTACAAGGAGGAGGGAGAAAATATATCTTCCTTAACTTCTGAGGATAGGACAAGAAGCTATGGGCTTAAATTGCAGCAAGGGCGGCTTAGGTTGGACATTAGGAAGAACTTCCTGTCAGGGTGGTTAAGCACTAAAATAAATTGCCCGGGGAGGTTGTGGAATCTCCATCACTGGAGATTTTTAAAATCAGGTTAGACAAACACCTGTCAGGGATGGTTTAGATGAGTGCAGGGGACTGGACTAGATGACCTCTTGAGGTCCCTTCCAGTCCTACGGTTCTATGAAAGTCAATGAGAGTTAGGAGCCCAATCTACTTAATCACTTTTGAAAATCCCACTACAAACCTATATGAAACTTTAGGCACCTGAATACCTTTGTATGTCTGGTCCTTAGTCATTTAAGAGCCTAATAGGATTTGACTGCTAAGTCACTGTTGATAATCTTACCATTAGGCTTTTTGCTGGCCCTTTATGACAGGAGTGGATAGCACTGGTTACAAATAACAAGTACGCTTTCTGAAAGCACTTTAGTTAGAATAAGGACTTGGCAGATCAGGCCCCAAGATTGATATATATCGTATTGTTGGTTTCTGTTCAATACCTGCTTCCAAACAAAAATCCTGTTTCTTTGTTCCTTTTAATTTTGAGTACATCACCTTAGGATACTTGTAAGGTTCTGATACACATAGACACAGATTGAATAAGCAAGTTATAATGGGTAGATATGTTTGGATGATTGAATTGTGTCAAAGAAAACAGGGTTCCCATAAGTGATTACTCTACTTTGGATAAAACAAATGAAAATGAATAATAAATTAATAATTGTAGATTTATCTTTTGCAATTTTCATATTTTAAAGTAAACTTTAGAAATACTGACTTTTTTATATTACCAAGGATTCCATTTTCAGTTTTCTCTAAATAACTAAAAAACAGACTTTAAATGTAACACTATTTATTAAAACTGAATTTTCAATACTTGTCATTCAAAACAGGGAAATAACAAGTGGCATTTATAAATTAATATTTTGCAATGAAAAAATATCTCCCTCTTGCCTCATAGAAGGCTCTGATTTTCTTTTTTTAAACTTAATTCTCTTATCAGTGAGTTGAGTTGTTAAAAATAATAAAAGCATCTGAATAAATGATATTACTTCACTGTCTGTTAAGTAACAATAAAGTCAAATGCAGATTGACAAAAATGTCTCAGTAGTACTGGGAAGTCAGATATTATTTTGATTGTATTTGGATTTTAAGATGTTCTCATTTTTATAGTGATGTGAATATTTTATAATGTTGATCCAAACAATTAAACACAAATAGATTACTGACACTTGCTTTAAAGGAATCAACATTTCAATCTTCTTAGACTGTGGGATAAAGGTATCAGAAAAATACATCTAACTGAGAAGGAAGGGTAATCTAGCAGAAAAAAATGTTACCCATTTGTTGTGAGCTAATATGAAAATAAAATTCCAAGTTTTCTACTTAACATCAAATGGTTCAGCTGAAAGCAATGGGACTACTTGCAGAGTAAAGTACTACTCAACATGAGGAGGGTTTCTGAATCCAGCCTTTAATATTTAATAAAATCATTTGTTGTGAATAATATTTGCCTGCCTTTTCTTCTATATGTGAATTTTCACAAACTGATTTCTATAAATATAGAACCAGATCTTCTGCTTGTGTAAATCAGCAGAACTCCATGGAAACCAATTGAGCTACACCAATTTACAGCTAGTTGAGCCCATAGTCTTATCCATAAATATTTGCTGAATAATCTACAGAACAATTTTCAGGCACTGGGTTGTTCATAAAGTATGCATTGTTATTCACAGTGAGTGTTTGGCCACTAAATATAGTTTCTGAACCCTGTTTTAGTAACAAACTTTTTAAACAGGAAAATGGCAAGTAGCAAAATATAAAGAACAACCAAAAACACGCGCTGTGCACTTTTCAGTCCCAGTTTCCCAAGAAAGAATCATTAATGCCGAGAATTTATGAAACAATCAGAGGTTGTAAACATCTGTTTGACATAAATTGTGAATACTGAATTACATGGAACCCCAAAACAATAGTGGAGCAAAGTCAGCCTTTTTATTAAATCTATTTTTTTCATCAGCTGGCTGCCTCTATTTAATATGATAAACCTATGGTCTGACTGTTATATATGAGGCAGCGTATCCTAGTGAACAGAGCACTGAACTGGGACTCAGGAGAGACCTGTCACTGGCCCGCTGGGTGACCTTGAGCAAGCCATGTCACCAACATGTACCTCAGTTTCCCTGCCTGCAAAATGGGAATAATGATACTTATCTCCTTTGTAAAGTGCTTTGAGATCTATGGATGAAAAACACTACTGTTAATTCTTATTGCATATATATAGTGTATGACATGCAGACAATCTTTACAATCTCTCACACTAACCTCCCTCAGCTGAACAGATGACCACAATGGGACTGAAGGGTCCATCTCCTTTGTTATTATATACACCAACTTTCACCTCAAAGGGAGTCAGAGGCGGCACACTTTCATCCCTATAGATGAACTTTGAAGCATCTGAGGATGTCACCATTTTTTCTTTCCACCCTCGTGTTCCATTCGGTCTGAAAGCCACAATGTATCCAAATCCTTCCCCATTCTGAAACTCTTCTGATACTGGCTAAAAAAAGGAAAGTTCAATTAACTAGCAGATATTTTAAACCTTATTACACTGGAAGCAATCACAGTGAGCAAATATAAACTGGCTTCTTAACAGAGGTGATCATGTAAAGTAGCAGTAACAGAACTGTGCTCAGTACAGCTTACCTGGTAAGGACAATCTTTTCTATAGGTTTTGGTGGGGCCGACCGACATCAGTGGACCAATGACAAATTACACCAGCTGAGGTTCTACTCCAGTGTATCTAATAAATGGCTGATTCTGCCACCCTTACTCACACTGATTAATCTGCCCTGAATTGGATGAGACTGCTCACATGATTCTAAGTGCCAGGATCAGTCCTTAGCAACAAATCCAACTCTCCGATTTTTAGTTACACAATTTTTGTGTGTTACCTATTAAGAATAGCTACCGTGTCTCGTGGAATTCCCCATGGAGGGGTAGGGAATATAACTGGAAATGGTACAAATCTTTTAAAGCAAAAGAAAATTTTAAGTGCACTCACTCTGCTGTGTATAATTAAAACATATGAAATACCTGGATGTTATTACTAATTTGGCTAATGACTTTACCTAATGTAAGAGGTTGTGATGCATAGTGTGATGTGTTGCAAACAGTAATAGGAGAAAGATACTTATAGGACATGGCAGAAACACAAGGTTAAATAAAAACAGGGGAAAGCACTGAAATCTTCTGCCTAATTTGGAGAATGCATTCTCTCAGGCTGGTGAAAGTGGCTTCATTCTGATTTGCATTATTTGTTATGAAAATAATGGTTTCAGTTTAGGGCAAATCAACACAGAATGCCAAACTGAATGCTGTGTGATAGTGGCTGGGAAGATAACTCACTGGACAGATCCTCAGGTAGTACAAATCAGCATAGATCCACTGAAGTGAATGAAACTAGGCCAATTTACCTCAATTAAGACTCTGGCCCTCTGCAGGCTTTTCAGTGTTCTCGCCTACTTTCCTACCAGAGGGAGGAGTTAATGTAAAAGTCATCTCTTTCTCACATGCTGAGTTAGCACTGCATCTTGAGCAGAATTCACAGCACATCTATTGAAACAAGATCAACTTTAGCAGACTGAGTGAGAAGGAAAGCAAAAACGAATAAACTTTACTTTGGGGCGGCTGATCTGAGTGGTAGATTCTCCAAGATGTCCTCTGCTCTCATCACATGGAAATGTGAATCTCTTTGAGACCTTAGCACACATTTAAGAAATCATATTTTGTGTTCATATCTTGATAAGATTTGCTGTAGGGAACCTCAGTACAGTACTCCTTACTTTGCCCTCAAATAAGTCAATATGAAACAGGGTCTTTAATCAAAGAGTCCCTTACCTCCCATGCTATTATTAATTCATGCCGTCTTCCACTTCTGCCACTTACATTAGCTGGTGCTGTCTTTGGAACTATGAACAAAAAAGTGAAAAAACCAGAATGTCCAAGTTATTGAAGTTTTCCCCAGAGTAATACCGACTCCAGAAGACAGTAAACTGTCAAATCAGGTCAAAAATAACAAAAGACAACACTGCAGTAAAGAGAACTTGCTTGAGTTTTCTGATTACATTTTAGGAAATCCTGCAAAAAATTTAGTCAGTTCAAACTGAATACAAACTTCTGAGAAGAGAAGAAATATTGTAGGAAAAAAAGTTACTTTAAAAAACAATAACAACTGTTCTCCCCATTATCCCACATTTTAATATGCTGTTGATTTTTAAGATTATTTTTCTGGAATTATCCTATTAATATTTGTATGTGTTTGTATGTGTTTTTTAAAGAGGCAACTAGAAAAGCAAAGGCCAGGATGTATTTTAGTGTTCAGGAAAAAGGTTGTACACAAGAATAATGATATTTGCATAAATTTTCATAAGTGACCAGTGATTTGAGGTGTTTCAATTTCTGGGAGTCCAACCTGAGACACCTTAATGGGGCCTGATTTTCGTAGAGTGTCGAGCACTCGTTATCATCTCAGGTTGGACACTCAACAGAAGCACCCTTTTTGAAAATGTAGGCCATTAAGTTTTCTTGATTTGCTTTACAGATATGTATGCATTTATAGAACCAACACAATAGCACAACCACAAGAGGATGTCAAAGCTACATAGAAAAATATTACAGTTATCATCAATATGGGCTGGGTTACTGTATGCTTTATTTTTGGAAAATACTAGCTTTCCTTGGATTCATAGAATTTCTTTTCTCTCCTTTTCCACATCTACTGAAGCTCCTAAAGTGACTTATGTGGCATGAATTTATGTACTGTGTGTGGTTTATGGCTACATTCTTTATTTGATTAAAAGCATTCTGGGATAGAAATCTTCTCTTTTCTTCCTCACACACTAGCACATACATCAACTGCAGAAAGGTATTGTGAGGCATTAACCGTTAAGACCTTATTGTATGCAGTTTAGCTTATTTATTGGGTAGCACTGTGCCTTTGAACTACAAAGGGAAAAACACATTTAAATAAATGCACACAATTCCCTCTATTTCCTGTGTTGATCATTCAGGGCTTAAGTTCAATAATAGTATGGTAGAGTTTAGATGGTGGAAGCTCACACAGACTTCAACATTGATTTGTATGGGCTTTTGGAGCCTTTAGAAGGTTTCCATTGAAAAAAGAAGAGGGGAGGGGGAAGGCTCAATTCTGACTTCATTTCTCATTGATGTAACTCCACTGACTACATAGAAGTTATTTCTGATTTACATTGATCTAAATGAGATGACAACCAGGACATTTGTATGTTTATTTACAAACACATATATTTTTAAAATACAAGTTTTGCTGTGGAGTCTGCAGCTCTCACCTGAATGACCTGAGCAATTTCCAAGTACTAATTGCTTCTTTCCTGCTGAGGTATGTTCACCTAGGAAACATACTATGTAGCTTTTCCCCCTTCAGTTCCCCACTTGACCATGCTTCGTGAGGCTCTATCCAGTTATTCTCTGCCAGAAGCACTTGACCTACATGTGATCAGATGATCAAGTGATGCCTTGAAGCCATATTGCAAAAGAGGAGCGGAGAAGGAGTGCATTAAGGAGATAAATTGCAGCTGCTTACTGTTTTCTTTAATTGACTTGGATTGTTTTGCTCATCTCTTTGGCAAACATCTGAAAACCTTCCTAGTATCCTCATGAGAGTACTCATGGTCTCCTTCATTTCTAGCAGTTGGCACTCAGACACTGTATTTTTAATATTTATGATATGTTACTTCCTTGGTGTCTATGGACATAGGGTCATTTGACAACCACGAGTGAAAGGAGCAAAATTCTCCTCTCTGATCCTTACTCTAACTTTATTATGTATCCAGTAATGTCTCCCACATGGAACATATACTTTTATCAATGAAAGTTCTATTGAAAAAACAAGTGAGTTTATGCAATAAATATAAATGTACAATGTGGAATGGAGAGGAATATTTTGCTGTGAAACTTAAATATCAGAGTGTTCGGTAATATGATGTATGATTTGTAGTGGTAAGACCTCAATAAACATGATTTTTATAGTCAACTGGAAGTTAATTGATGTTAATTAACCATCAAATCATCTCTATAACAGAGTGTGGTGTTAAGCAAACTTAGAATCCAATTTCAAATCTTCCTAAGAATTACATTGATAAGGTTTCTTTGGTTAGTATGAAAAGTTTATGCCTTGTTGACTTCGATGCCATGCTACCGATTCAGAACACTGCTCTTTTGAAATATCCAACTTGAGGGCCTTATTTGTAGTTCAACCAGAAAGGAGGACCAATGTCTTCTTTCTAGAGGATTCTTCATAATAGTCTTACAGACTGAAGCCCTACTTAAATGAATAAATGTTAAAAGAATAAACCTGCCAAAAGAATGAATCTCCTTTGCACCAAACTGTAAAATATACAGTCATACAGTGAAACTCTCTCAAATGAATAACCATTAAAAGAGTAAATGTGTCAAAGGAATAAATTTCTTCTGCACTGCACCAAACCACAATATATACAGTCACAGGGGAACACTCTGAAATGAATAACCGTTAAAGGAAGAAAACTATTAAAAGAAAACATTTTTTCCAGGCACCAAGGCTGTATATTAGCAGTTTGCCACAGCAACATCACTTTTATATCACAGTATATAGTTTTATAACGGTATTTATTCACTCGTAAACTACGTTTATTGCCATATAATTAGTATCTTCCTGGTCTTCAAGATATTAATGATAAGCAGTGATGCACACAGAGATACTTTTGCATTAAATATTGATGTGGTGGTGTACTAACCTAGCCAGAAAAAATCAATTTCTTCCTGTAAATGACAGAGAAATAAGGGCAGGGCCCTGGAGTTAAAACCTCTACATTTTAGTGTCCATTAGAGGTCAGCAACATGGTGTTATGTGTTATGAATAAATGGGACCTCCATTAGTAGTGTTGTGCTCCTTAACTGTACTACTCTTCTATTGAGTCATCGGTTTAATACTAAGAGGAAAGAGTGCAATCTACTAGAATATGAATATCACTTCCCTTTGGCTGAACATTTTTTGGGACATGCATAGAAAGATCCCATCCAAACATACCACTTGGAAAACTGACTCTTTTTCTGAAGGTACATAATTTCTCTCTGTTGGAGGCAGTACGTATGGTAACATTACTTTTTACACAGTTCTGAAAGTGCTGGGGATGTGGGGTGGGTTGGAATATGTGTGTTAGAGTAAGTTATGATCATCTTCCAAAAGGTGTTGATGTCCACGCCTCAAGTTACGTGGGACAAAACACTGCTGTCCTTACATAAGCAAAACTCCCAATGACCCCTGTGAATTTGGCAAGAATAAAAACAGTGAAATTTGTCCCATGATGCTTTGGCTAAAACTAACTGTAGGCCTGTCTGGAAAAGTGGTGATTTGTTTAAAATAAAATTAAACCTGATAAAAACACGCAAACACAAAAAAGCCTTTGCCTCTCACAGTAGCCTAAAAAGGAAAAACAAATTCTAATGTTCTTGAAAAGTCAACACAGGAAATTTAGTCTCCAACAGCTCTATGAAGCATCTGACTGTGCTCTTAAAATATGAGGGAAGAAAGGGCTATATCTATATGACTGGAAAAAGGAGACGAACAAAACCTAATGAAGTATAAATGAGAGGCAAGTTGTCCAAGAATTCATGAATAACTTGTCTATACAAGCAATTGCACTTTAAAAACAGGATTGCACTTACCTTTTAGAAAACATACACACGCACGCACCTATAGTATGAACTTTAATGAGGATCTTTATGCGGAATGGCTGTAGGATGTTGTGGAATTAGTATAAAAAGAGACCAATTATAACAATAAACATATCTTGAATGTTGCTCAGTAAAGTGATTAGGGTACATGCCTTGGCTGCATTGCCATAATGAGCTGAAATAGATGCTGACAACAACAGACTAATTCTGGCTTCCCGAAACTGGTTATTATACAGTAGGTTTTAGCAATTGAAATAATGTTAGCAGTTCTCATCCTTGGCCTACGTCTGCTTCCAATAAAGCAAAAGGTAAAATTTCCATTGATGTCAAAAAAAATCTCACCTACATATTTAAAATTAAAGTCAGTTGAATGTTTATGAAGGTGGCACAGTATCATTCAAGTCAGCAGACTATGACCTCTTTGTGGTTGGGGTCTATCTTCCTTCCTCTTTGTCAAACATTGGGCACCCCTATTTTCAAAAGTGGCCACTGCTTTGGGGTGCGTAATTGAAACATCCCATGCCTGGCCTTCAGACATTCCATTGCTCCACTGATTTTTATGGCAGTTGTGGTAGCTCAGCTCTTCTGAAATTTAGGTCAATATGTCTCAAGTTGAAGCATCCCCAAAACATTAGTGTGGTCAGTCTGAAAATGCCATCCTCACGAATAATGTGGCATTAAGTAAATAAATAATAATACAATCAGTGTATGTGTTTCCCTTTTATGTATTTAAGGAAATATTAAACAACCTTCTTTCAATTATTCAAGTTATGATGTTCAAGGAGAGTAATGATCAATAAATGTTTTAATATGGTACCATGACCAATTTATGATTATTTATTTGTATTACAGTAGCACCTAAATGCCATACCCAAGATCAAAACCCACCGTACTGGGCACTGTACAAACACGGAGAAGTGATCCTTGCCCTGAAGACATTACAATCTAAATAGACAAAATAGAAATAAGTATTGTTATGCTCTTATTTTTCACATGGCGAACAGTTTACATGACGAAGATCACACAGAGAATTTCTGGCAGATCTAGGGACTGAACCCAGCCAGCTCACTGCCTTACCCACAAACCCATGCTGCTGCTTCTTAATTGCTATCATCATGAAGATATTTTTTGCAAAAATATTATTTATAGAAAGGTTGAAGCATCTCATCTAAAAAAAGAAAAGATTTTGACACTGCTTCATTCCTTAGGGAAGATAAATTATTAAACTTGGGTTTAGTCCTTATGAAAATGTTTGTTCAAGGAACTTCTACAGCTTCTGTTTGTTTCTTTTACAATGTTTTGTTTAATATATATCTTTTAAGACTTGTACTTTCAATAAAAATTCTTTTCTTGGTTTTTGATCTCAGTTAAGAAATAAGATTTGTCAACAGCTTGACAAAACTTCCTAATCTAAGGACCAGAGTAACAACAAACTCAGCAACGTTTTTGTCCTTGTTTTCCTTACATATATTCTGCAGTATACATCTGGAAAGCTGACAAATGTTAAATAAAAAAATCTTTCATAGCATGAAAGGCCAGCCCTCACGCTGTCATTCTCCCAAGAAAACATTTCCTACCTCATCTGTGCTGGAACAGGACATGAAAATGTGTCAGCTTCTTTGAAGAAGTAATACACCATATTAAACTGATTGGAAAACAATGGGGGGAAAAACAACCGCATACACTTGGTGTTAAGTTTTCTTTGGTGTATAGGACATTTGAATTTTAGTACTAAATAAGCGTAATTGCTATTCACTTGTAATATTTGATGCATGACTGCAACATAGTGGCTGAATCCCTCAAAAACTACAACAAAAAGAACTGGGAACTTAAGTGCTGTGATACACACGTCAGGAAAATATCAAAAGACAATCTCTTGAATTTTCCAGTTTGTTTGCTGGTGACATACAATACTGTACTTGGATTTAGCTCCTGCAATTTTACATACCAGTTAGTGGATTGTTTTTAAACATATCCATGCAATCAGTGGTTGCTATCTGTGATACCCTGCCACCCCAATATTCACCACTGTCATGCAATTAGGATATGTTTTGTGCAAAGTATGTTTTGTGAGGTATCATTCTAAAAGTCTTGATCTGCTAGACATTAATATCTCGTTGGATTGTATGTGTTATCATCATGGGAAGTTATGAATTTTGGCTATGTATGTGTTACTGAAACATGTTGTGAGGTTGAAAACACCCACAAGCACCCTTTCAGGTACAACAGTAAAAAGGCCAAACAATGTTAATGGCTTATTGAGGAAATGCACACAGGCACAAGGATTACCTCAGGAACTGTGTACAATAGAAACCTCTCAGAGATAGCAATGGAAACTGTTTGACCTAGTTTATGGCAAAAGAGCTTTCCGGCAAGTGGGAAGAAGATATAAAAGGGGGACAATGACATCATGAGGGGACCTCACTCTCCCTGCAACAACATACCTGGAAAAGCTGAGGGGCAAGGACTGAACTGTGGGAAGTGATGGTCCCAGCCTAGAAGGATCTTTATCCTGTATATGAAAATCTGGGAAAGCCAAGGCAACCATTGTCTTAAGAATCTGCCAGCCTGTTTATCACTCAGAGTGAGAATCTGCTAATTTATATCCTATCTATCTAGCTCAGGTGTTAAGGTCAGCTTGTGGTTTTTATTTTTTTACTAAAGTAATCTGCTTTGATCTGTTTGCTATCACTTATAGGCACTTAAAATCTATTCTTTGTAGTTAATAAACTTGTTTTGTTTTCTATAAACCAGTTTGTGCAATTCATAACTGGGGGGCGAAAAGCTGTGCATATCTTCCTCCACATAGAGGGAGAGGGCGACTTTCATGAGCTTACACTGTACAGATTTCTGTGCAGTGGAAAACAATACAATTTTGGGTTTACACTCCGGGGGGAGGGGAGGTGCAAGTGAGTGCTGGGCAATCCCTGAGCTTCCCACACAGAGCTGACCTCAGTGTCTGTGTCCTTTTGCAGCTGGGTGTGACCCTGCCTGTGTGTGTACTAGAGGAGGCTTGAGGACCTGGCACAGCAGGAAAGGGTGAAGAAGCCCAGGCTGGTGGAACGGGCGGGCTCAGTAGGACCCCAGTGCATCAGGTGGCACCCCAGGGGGGCAAACTGTCATGGTATCTTCTTTTTATTTTTGCTTTTGGGGCTCCTTCTGGAGCCACCTTACCCTCAAAGGCCTTATTTATCCATTTAAACATCGTCAAATCTCAACACAGCAGTGGATTTGATTGTAGACTAAAATTAATAGTAATTAATAGAAATGCTGAAACCTTTTTTCTCCAGCTCAAACAAAACAAAACAAAACAAAACCCAAACAACAAACCAGACTAAAGAAGCCAATTTTTCACTGCGGTATGTTCATTCTTTAATGTAACGCAAGGAAGGCCTAACTCAGAAGAAGGTTGATTTATTTATATTTTTTAATCCTACAAACAATCTTCTACAACTAAATGTCATCAGCCTATTAGCTCAGAGAATCGTTTGCATGCACAATTAGCAGGTTAAATTCTGAGTCTATTCAATTTCTCTCCTACCCACGTTTCACCATGAATAGATAATGTAATTGACGCTCTGCCCCCAGGCTCCAAATGCCCGGTTGCTTTCGTGGAATATCTGGCATGTTTAAATTGATGTTATTGGCTCTTTTCACCTTGTGGACTATAAAATATGTATCAAGGCTAGAATTAACAGAATTACTGGAACTGGCTGTGAGTTAGATGTGCCAGAAAATCACAGTATTATCCATTCCAGTGAAAGGAGCTATGAAGAGCAATCATGTTAACTAAATATGAACTAAGTAACAAGATTAGGGTTTAATTAGAAAATTAAGGCAAGTGGAAACCTGTTTATTATTCTGTCGATTACCTGATACCATTCCAATGATTGCTGCCAGGGGTATTTAAATACTGTACTAGTATATAGTCCTGTTACTGATCTGGGAAGAAGGGATAAAAAATGGGGGGCAGTGAGAGAAAAATACTCTATTCTCAAGTCAAGCTTGTATAAGCCACTAACTTACAGCTGTCAATTTCCATTTAATTATAAAAAAAAATGGTAGATGAATTACACATTCATTGCTGTTGTGGATTATCTGTATGGGCATGATCATGTTTTGTGGATGACAGCTCTGTGTTGGAGGCAGAATCACATTGTTCAGCCGGGATGTGTGTTATCCCAGAGCTCTCATAAGCCCAGAGGCAGCCTGCCTGCCATAGATGTGGAGTGCATCGAATGTCCTCACAGATTAAGTGGGCAGCTCTGCTCATCAATGGGCACATTGGCTGGAGCCATATCTTTTTAAAAAGAATTAAATTTCCTTCCACACACATTTTCTTGAAGGATTCGGATCTTCCAGTAAAACACGAGACCTTCTGAGGTTCCATTTGTTCCAAGGTCTTTCCATCTAGGATTTTCAGGTAAAAAAATAGAAAATAAATTATTCTGATTTGGGAAAGAAGAGGACAGGATGCTGTGGGAAAGCATGTATGGGAGTAAACAGGGGACTGACTGTGGCCAGTTCTTTCAGCCTTCCTGGCTTTGATAACTGCCTCTAGGAAAACCATCTTGAAGTTCAGGTTCTTAGTGGACAGTCTCAAAGGTTGGATCTAGTTAATTTCAGAAGGACAAAGTTCAGGGTCCAAGGAACAAGCGGTACCTGTTTGGCGAGTAGTGGAAGGTCACCGCCTGCATGAGCCAAGACACAAGAGGTGAAGCTACCACTGTCTTTAGTATAGGAAATCGATCTTGACCATCTACCTGAACTGCACCTTGCTGTGCATCAAGCGGAAAAATAAATACTCACCCTCCAGAGTAAGAGAAGGAGATACCAGCTATACAGGAAAGGACACGTGGCATGACTTTTTGATGTGAACTAGTCTCTAAGTAGGTTTATCTCATTGTTTAGTAACCTGCTGGAAAATTTCTAATTTAAGAGATTACTCCCATAAGGGAATTTTGGATAGGTTCAGGCAGACTGCCTAATGGTCCAGAATCTGAAGGGCTTTTATGGAGAAAATTCAGGAAGGTGGAGTCTCCTAGCAGGCTCAGACATTATGTGGCACCCTTACATTTTCAGGAATCTGGACTGGTCACATGCTTCTGCAGTCACCAGTTGCTGAAGTGTCCTGCAGTAAAACTGGGCCCAAGGAATCTGTCTGTAAAAAGATGCCCTTTGCCCTGGAGAGATAGGACCAGAAACTAAAGGGCAGAGCAATCTCACTAGTCCACAGCTAGGAGAGTGAATCTGTGGATTCCATTTTGAAGTTATGAGTTTCACGTCAGCTCAAATAAAGGGCTGATTCCTCCTCTCTTGGGAGCCAAGAAGCACCTGGAGAAAGTCCTGGAAAATGCTATGCATTTGGGGTGTCAGAGTATTTGCAGGGAATGAGCTCTCCAGGCCTAGGAAACGTAGGGCCGTGTGCATGTGTTGACTACTCTTCTGGGAAGTGAGGGAGTCTGAGAAACTCAAGATAATATCTCTGGAGACTATGGAAATAGCCCAAGGATTGAAGAAAATAGCTTCCCAATGTGCTGAAAAAAAAATGTGAAGGCTGTGGGGAAAAAAGGGCAGAAAACACTAGGGCTCCCATGGAAAAATGCTAGGGCAAGAGGTACAACAAATTAGTTTTCTTTTTGCTGTGCCTCTTTGATGTTTCCTTCTCTGTTTGTTCCATGTTTCTTGATGACAAAAACCAAAACCCCACTCCAGAGGAGAGACAAACTGGCAGCCAGACACAATCAGAGAGGTTGCCTCCTGTGTATTATTATGAGCTAGAAATCAAATGGGAGATGTGGACGAAGGAGCTCAAAAAGGTTACAAAAATACTTTATAGTGATTGGTCACAGTCTGTATGTCAGAACAGACAAGGAGAAGGAACACAGGTCCTGTACAATCACAGATGAACATTATCCATCATTTCCTATACCAGAAACCATCCCAGCAATTCAACCAGGTGGTTGTTTGTACTGTGAAATGGCATTCCCTTCATTCTGTCTCCTTTCGCGATACATAGGACCCTTGTACCTGAGACTAAAGGACATTTAGAAGGCACTACCAAACATACTTTGTAGAGCTGCTGGGGCTATTTTTTTTTTATTTAGATTTTCCCAGTTGTGTTGAGAGAACACTTCAATTTACTAAGCATTGTTGAAAAGATGTGTGTTGACTAAAATCAATAAAAAACATAATATGAAAATGTATAAAAATAGAAAATGGTGTGTTGAAAATAATAAGATGGAAAGTCCTCCTTTAATTAAACAGAATTAATGTTAAAACACAAAGTAGGGTGGAAGAAAATTAAAGAAAAATGAGAAATAATGAAGGAATTTAGAAGTTTTCTGTTCAAAATGTTAAGGTGCAGTTTTCAATTAAAGACTCATTGATTATACCCTGCTGCCCACCACTTCCTGCAGCTGCCATTGTCCGGGAACGGTGAACCGTGGCCACTGGGAGCTGCGAGCGGCCATGCCTGAGGACGGTCAATATTAGCAAAATGTCTCACGTCCCGTAATCAGATTACCCTGATGGGCCGCATGCAGCCCGCGGGCCGCAAGTTGCCTACCACTGGTCTAAACAGTCTATCTAAACAAACAAGAATCAAGTCTTCTTTATGCCTGCGCGTCATAATTGTAATCACATATCCATAACCTGAATCTTTCCTCACCCCCTTCCTTCCTGAGATAATTATGCTTGTCCTCCAAATCCATCATTTAAGACTGAATCCTGCAACTGGATCTACTGGCATGGACTTCATGTAGAATCCAGTCTCAAGATTGTGGCTTTTGAGTGTAAGCAGAGGCCCATATTTTTCTGTGAAGCATGGAGAAACCTGAGGCCCTATAAAATTATGAATAATGTGTAAGTTTGCTACTACTGATTTCTGTGTCAGTTTTCCATAAACATAGTTCATTAAGTTATCATTAGGAGTAAACATTTTAAAACTCTTTCGATATTTTAACAAATTGGAAAGCCATCCCTTGTTGCAATTAAAAATAATCTTCCTTTTTTTCTCTTTTTTTCAAAAGCCCAACAAACAGACAAACAACTGGATAATGTTTTCACTAATGAGAAGGAGGCAGTGGCAACTGATTTCTGGTTCACCAGGCTGTCTTTAACACATACATTAAATGACAATTTCACCATTTACTTCAGCTTGTTCCAAAGCCACAAGTTGATTTATTGACATTTGTATGGGATTTAACATGCCATGCTCCAAAACACACACTTAAAACTAGAACAATTCTGTAGTTAAAAATGTTATAGGGAAAGAAAGAGAGCATTAAACTGGGGATGGGAGGATGTTAAAAAAATCATGTAGAATGACCCTATTTAAGTTCATTAATCACAAAGTTTTCATTCAACAGCAAATACAAATGTATTTACCTGCAGCCTGGTTTGATCCTGGGCACTTCAGCATCTAAACACACATCTCTACCACTTAAGTTAAAAAAGAAGTAGTAGGCTGTCATCATTTATGTGTACCAGCCACTAGACAGGGACACAACACATACTATACACGTGTGTCATCCAGTCCCAATATTTTTCCTCTACTTATTGTTATGTATTATTGATTGAAATCTCACAGCTAAAACCAAGAAAAAGAAAAAATTGGTGGAGATGGGGAGGACTTTTCATCAGGGTTATAGGGAAATGAATTAGAAAATGCAACTTTTGTTTGGCAAACAACTGAAAAGAAATGAAATAAAACAACCCCCCCACACAACATGACTGCAAACTACAGCATTAAATTTTCAAAACCCAGATGGTGAGAAAAATACTCATTCACGGCCTAAAATACATCTGGTCCATTAAAACACAGAACCATCCTTTTAAACACAGGATATGCATTCATAAATCTGAGCGAATATAAGCTTTTGGATGCAGCCTATTACCTGAGATAAGCTTCTCTTGGAATGTCTGTGTCCTCTCTGATTTGTATCACCTGCCTAACCAGAGAAGTAGTTAGAACATTTGGTTTCAACAGAATTAGTAATACCATCCCTACATATGGTACAAAACCAGGGAAAGCATAAGGCTGGTGGTAAAAGCTTTTCCAAACACTATTTTAAATGAGAGTAGGTCATGTATTTTTCATATCGTTTTCCTTCTCTCCCTTCGGACTGTAATGGAGCAAAGTATGAAGCATATGGAGTTCCTGCTTAAAAATAAAAGGAGAGAGGTACTGTGTGACTAAAAACAGAGTGAACAAGGCACAGAAGTCTGATAAAATGTATCCTTTGGCAGGAAGGAATGAAAATCCATCGACCCTGCATGCAGTTCTATGACTGTACAGTGAAACCTATTTTTAAAACATCAACAAAGAGGCTATTTAAAATAGAAAAAAAATAAAATGTTCTTTATTATGACTACAGATAATATATATATATATATATATATATATATAAATCAGTCTAACTGCATCTATCATGACTGTTTTAAGAATGACTGTTTATGTGTGGTTTCTATTGCAAGAGTGGGTGGGTGAGGTTCTGCGGCCTGCAACGTGCAAGAGGTCAGACTAGATAAGTGATGGGCAACCTGTGGCCTGCGGGCCGCACGTAGCCCATCAGGGTAATCCACTGGCGAGCAGTGAGACAGTTTGTTTACATTGACCATCCGCATGCATGGCTGCCCGCAGCTCCCAGTGGCCACAGTTCACTGTTCCCGGCCAATGGGAGCTGCGGGCAGCCATGCCTGCAGATGGTCAATGTAAACAAACTGTCTTGTGGCCCACCGGCAGATTACCTGACAGGCCACATGCAGCCCGCGGGCCGCAGGTTGCCCACCACTAGACTAGATGATCACAATGGTCCCTTCTGACCTTAACGTCTATGAGGCGATGAGTCCACAGACCAGTGGACTATGGCTCTAATGCACATAATTAACAAAGCTCAAAGGCTGACCCTTTGAATGATCCCAGAACTATGAATGCAGATAGACTATGGCATTACCACTTGCAATCCTTACAATCTCCTCTCATGAAAAGATAGAAAACAGAACGAGGCATGACTAACCTATTCATCTAATTATACCTATACACAAATGATAAAACTGTAAGGCCAGCAGATGCCAGTTGTAGGCAGGGATAGAACCACGGACTTCTGAAGCTTACTGCATGATCCTCTACTACATGAGCTAAAAGCCCCATAGCTCTTAGCCAAGGCTGTTGCAAACTCATCAGTCTCTACATGATCTAGGTGCCACTCAAGGGGGACAGAGCACCACACCAGCAGGCATGGGTTACAAAAGCATGGCTGGTTTCATTTAAGCTTGAAAACAACTACTCTATATGATTAACAGCCTACTTACAAGTCACTTAACTAGGGTTACCAGATAGCAGCTGTGAAAAAACGGGAGAGGGAATGGGGGGTAATAGGTGCCTATATAAGAAAAAGTCCCCCAAAACTGGACTGTCCCTTTAAAAATGCGACATCTGGTCACCCTACACTTAATGGAAAACAAAACAACCAGAAGTGATGTAAATAGTGGCAGGGAAAATCCTCAAGTGTTCAGAAGTTGAGATCCACTTGGATGCTTACTCCCAACCCCATCTCTGCCTCCCACCCTTCTCCCTAAACACATCCCCTCTCCCAATTTGTCCCTCCACCTAAATAGTTCAAAATAAGCTTCTCTCATGTTCCTTTTCTGCCACACACAACTTGTTTCTCCATCCCCCCAGTCTCTCTATAAATTGCACTTAACCTCCCAAAGTTTTGGACATTTGCATTTCCAAGAGGTCTGAATAATGTATTGATTATATGGATAGTGTTTTTTTGCTAAAGAGAATATTCTCAAAACTGAGGCAGTAGCAACTGGTTTCTGGTTCACCATGCTGTCTTTAACAGGTGCACTAAATGACAAATTCACCATTTACTTCAACTTTGCCCAAAGCTCTTAATTGGTTTATTGACATTGCATGCCACAACCAGGAATGTTCTGGGTCTTCCCCAGAGGCACACACACAATTTACTCTGGTATACAAGGAAATATCCAGAATGCACTGGATTGGAATACAGCAGCAGTGGATCCACTGGACACAGTAGAGGACTAGTAGGATTTCACTGGACTTTCAAAACAATGGAACTTGTGAAAGATTTATAGTGAAGAAAAGGGGACAGAGAGGGACTGCGTGACAGAAAGTCCTGGGAAGAGGAAAGAATAATGGGCATGTATGAGTCTGCAGTAGAATGATCTGTGATCCTGTTCATAAACCAGAAGAGTGTCCTGGGAGATCACGGATCAAGAAGGGTCTGGAGCTGCAGGTTAGAAGCAGGGCCACCCAGAGGATTCAGGGGGCCTGGGGCAAAGCAATTTTGGGGGCCCCTTCCATAAAAAAAAGTTGCAATATTATAGAATACTACATTTCTTATGGGGGCCCCTGCAGGGCCCCGGGCCTCGGGCAAATTGCCCCACTTGCCCCCCCACCTCTGGGTGGCCCTGGTTAGAGGACAGCGAGCTGTATAAAGCAGAGGACACAGTGTAATAGCCTAACACTTGAAGAAGGTAAGAGAGGGCTGGGCATCTTATTTGAAGTTTTCCCAAACTAAAAAATAATTTTGTTTTGAATGAACAAGCTCTCCCATTGGGAAAAAAATATTACCCTAGATTAGTGGTGACTGCCAACAGAGACGTCTGCAAGATGCTATAGAAAGATAAATGTCCTTATTCCTGATGGTTCCTGCAGAATAAACTTGTGGCTTTCAAAGTTCTTACCTGCTTCACTGGTTCTGATCACTCGAGATGGTGCACTTGGATCCCCAGTCCCGATTTTGTTGGTTGCTACAACTCTGAATTCATATTCCACCCATGGGTTCAGTTCTACTGCCACAGCAGACTCCATATCACCACTTATGTTTTCTGGAACTATAGAGATCAAAGACAATGTGTAAAACATTAACTCACCTGAAACTTATGTGTAATATGCCAGTGGTGTGTGGAACTGAAATTTACAATATTAAAGATCACTGGAGGTAGTGGAAATCAATTGCTCAATACTCATCAGTTATATATATTAAAGTTTATTTAATACTTCTGAAAGATGGCTGATTAACTATTCGGAGACAGAAATCTTCTCTTTATCCACAGCTACAGCAGGGACAGCCACACTGCAGGCATGTTGTTAAGTGACATACAAATGCAATTTTTAAATTTGGACCTTTTACTTTTTTATCTTCTTTTATAATCTTATTATAATCTTTTTTATCTTTTATTTTCATCACCATCCTCTGCAACTGGTGTAGGTGGCTCCTATTCTCTTGAGCCAGGAGTTTTGAACTCAGCCTACTCATATTATGTGAAAAATCTTTCTCTCACCTGTTTTTACAGTCTGCCAACCAAGTGAAAATGGGCTACGTGCTTGTAAGTTGTATGTGGAGATAGGGCTGTGGTTGTCTGCCCCAGGACTCCAGGAGAGCGTCGCCGTGGTTTCTGTAATTTCCTCAACTATCACTATTCCTGGGGGACCAGGAGGACCTAGAAATAAGGTGGAAGAATAAAAAGAACTGCACTGTCATGCCAATTCAGCAGCACTAATACAGGATACATGTGTTTCCATAACAACATGATGCAGTTCAGTATTCATGAAATACATAGTTAAGATGCATATCACTGAAGTGGTTGATTTCTATGATTTCTGATGACAAATTATGATTATTTCTATTTTTGTAATGCTTCATGAGGGAGAAGCAATTAACATGTCAGAGTGATAGCTGTGGAATTAGAAATAGAAACAGGAATTTAAAAAAACATCAGCAATTACTTTATTCTTTAAGTTTTTTAAAACCTAAGATAAATAAAAATAAAATAGCAACCTTTAAGAAGTATCTAAGGTTAAACTAAACAGCCATATGTTCTTTTCTCCCTTATAACAGCATTGCACCATCTACTTGCAGTCTTTCTTGCTCTGCTTCATCAGAACTCAAGTCCTGATCCAGCAGTTGGATCTATGTGGGCAAACCCTTATGTGCATTAGGAGTCCCATTTAAGTCAGGTTTCAGAGTAACAGCCGTGTTAGTCTGTATCCGCAAAAAGAAGAACAGGAGTACTTGTGGCACCTTAGAGACTAACAAATTTATTTGTTAGTCTCTAAGGTGCCACAAGTACTCCCGTTCTTCCATTTAAGTCAATACACAGATCCTGTTGCTGAAGGAAGACTCAGACTGTAAACTCTTCAAGGTAGCAATGATGCCTTAAAAGGCCACAACATGCCATGTGCTGTAAAAGTAATAAATAATAATTATATGAAATTAATAAATATAAAGCAAATTTAGGATGTTGTAGAGGCAAACACCACAGTTTGTTGATATGACAAATGAACCATGTTCAAAGGAAAACTAAGGTCAATAGGTGTCTTGAAAACCACTAAATTTTGATAATCACCAAATCAAGAATTCAATATATATACTGTCTCACACATTCAATCATTTCCTGCATCATTTAATAGCTTGTTTGAATGTTTTTTGTTTTTCATTTAAGCTAATATTCCAAAGGATATTGTTTGTTACAGGATCCAGGAAAAAAAACCCCAAACAACAAAATTGCTTTTCATCTCCTGAGAAGTGAAAAATATTATTTTACTGTACTCAGCTGCAGACAATCATAATGAATTATTTTTATTTGCATATGTTAACTGATTAATTAAGATTGCTAACACAGATGAGTCAGAACCAAAAACATGGATATGAACACTCCCCGTCTTCTCCAGACCTCAGTATTACTGGACTCTGAGACCATATTAACTACCATACTGGATCAGTATTCTCTCTCCAGCAGTGGTGAGAAGCAGATTCCTCGGAGGAAGGGGTACGAACCCCACAGTAAGGTTAGGTTTAGTATGCAGGTTCTGGGTGGTGGTGGTGGTCTGTGATACACAGGTTAGACTAGATGATCTGGTGGTCCCTTTTGCCTTAAACTCTATGACTCTGAGTATGCAAATGTGGAATAATCTGACCCCAACATAAATCTTATCATGGTCTTTTATAATTAGAGATTGGCTTAAACCCTGAAGCACCAGGTTTGATTCCTGCAGAAGATTTTCTCATGATTATGACATCTGTATAGTCTTGATATCGATATAAATATCTTTCTGAATCTTAAATTCTTGGTTACAACAACTTCCACAGTTTAATTACATGTTGTGTGCAAAGGCATTTCCTTCTATTGGTTTTGAATTTCCCACCTTTTAATTTCATTGAATGTAAAACAAAGTAACTTATGTTATAACCAGTCTTGTGCCAAGATTTTCTATCAGTATGTATGTAATCGTAAGTATATATTGGCTTCTTTTGGCCCTTCAGATGATAATAATGAACCCATGCTTGAACTGATGCTAGCAACTCTGATCAAAGTTAATGGGAAAGTCAGGGAATACCTGGTACCAAGTGGATTTGGGGTTTAAACTGATGAACTCCAGGTTATTTTGAATTTCAGGGGAAAAAATAATAAACTGCATAATCTTCTCTTCCCTCTGAAATAAGTTATATTACAAAATATTTGTGATAATGAAATACCTGGAAACTGTATCATTTAAATGAAACATTAGAAAACAAGCTATGGTAATCCTGTAGTATCACCTATTAAATTATCTGGGCATTTGACATTGTAAGGTATATATTTTTGCCTTGAATTCTAATGTGTAAAAAAATGTATAGATATTGCTCAGTATCTTATTGCAAAAGAAAAATAAACAAGTTAACTGGACACTTCAGAGAATTCAGAGCCAACACACTAGGTGATTGGAGTCCTTCAGTAGCACGTGGAGAAATGCCAAGTTACACCCAGAGTGATGAAAGCAAGGACACAAGTGGAACGTTAAGCCTGAGGACTTAAAAAGGTCTGGAAAGTTTTGTAGCTGTGAATCTCGCCTCACCAGGTGTGGTGTTTTGCAACCACAAACTAGCTAGTATCACTTGACTTTACAGTCCCTCTGATATTCCCTTCAGCAAAACAATACTTGTATGAATTATGACAAAATAATTACAATTGGGACTTTGCCGTAGTTCAGTCCCACCGCTTCACTGTGAAGCTGTAATTTTATCCATTAACCATATATGTAGACTAAGGCATAGTCACTCCACACCAGTCACTCCACATCCTCGGATTCCCTCCCCTGCCCTTATACTCGGTGCCAAGCCCAGCCTTTGGACTCAGTGCTTCACAGAGCATTTTCCCTTTGAACATTTTGCTGCTCTCTCTAACCATAAACAGGGCTGGACTAAGGCATAATACAAGGCCTCATGGGGCAGTGGTGGGCGGGGGACTCTGCTCTCCTTCTAGGGAGACAAGATGGCAGCAAGAGTATCCCTAAGTACTTACCCCAGCAGCTGGGCATGTATCTGCTTAAGTGGGCAGGACCCACGGCACTCTTCTCCTGCCACACAGAGTCCCTTGCTGGGCTGCTGTTGATCTTGGCGTTAACACCCATTGAGATGAATGGGGTGCGTCCACTCCCTTCCCCAGAAATTGCTTTAATCTATTTGCAGACTCAGGCAGACATCATTTTAGAGTTTACCTTGCAACCACACTGGTGAGAAACTTTTTATTTTTAATAAATGCTCCAATTTTAATGTAATCCTGTGACTCCAGAAGCTGAAGCTCTGGGCACAGTATTATAGTGCCTATGCCCTAATCTTAAGCAACATTACAGGTCCTTTGTGATACCATTTTCCCTAAAGACTTCATATCTTTATGGAGAGAGTGAGTTTCCAACCACTGTATTATAGTAATAACATGATTTTCTTTACATGAAATTGGTAGAAATTTAGTTATGTCAATGTCACATGTTAAATTCTCAATACATTTTGTTGCCTGAGTTCTCTTATGGTTTCAATACCTTCTAAATCATTCATAGTCATGACAATGTCTCCTTAAACTTTCTGGGGTGTGTAGTCTCACACTGTCTGCAGGAGGACTTTAAAAAGCATTTTCATTTCCAACATCAGGCACTTTTGAAAGGGGATTAATAAGGGACAAAAGCTTTGGTGATGACAAATGGATGACAGTTAGCCCAAGACCTGAGTGCCATGCAGATGTTACTCATTTTGTAGAAATGCCATTACATTTTATGCTCAGCTGTAATCATTTATAGCGTCAGCCAGATGGTTAAGTTTAAGATGCTTTTCACCCAAGGGTTGTATTATTGTTCAGGATTTCTAAAACATTTTATTAAATTTAAAAATAGTTAATTTAGGGGAAAAAAGCAAGTCTGCTCATGTGCTCCTCTCTAAACTCTGCTCAGAAAGTGACTAGACATAAGTGCAATATGGTTTGCATCTTTGTAGGGAGGCTTGCTTGGTGTGAAACATTCACTTATGCAGCTCCAGAATCAATAGAAACCCAGCATAAAGGACATTGGTGGATTGTCTTCTGGCAAAGCAACTCCTCCGTTTAGTTAAGGAACTTTCTTTTATTTTAGGGCAAAAGAGATTGTATTTTGGAAAACTTGTTATGAGTTTTCTTTTTTTTTTTTAACTTTAGGAATTGTTCTATCCATCATCGAGCGAGGTTCTTTAGAGTTCCTACTGTTGTCTGATGTTAATATGGGATTTCTTGAAATGACATTACCAATTGCAGTGTCTTAGTAATTCTGTTAAGCATTGCTCCTTCCATCGAATCCCTAGACAAAACCTGCTTTTCTGCTATGTAGTGAAAGGAAACAACAAATTAATTTCTCATAGCATGTACTTTACTAAAGGCTGCTCTGCATAATTCTTATCTCCTGCATGGGTAAATCGAGGCTACTCATAACTTCTACCACTATCTCATTTTATTGCTCTTATTGTTAATAAAATACACTAAAATAACACCATACATTTACATGGTATTTTACTATGTTCTTTTCCTGAAGACCTTGCAGCCTAGGCTGGACAAAACAAACAGAAACAAAACACAGGGCAATGGTTCGGTAAAGGAGAATTGTGGAGAATATGGTCGGAAATATTCCTAGGCAGAAGCGGGCTTTCAGGAGGGATTTGAAGGAACAGATCTTTAGGTAGTAAAGAGGAAAGACAAGAATCTGACTTAGAAGAGCAAGACTAGTAAAGGGAGACAGCATGAAATAAGGTAAAGTCAAAAGCAGGGGTGGGGGAGATGAAGGTACCAGTAAGTAAAGAGTAATGGGAGCACCAACAGGATCCAGAAGAGGATGGAGGGTAATGAGAATAGACATTGCAGGTGAGATCAGATTCTGTAGAGTTTTGAAGGTGAGAATAAGGAGCTTGACAGGAGACAGGTAGCTAATGGTGGGATTCCAAAAGAGTGCTGATATGCTTCAGAGGATCCTGACAGGAAGAGGAATTTAGCTCCAGCATTTTGTTTAGACTAATGGGAGAGGTGAAATCAGGGAGAGAAGAGAAGAGCAAAGTGTACAGTAAATCCAGCTGAACAATGACCAAGTCTTGTTGCATAGTGGGGAACTTGGGAATTGGGCTGTTTCAAACCTGCCAATGCCCCTGGTGGGCCTGCAGTTTAAGCCTGGGAGGTAAAAAGGGTTGCTAATGAGTTTACATGTGCTTCTGTCTCATCAACAACAATTATTTCCAACTTTCTCTCCTCACACAGTACTATTTCAAGATCAAGAGATGTTGAACTACTACGCACATGTCTAAGCTTTGGAACTGAAGACCCTCATTTATTAGGCAAAGGTGGTAACCTCCTCTGTGTTGAAGTTGCAACACAAAGTGCTGTTTTAGCCTCCGTCTATTATTTTGGTTTGGAAAATTGGTTTGGCCTGAAAATTGCCAGATTTATTCTGAAGACAACATAGAAATTGGGAGATGAAAAGCCACAAAACTATTGTTAACAATTAGCCTGCTTTGTAATTTTAATGTTTGTCTAGTTTTTCCATCTCCCTCCAGCTCAGAAATGGCTTATCACTACTCCTTCAAATCTTCCATAAAGTAAAAGCTCGTTATAAAGTTACAAATCAGCTATATTTGAAGAAAACCCGTTGTAATAAAACAAAGTTAATTATTTTTGCTCTATATATTTCTAGATCTTTCTCCTATTTTAGTCAATGGGAGGCTTTTTGTGTCACTGAATTCAGTGTGCGCTGGATTGGGCACTATGGATGCAATTCACCGGAGTGCTGAGGATCAGAACAAAGCCACTAACTTCCAAATTAAACCCTTAGAGCAGGTGTTAATCACTGCATATGCCTTGTTCTGCTCCTTTTGCCTGGGTGAACTTCATCATACATTTTTCAAGAAGCATGCCCTCTACTGTACAGTGGCAGCTTAGACAAAACATAAGGATGTTTGTTTAGGTGATAGCTCACAAGGACCTTCCCTGCATATGGAATACGCTTGTGTTTTTAGAGCTAGATGTCCCAATTTTTTGTCCTGGTTCTATAAGTGTGAGCCATTTATTAATGAGACACAGTAGTCTCCTATGGTTAAAGTTGTAACCAGAGCCTCCTTCTAAAGCACATTTTGACTCATTTTGTAATTACCACATCATTTGCAAGATCCAAGCCCTTTAAACCAAGGAAACAAATGATTAGGGACCTAATAAATGTTAATGTGCCTAGAGAATGCTCTAGACTTCTGAAACACTATGCTGGGGTGTGGCCTATAGGCAACACTTTTTAAAATAAAATTAACTGTTTTTTTCATTTTCCACAACTTACTGGGAAGGAATCATTTGTGCTAGATGCTGGGTTGTCTTGGCCCCCTTTTTCTGAAATGTAGATATGAGTTGGAAGCAGGTGGATTTAAAGGAGTTGGAAACAAAGGCATGTAGACAAGCCTTCTGGTCTAGTAGAGGTACATGGTACTCTCTTAACAGGCAAGATCAAGCACCCTGGGAAAAGTTATGGTTTTTGAGTTTATGGCAAGATGGATTGAAATTCCTAATTACTTAGGACCGTGGTTTGGGTTTATAGGTGTCTTAATGGCCTTTACTATAGTTTGAATGTGAACTTGCTAAACTCAAATTTCTGTTACATTCAACAGCTGTGGGTAATGGCCTTTAAACCCAAACACTTGTCTGTAAGTTTTACTGGCAATATACGGTAATCAAGTTAACTATCAGCTCTTACATTATATACTCTCCAGGTCAGCAAGGTTCAGAGAAAACACATACAACATTACTTCTACACAAATATATTATGGAAGTGGATTTCTTGCTTAGATTGGTACTTTTACCAATGTGAAAGATGAATAGCTTTAGACTCTTTTATTTTTAGTCCACAAAACGTGTACTTCTAAAGCCACATTTTGTAGTCACAAAGACTTTCATCCCTTTACTCTATCGTATTTCTCTATACTCATTTTTAAGCTCTTTCAGCTTCTATATAGCCTTTTGATAATTTTACTTAGGGTAGGCATATAAGCAGTGTTGACCAGATTTCTGTTTATGGCCATAGCGAACACATTATTCATTCTGCTGAAAGCTGACTTTTTATTTCAGTAGATACAAAAACTTTTCTTCTTCTTACAAAGTATGGTTCCTGTCATGCCTATAATACTAATATTTGTTTGGTCAAACGTATTTGTAATGGATACATATATGCTAGCAAGTTTCCCATAGTGCACAAACAGTATATTTAAGTAATTCCAGGAGACTGTGCCCACAGATTTTTCTTTTCTGGGAAAGGCATGTGGTCCACATCTGTAACAAGAACAACAAAAATTATGAAGTCTGCATTATTCAAAGAGATAACAAAAATTCAGCAGCTGATTTAAAACTATTCCCCAAAACTCTTAGCATCAAAGGCTACCTAAATCCCTGAATTGAAATCATCAATGTACCACTGGAGATAACAAGACCAAATGAATGCAGTGAATTCTCAGAAACCATGGGACTGCTCAAAAAAGGGCCGAGTGCTGGAGTGACCGATTCATGATGCTTTTCTTTGAAGTTGCTCCTAAATTTTTTTTTTGAATTTTCAGAAGCACTGAAGATGTTACTCACCTCCTGTGTCCCTATGGCTGCTCCACTGTAGGTGTATCCACGTCTCTGAGCCTCAGATTGGAGATTTTAGGCTTGCCTCGAGGCTATCTAGTGCTGCACGGGCGAACTGTCCTTAGTTCCTTCTCTACCACAGAGACTCTTATTAAGAGCTCCAAAGCAGAGGCAAAGTGGGTGGTTTGTGGAGCACCCATAAGGACACACATTTCAAAGAACCACCGTTACTGCACAAAGTGAGTAACCTCTTCTTCTTCAAGTAGTGTCCCTATAGGTACTCCACTGTAGGTGGCTCTACAGCATTAGCCCTGATGGAGGGGTGCGGCTTCGGAGTCGAGTCTAGTACTGATGATAAAACCGTGGATCCAAACATAGCATCTGATGCTGAGTCATAGGTGATAGCATAATGTTCCACACAAGTATGAGCAGATGCCCAAGTTGCTGTTCTGCATATTTCTGTGATGGGAATGTTTTTGATGAAGGCTACAGACTTGGAAACAGATCTCGTGGAATTGAACTCCAGATGGAGGTTGAAGATTGTGGGTACAATAGTAATAGGTAATGCAGTTTGATATCTATCTAGAGCATCTTTGTTTTGAGACTGAGGATACTTTAGACTTCTCTGCAATTGAAAGCAATAGTTTAGAAGATTTTCTGAAAATGTTTGTTCTATACAAATGGAATGCCAAAGCTCTCCTGACATTGAGTGTATGTAATATTGCTTTTCTCTGGTCATGATGTGGCTTTTGGAAGAAGATAGGGAGATGAATAAGTTGCTTTATGTGGAAGGCAGAGGATACTTTCAGAAGGAACTTTGGGTATGCTCTGTGAGACCTTATCCCTAAAAAACATTGCGAAGGGTGGGTGTGCCATTAGAGCTCCTATTTCTAAGTCTGAGCAGGACCTTTGATATGAGAGGAATCAGAGGAAAGGCGTAAAGGAGACCTGTATTGCAGTGAAAGAGGAAGGCATCTGGAGCAGTACTGGGAGCATATTTTGGTTTTGGTCATGGCAAATAAGTCTAATTTGGGGACTCCCCAATGCTGCAATACATTGTGGAGGACAACAGGGTCCATTTCACATTTGTGTTCCTGTCAGAATATCCTGCTGAGGGTGTATGCTGTGGTATTCTGAACACCCAGAAGGTAGACTGCTGACAAGATGATGCTGTGCCATGCACCAATTCCATAGTTTCACTGTCTCTGCGCAAAGGGATGTAGATCTCACTCCTTCCTGGTGGTTTATGTAGAATATACATGACTTTTATATGTTTGCCCTTGATCAATGATAGGAAATGTGAACAATCATTCCTGATGGCTCTGAGCTCCAATAGGTTGATATGTAGTGTTGATTCTAAGGGGGACTATTTGCCTAGAACCATGTGATTGTCTAGATGAGCTCCCCAGCACAGTAAGGATGCGTCTATTGCAGTGGTGGGCAAATTACGGCCCGAGGGCCACATCCGGCCCTTCATACGTTTTAATCCGGCCCTCGAGCTCCCACCGGGGAGCAGGGTCCGGGGCTTGCCCAACTCCAGCCAGGGAGCAGGATTGGCCCTGCTCCGCACGTGCTGTGGCTCCACACAGCCCTCAGAAGCAGCATTATGCTCCCTGCCCCAAGCGTGGTCCCCATAGCTCCCATTGGCTAGGAGCCATGGCCAAAGGGAACTGCAGGGGTGTTGCCTGCGGATGGAGCAACGCGCAGCGCTTCCTGGCCATGCCTCTGCGTAGGAGCCAGAGAGGGACATGCTTCTGCTTCTAGGAGCTGCTTGAGGTAAGTGCTGCCTGGAGCCTGCCCCCCTGCCGGGCCCCAACTCCCTGCCCCAGCCCTGGTCCCTCTCCCACCCTCCAAACCCCTCTGTCCCAGCCTGGAGCCCCCTCCTGAACCCTGAACTCCTCATTTCTGGCCCAACCCAGATCCTGCACCCCAGCCGGAGCCCTCATTCTCTCCCACACCCCAACCCCAAATGTCATGAGTATTCATGGCCCGCCATACAATTTCCATACCCAGATGTGGCCTTTAGGACAAAACGTTTGCCCACCCCTTGTCTATTGTCAGGATCAACGTTGGAGGTGGCTGAATGAATGGGACCCCTGTGCAGATATTCTGTGGATCTTTCTGCCATTCAAGATGGTCTTTGACTGTCAAGGGTAGTTTGTTTTATCTGTCTCTGTTTGGTGTGTATACTGCTTTAAGTCATGCCTGAAGGCAATGCATGTGGAACCCTGCATGACTTATTTCAAAGGTGTTTGATGTCAGGTGCCTGGTAGTTGAAGACAATTTCTGGCCCAGGTCTTGAGGCTGACCTGAATAGTGTCAATAAAAATGATTAAGGTGTTGAACCTGTGCAGTGGGAGGAAGGCTTTGGCTTTCAACGCGTCTAGATAGGCTCCTATGAATTTTAGATGTTGCACTGGAGTTAGAGTGGATTTTTGAGTGTTCAACTGTAATCCCAACTGCATTAATACATCTATAGTCTTTTGTGTGGCTAATAGGACATCATCGAAGGATTGTGCCTTGAGCTGGCAGTCATCTTGATATGGACATGTCATGATTCCTAATTTGCAAAGATGAACCACTGCCGCAGGTAGGATCTTCTAGAACACTCTGGATGTGGATGATAGACTGAATGGAAGCACTCTATATTGAAAATGGTCTTGACCCAAGGTGAATCTCAGGAAACTCCTTTGGGATGGTTGAATCGCAATATGAAAATAATCATCTTGGAGGTTGAGGGCCGAGAACCAGTCTCCCTCATTCAGAGATGGAATTATTGGAGCTAATGTAACAATTTTGAATATTTGTGCCTTTAAGTATTTGTTTAGTGACCTCAGATCCTGA